>NC_086447.1:811246384-811602218 GCF_028390025.1 Pseudophryne corroboree
GATGTATTAACCTGGAGAAGGCATAAGGAAGTGATATATGCAAGGTGATAAACGAACCAGCCAATCAGCTCCAATATGTAAATCAACAGGAGCTTATTGGCTGGTTCATTTATCACCTTGCACATATCACTGGTTTATCACTTCCTTATGCCTTCTCCAGGTTAATACATCTGCCCCAGTGAGTGGGATGTTTTCCTAATAGTACTCAGTGGAATACTGCAAGTTCACTATTGTTTAACATATTTATTAATGAAAGCACAGTGCCAATTTTTGCAGTTGATACTAAACTGTGTAAAGTAATTAATTCAGACAAGGATGTTGAGTCTCTACAGAACGACTTACTTAAATTGGAAGTTGGGGCAGACAAATGGAGAATGAGCTTCAATATAGAAAAATGTAAAGTTATGTACCTCAGAACTAAAAACATTCAGGCAACACACAAATGAAATGGGAAAGGTTTAGGGGAAACAGTAGTTGAAAACGACTTGGGGATGCTCATTGATAACAGACTTAGGGGGATATTCAATTAGCCCCGGTAATTTACCGGGGCTAATTGTCCTGCCGGGGGCTAGCTAATTAGCCCCGATAAGCCGCGGCACGCGCCGGCTTATCGGGGATTTTGTTTCACCTGCCTCCGGCAGGCGAAGCAGAATCCCCGGAAACAGCCCCATTTCACACGAAAACACACAGGTTTCACTGAACCTGTGTGTTTTCGGTAGAAGGTTTTTTTTTTTTACAGGCAATCCATCTGGATAGCCTGTAAAAATAAAAATCGGGGAAACATCGGAAAAAAGTCAGAAAAACGGCTGAAAACTGACGTTTTTCGGACCCGATGTTTTTCCGGGGATAATTAGATATCCCCCTTAGAAGCAGTACCCAATATCAAAGTGCAGCAACAAAGGCAAATAAGGTGTTAGCATACATAAAATGGGGAATGGAGACAAGGGATGCAAGTGTAATCCTGTCACTGTATAAATGAATGGTACGGCCACACCTTGAATACTGTGTACAGTTCTGGGCACCATAATATAAAAAAGATATCTTGGAAGTTGGAACTTGAAAGGGTTCAAAGGCGAGCCACCAAATTGACTAATGGGCTAGAGGCACTGGATTATGAGGAAAGGCTTACTAGGCTAGGTATTTTTATACTCGAAAAGAGGATGTTAAGAGGGGACATTATTAATATTTACAAATATATAAAGGGACAATACAAGGACCTATCAGATGATTTGTTTATTGAAAAATCTCTGCACAGGACACGCGGACACCCTCTGAGATTAGAGGAAAGGACATTTTATACCATACGAAGGAAAGGGATTTTCACATTAAGGGCAGTAAGGATTTGGAATTCTCTGCCAGAGAAGGTAGTAATGGTGCACTCAGTCAATACGTTTAAATAATGGATTACATAAATTCCTAACTGAAAGAAATATCCAAGGGTACAGCAATTAAAGAAAGTATATATTAGAAAAAGCATGAACTATAGTTGTTATTAGACTAAAAAAACATAACTTCATCTGGGTCATTATAGTAAACTATAGTTACATTCACATTAGTGTGAAGGTGCATATACACGGTGAGATCCTTGCTATGCCCGATTTTGACTATGCGAATTCTCTTGAACTCCCCCAGAGCCCAGAAGCATCGATTTTGACTATCTGTACTTTCGATTTTGACTATGTATGATTTTGACTAAGTGCTAATTTTGACTATATTTTGCACTGGATAGTACACTATATAGTCAAAATTGACTTGCCTGCACAGTCTATCAAGCCTTGCGATACCAACCCCGCGGTAGTGCGCATCGGGATCGCAAGGTGGCTAACGGCCCTGTATGCAATCCTATAGAAAAAATGTTTTAATTAATCAAGAAGAGGCCCCAGGGCAGTATAGGGAATGAAAGTGGAGTATGTAGTGGAAGGCAGATAAGAATTGATTGATTTTAAAATTTTTTATTTGAGTCAGAAAACTCACAAGCCAAGGATAATAGACAATGGTTGAAAGAGAAGCCAAGAAAATTAATAGTTGCACTGCAGAGCTGCAAACTCCAAATCAGCCTATCTTAAGCACTTGCCTGGCATGGTCACATTGTCCGCAACCACACCAGGTTGTGCATTATCTGATTTGGTCACAAACTGTGTCACCAGTCAGATACACAGAGTGGCCAGATGCTGGAAGACATGGGCGTAGTTACCATAGGTGCAGGGGATGCGACTGCTATGGGGCCTGAGTTGTCTCTGGGGCCCGAGCCTTCCCCTGCACCTAGTTGCTGAGCCCCGGCACTGGCATCTTTTTACCTTTGCAAGTGTGCAGCAGCCACACCTGCTCACCCGGCCGCCAGCTCCGCCTCTCCTGTGTACTAACTAATGCTGGGAGGAGGCGTGGCTGAGTCTGCAGGAACATCCCTGGACCACAACCACGCCTCCTCCCAGCGTTTGTAAGGAGACAAGAGATGGAGCCGGGCCGGTCAGGAGAGCAAATGAGGTGACAGAGCAGCACCACTGGTGAGTGCTGCGGAGGAAGGGGTTCTTTTAAGGAATTCCCCAGGGGCGGGGGGAGGGGACACACGGACACGCGTGTCGGCAGTGGCGGGGGGTGGTCCTGTGCCACGGCAAGGAATTATGCTATGGGGCCCCATCAGGCATAGCTACGCCCCTGCCGGAAGATAAACTTTTGGCAGCTGCCACTCATAGAGGGAACTCCCGGCCCCTCTACCTCACTACATCCTACCCAGGGGCATTTCTAGAGAGGAGGAGGCCCATGTGCAGGCTCCGGCTGGGCCCACTTCTCTCTAGCCGGCAGCGCTGTGTAGACTCTGGGCACTAGGGTCTCTAAGGACCCTAGCGCTCCCCCAGAGTCTAGAACGCATGCGCAGATCACTGGGAAAATGGCGCGGCGGACATTTTCCCAGTGCTTTACCTACTGCGCATTGCCGAAACACTGGGAAAATGGCGCTGCACCATTTTCCCAGTTATTTTGGCAGCACTGCTGCTGCGCCGCGGGGCTCCGGAGGGTAAGTATTTCCATTAATGGGTACAGGGTGTGCGGTGTGGGCCACCCTGGACCCCCGGGGGCCCGTGTACACTGCACCCATTATAAATACGCCAGTGATCCTACCCCAGTCACTGCTGATCGGTCAGCATGGCAGAACCCCCCATGCGATGGCTGCACAGAGGAGCGGCAGCTTGGGGAATGTAAATTATTCCCCCACCCATGATTTCTGATGTTCCAATGTTCTGATATTCCTATGGTTATGATCCAATGCTCTGATGTGGGAAAAGCCGATATTATGCAAATATATATATATATATATATATATATATATATATATATATTTGCATAATATCGGCTTTCACTTTAATGGCATCCTAAAATAAATGGCATTATGTTGTTTGATAGCACCGTGCTTGAACACACAAACACAGTGCACCTAGTAATAATGGCACTTTTTGTTGTTTTTGTTTTTTACCACAAAATTTGTAGAATATTGACAACAGAAACATACAGGGATATCAATGAAGAGAATGATACTTAGGAATGTACATCATAACATCTGTTCAATACAAATCACATAAGAAAGTAGAGGAACGAAGAGGTTGACTCAAAATTTAAAATGGGAGACAATTATCATTTAATGACATTAAAAAGCCAAACAATGTGATCAGGAGAGCATAAGAATTGAGGCTAAAAGGGCGGTGATCCCCTCGTGAGTACCTCAGTATTGTACCACTTAGTATGTTTAACTACTTTACACGTATGTTGTCACGAGTTGGTTGTGATAGGGTCACGATATAGGCCCTCATTCCGAGTTGTTCGCTCGCTAGCTGCTTTTAGCAGCATTGCACACGCTAAGCCGCCGCCCTCTGGGAGTGTATCTTAGCTTAGCAGAATTGCGAACGAAAGATTAGCAGAATTGCGAATAGAAAATTCTTAGCAGTTTCTGAGTAGCTCGAGACTTACTCCTACATTGCGATCAGTTCAGTCAGTTTCGTTCCTGGTTTGACGTCACAAACACACCCAGCGTTTAGCCAGACACTCCCCCGTTTCTCCAGCCCCTCCCGCGTTTTTCCCTGAAACGCCTGCGTTTTTCCGCACACTCCCAGAAAACGGTCAGTTTCCGCCCAGAAACACCCACTTCCTGTCAATCACACTACGATCACCAGAACGATGAAAAAGCTTTGTTATGCCGTGAGTAAAATACCTAACTTTTGTGTAAAATAACTAAGCGCATGCGCTGTGCAAACCTTGCGCATGTGCAGTAAGCGACTAATCGCAGTATAGCGAAAATCGGCAACGAGCGAACAACTCGGAATGACCCCCATAGGGCAGCCATATTGCAAAGAATTTGAAAGATTTGGATTCAGCTCTGAGAGAGCATTCTATCCAGTCCATTTGATAAAGGTATGTCAATCTAGGGAGTAGAAGAGTTATGGGTATAGGGGTTCTATGTATCCACTGAGAAAGGTTGGTCTTTTTTGTAGCTGCCGCAATCCGTGCTAACAGCAGTTTATTACCTGTGGACGGGTTCACTACGATATGCCGGCGGCCGGGCTCCCGACGACCAGCATACCGGCGCCGGGAGCCCGACCGCCGGCTTACCGACAGTGTGGCGAGTGCAAATAAGCCCCTTGCAAGCTCGCTGCGCTCGCCACGCTACGGGCACGGTGGCGCGCTACGTGTGCCAC
Source organism: Pseudophryne corroboree (assembly GCF_028390025.1). Taxonomy (NCBI): domain Eukaryota; kingdom Metazoa; phylum Chordata; class Amphibia; order Anura; family Myobatrachidae; genus Pseudophryne; species Pseudophryne corroboree. The sequence continues at coordinate 811,251,070 of NC_086447.1, forward strand.
ACTATTTTATTCTCCCTCCAGGGGGGTCGTGGACCCCCACGAGGGAGAATAAGTGTCGGTATGCCGGCTGTCGGGCTCCCGGCGCCGGTATACTGAGCGCCGGGAGCCCGACCGCCGGCATACTGAAGACCACCCCCTGGGGACAGTGAAAGACAAACAGTATCATACTGATTCCAGAAAACCCAAATTAGGTACAAACATCTTTCCAGAACAATTGTATTACAGGGCATGACCAGAGGCAGTGGATAATATCGGCGTCAGGTGAAGAACATTTGAAACATTGAGAGTTATCAGAGATGCCCGTAAGAAATCTTAGAGTGTAGTATGCCTATGTAAAATTTTTAAATGCATTTCTGAAAAGGAGGATGAAACTAAATGTTTATTAAGTAGTAAGTGCCATCGTATCACAGTCTGTATACTGTATTTTTTGAAGGAAAGTTGTGTGTGTGAAATGAATGCTCCAGTGCTGATGGAATTATTTTTATTTTTTTATAGAATGCCTCACAGTGCCTCGCAGCACAGTGCACCCTCTCCCTCTGGTCTACTGTGAGAAATGTCACCCGATTACAAGGGACTTAGGGCCTAATTCAGACCTGATCGCTAGCAAGCGATTTTGTTCGTCGGGAGGCTTGCCACCTAGCAACAGCTGGTGGGTTAGGTGCAAGCCTTCCCGACGATCGCTGTAAAGGTATAGTGAAAGAAAACTTTCACTTACCTTTCCACAGCCTGGGGGAAGCGGGGACAGAGCCGCGGGTAGCGGCCGCTCCCGGACCCGTTTGCGCTCATCACGCGCGTCACGGGAGCCAGGCACGCGCGCGCACGCTGGGCATGTGCGCGCGCACCATATAAGGTGCTAGGCCCTGCCCCCAGTTCCTGATTTTACCTCAGTGTTGCAGGATGGAGGACACAGTGTCTGTGTCAGCTACAGACACCCTCATAGTCTCCCCACAGCGCAGCGAAAGAGGCAGGCAGCCTTCTAGGAAAAGCCTAGGAGAAGCTGCTGACACAACTTCCTCAGATGAGGACATTATATTTAAAAGAAGGAAAATCATTAACCCTGTCAGGTTGGATGACAACAGGGACAGCTCTGAGGAGGGAGAAGTCAGTCAGAATGCTGAGACTCCTTCTCCTCCTGCATATTCTCACAGAGTGGTGAGAAAGTGCACAAGTAAAAAGAAACACACTGACCATGTTTCTTCTAGAGATGCCTGTTCAGGTAAAAATATCTCTTTCCCAGGTATTGCCAGTGCTTGGAATACCTCTAAGGGCCATAGCAGACCCCCCTCTCCTGCCCACAGCCGACATACATTCCCTGTCACTGATCGGCAACCTGCACAGGACCGCACTCATAAGGCGACTACTCATAGTCATACAACCCCCCCTTTCCCACGCATTTAGGGAAACTGGTTACCCTCCAGTAGATTGGGAATCAGAGGAAGTAACCAGGACTAGCGCATCCTCTCGCAGAGGCGAATATAGTGACTTGCAGATGGCCCGTGTAGCCTTAGCGGGTAGAATGCCACCTTTTAAAATATATTCAGCCCACTGGGCTCTGAGCGAACGCTCCCAAGTATACAATTTTGCCCAGTTAGCCTTTAGAACGGCATTAGTTAAGGAGGATGACATGGTTCTCCGTAACCACACTGACATCCCAGATATTCCGTCCCTATTTGCCCCTGACATCGACCCGGCCTTAACTTCACTCGTGGGGGAAAAAGTCCAGAGTGACACTATGGATAAATTGCTAAGAAAAATCCAATTTAAGGTTTCAGACGCCGCCGGTCCTTTATTATTTGTCCTTGACAAAGCAGAAAAAGAAGGCGTCTCAGGGGGCTCCCTAGATTCCCTGGTAGCTTCTAAAATGGCACTCATAAAGGCTATTAGTAGGGCTACCTTAATAATTGGTCAGACATTTGATTTCATATCGAACTCACGTAGAACTCGCTGGCTAGCTAATGCAGGGCTAACTAACCTGGCACCCAGACCAGTAGATGTTCCCAATCTGATAGATTCTGACCTTTTTGGACCCGATTTCATAGACGAAGTGAATGTCCGCTATAAAGCTCGCAAATCCTTTGCGGACCTTAAAGGACCTTAGCCTTCCAGGCGGCCCTTTCATCAGGAGGGTCGTCCTCCGGGAGCCAGCAGCTCGACCCGAGACTACAGAGGCGCCCCCAGAGCTCACAGAGGTGGCCCTTCCCGAACACGGACCGCAAGAGGCGCAGGGTCCGGCGGCACATACGCCCCCAGGAAAGACAGAGGATACGGTAAGTCACTTTACTTTGCAACCTGCTCCTTGTCTTTCCCAGGCAATAGCCTCCTGGAGGCAGATTACCACAGACAGGTGGTTACTAAGAATCGTGGAAAAAGGTTTATCCCTCCCCCTTTTACATTTTCCACGACAAATTTTCCCCTGCTCAAAAAACGCCAGTCCGTTATTAGATGGAGTACTGTCCCTTGCCCTACAGTTAGGCAAGATAGAGTTGGCAGTCACTTCCACAAGAGGCTGGGTCAGTCACCTTTTTCCCGTCAGGAAACAGGATGGTTCATACAGACCAGTCTTAAATGTCAAATCTCTCAACCAACACATAAAACCTCGCTCTTTCCGTATGGAGGGCTTAGCCGACATACCTTTCCTACTAACAAGGAACGATTTCGGTATCAAAATAGACCTCAAGGAGGCCTTTCACACAATTCAAATGCACCCAAACCACAGAAGACTTCTAAGGTTCCTGTGGAAAGACGTTCTCTATCAGTGGACCGTCATGGTTTTCGGCCCTTCCAACTATCACTGACCTGGTTTGGGAGTGTTGTGGACTCGGGGCTTCTTCCGATGACCGGGAAGAGGAACTGCCACTGGGTCGTAGTAGAGATGGCCGGATGTAGGTCTTCCTCATGCAGGACTAAGACGGCAGGCGGGAGGCCCAGAGGAATTCTTGAAGGTCTCCTGTAAGACAAGACTTGTAGAAATACTGAAGGCTGGGGTACTGAGATATTGGAGACACTGTGGTATTGGAGGCACTGAGGTGCTGGGAGTACAGGGAGTGCAGGGAGGCCCTTGGAGGCACGGAGGTGCTTGGAGGCACGGAGGTGCTTGGGGGCACGGAGGTGTTTGGAGACACCGAGGTGTTTGGAGGGATGAGGTGCTTGGAGGCACGAGGTGCTTGGAGACACGGAGGTAACTGGAGGCATGGAGGTGCTTGGAGGCACGGAGGTGCTTAGAGGCACGGAGGTGTTTGGAGACACCGAGGTGTTTGGAGGGATGAGGTGCTTGGAGGCACGAGGTGCTTGGAGGTAACTGGAGGCACGGAGGTGCTTGGAGGCACGGAGGTGCTTGGAGGCACGGAGGTGTTTGGAGACACCGAGGTGTTTGGAGGGATGAGGTGCTTGGAGGCACGAGGTGCTTGGAGGTAACTGGAGGCACGGAGGTGCTTGGAGGCACAGAGGTGCTTGGAGGCACAGAGGTGCTTGGAGGCATAGAGGTGCTTGGAGGCACGAGGTGCTTGGAGGCACGAGGTGCTTGGGGGCACGGAGATAATTGGAGGCACGGAGATAATTGGAGGCGCGGAGATAATTGGAGGCACGGAGATAATTGGAGGCACGGAGGTAATTGGAGGCACGGAGATAATTGGAGGCACAGGATGCTTGGAGGCACAGGATGCTTGGAGGCACAGGATGCTTGGAAGCACAGGATGCTTGCAGGGACGAGGGAGCTCTGGAATCACAGCTTCCGCAGGAGAAACGAAGATACTCAGGCACCGGATCTCTGCCTGGTATCTGATTTTAAATTCCCCGCCCTAGCCTGATTGGCGGAGCAGGCAGGTGACGTCAGACCTGCTCCGCCTCCTCGCCCTCGCTTGTGATGGCGGCGTCCTTGCTTCCGGGAAGCCGCCGGAGAGCAGCGCCGACCCGCCGCTGAAGCCGGAGACCGTCAGGGGAAGAGAGGCGCCGGGCAGACCAGGCCACCCGCAGGGACAAGCGCGGTCGCCGCTGCCCGAGGTTCGTGACAGTACCCCCTCCTCCAGGAGTGGCCCCTGGACACTTCACGGGCTTAGTCGGATGTCTGGAGTGGAAGATCCGAATCAGACGAGGAGCCGTTACTTCAGTAGCCCCAATCCAACTTCTCTCCTCAGGACCATAACCCTTCCAGTCCACCAAGTACTGTAATTTTTTATGAAGATAACGAGAGTCAAGAATAGTTTTGATTTCAAACTCCGCTCCAGCTTCTGCCACTACGGACGTTGGCCTAGGGAGTGCTGAGTGGAACCGATTCAGAATGAGGGGACGGAGTAGAGAAACATGAAAGGCGTTAGGTATTCGAAGATGGGCAGGCAAACCCAGTTTACAGACCACAGGATTTAAGACTTGTAGCACAGGGTAAGGACCGATGAACCTTGGAGCAAATTTCATGGTGGGCACCTTCAACCGGAGATTCCGTGTGGACAGCCATACCCTGTCCCCAACTTTATATTGAGGTGCGGCTTGCCGTTTCTTATCTGCGAAGAACTTGTACCGAACAGAAACCTGCTTAAGATTAGCATGAACCTTTCTCCAAATTTGTCCAAAGTGTCGTAGAGTGGACACTACAGCAGGAACCTCTATTATCGGAATGCTTGGAAATTCCGGAACACGGGGATGGAACCCGTAGTTGACGAAAAATGGTGATTCCCCAGTGGAAGAATGAAACAAATGGTTATGGGCAAACTCCGCCCAAGGCAACAACTCCACCCAGTTGTCCTGTGAAGGAGAGAGATACAAACGAAGAAAAGTCTCTAGATCTTGATTGACTCGTTCCGTTTGCCCATTAGTTTGGGGATGATAAGCAGACGAAAACTTAAGTTTAATGTGTAGAGTTGAACAAAGGGCTTTCCAAAACCTGGCGGTGAACTGTACTCCACGGTCAGAAACAATCTCTTGTGGCAACCCATGCAAACGAAAATGTTCTCGGATAAACAATAGAGCCAGTTTCGGTGCTGTCGGGAGACCAGTCAAGGGCACAAAGTGTGCCATCTTCGAAAAACGGTCAACGATAACCCAAACGGTGTTGCAACCCTTGGAACAGGGCAAGTCAGTGATGAAGTCCATGGAAATGTGAGTCCAGGGTCTCACAGGGATAGGCAGAGGACGAAGTAACCCTGCAGGAGGCAGACGAGGAGATTTATGTTGTGTACATTGGGGACACGAATTAACGCAATCTTGTACATCCTTCCTCATGGTGTTCCACCAGTAAGACCTTTGCAGAAACTTGTACATCTTCTGAGCGCCGGGATGACCGGAAAACTTGGAGTTATGGGCCCACAGTAGTATTCCTGGGCGGAATCTAGCTGGCACGGACATTCTTCCAGGAGGAGGAGCTGGAGTAGTTAAAGCAGCAGAGACAGAAACTGGATTCAGAATTAAACCCCGCTCCGGAGGTTCATCCTCGTCTGTGGGAACTTGTGAACGAGAAAGCGCACCTGCTTTAATATTGAGAGTCCCGGCCCGGTACTTGATAATGAACGAGAATCGGGAAAAGAAAAGTGCCCATCTCGCCTGGCGAGGATTCAAGCATTGTGCGGATTTGATGTACAGCAAATTCTTGTGATCCGTGTAGATGGTAAACACATGTTTAGCCCCTTCTAGAAGATATCTCCATTCTTCCAAGGCAGATTTGATTGCCAAGAGTTCCTGGTCTCCAATAGTGTAATTTCGTTCGGCTGGAGAGAATTTACGAGAATGGAAGCCACACGGATGTAATTTTTTATCAGAGGAATACTGGGAGAGAACAGCCCCAACCCCGACTGAAGATGCATCAACTTCTAAGAAGAAGGGTTCCTCGAAATTTGGTTGTTGGAGAACTGGAGCCGTCATGAAAGCTAACTTTAAGCGAGAAAAAGCTACAATGGCTTCCGGAGGCCACAAACTAGGATTAGAACCCTTCCTCGTCAGGGCAGTAATGGGCGCAACAATGGTGGAGAAACCCTTAATGAATTTCCTGTAGTAGTTCGCAAAGCCCAGGAACCTTTGTATTGCTTTCAGGGAAAGAGGCTGAGTCCAGTCACGAATGGCCGACAACTTTTCCGGATCCATGCGAAGCTCCGTCCCCGAGATGACATAACCGAGGAACGGAATAGATGTTACTTCAAAGGTACATTTGGAAAGCTTGGCGTAGAGATGATTCTCTCGTAAACGGTGTAGCACCTCTTTGACTTGAGTCCTGTGTTCGACAAGATTCTTGGAAAAAATCAGTATGCCGTCCAGATATACCACAACGCTCTGATACAGCATATCACGAAAGATTTCGTTGATGAACCCCTGGAAAACCGCGGGAGCATTACTAAGACCAAACGGCATCACCAAGTATTCGTAATGCCCATCTCGGGTATTAAAGGCAGTCTTCCATTCATCCCCCTCTCGGATGCGTATAAGATTGTAAGCTCCTCTCAAGTCGAGTTTTGAAAAAATGCGGGCACCACGAACCCTATCAAATAACTCTGTGATTAGTGGCAAGGGGTATTTATTCTTAATAGTAATGTCGTTTAGGCCGCGGTAGTCGATGCATGGTCTCAACCCCCCGTCCTTTTTCTTCACGAAAAAGAAGCCTGCACCGGCAGGGGAGGAAGAGGGGCGAATGAATCCCTTGAGCATATTGGACTTAATATACTCCGACATGGCTTGAGTCTCGGGAAGAGACAGAGGATATGTGCGACCACGAGGTGGCGTCTTCCCTGGGACAAGGTCAATAGGGCAGTCCCAAGGCCTGTGAGGTGGTAACAGGTCAGCAGCTTGTTCCGAAAATACGTCCTTGTACCCTTGATATGCCTCCGGAATGTGCTCTTCATCCGTTTTGGAGGTAACACGGAGCGGACAAACAGGAGTAAGACAATTAGTGTGACAAAAGGGACTCCAGGACAGAATTTGTGACGACTTCCAGTTGATGTGGGGATTATGACTTTTCAGCCAAGGCATTCCAAGAACCAGATCATGAGGCATTTCTGGGATTACCAAGAGTTCCAAATCTTCCTGATGTAGAGCCCCGACCTGCAGCTTAACTGGCCCCGTGCGCCACATTATAAGACCTTTGGAAATTCTAGTCCCGTTGATAGCCGTCAGTGAAATTGGCCGCTCAATAGGCCGTAACTTTAAACCCAAACTTTGGGCACAGAAAGAAGAAACGAAGTTCCCTGCAGCTCCGGAATCCAATAGGGCTTCACAAGACCTGGAGACTGAATTGGAGACTAGAGTTACTGGAAGCAAGCAGTCCGAAGTTGGAGAAGCTTTTGTCGTAACTCCCAGCTTGACTCCTCCGGAACAAGATAGGCCTGCCCGTTTCCCGGACGGGCTTTACAAGATTTAAGAAAATGATCTGCGGCTCCACAGTAAAGGCAGAGTTTACCCTCACGACGACGCTGTCGTTCTTCCGGAGACAGTCGGGAGCGGTTAATTTGCATGGGCTCATCTGAGCTGGGTGAGGCCACCGGCCTAGGAGTAGGATTCTGGAACCTGGAACGATCCGAACGGCTACGTTCTCTTCCACGCTCCTGCATCCGAAGATCCACCTTGACGCAAAGGGAAATCAAATCTTCTAATGGATCCGGCAGATCTCTAGTAACCAGCTCATCTTTCAGCCGGTCGGAAAGACCGTTCCAGAAGGCAGCTCTCAGGGCGTCATTATTCCAGCGTAGTTCGGAAGCAATGGTCTGGAAATGAACCACGTACTGGCCCACGGAACGGGCGCCCTGCCGAACACGGAGCAAATCGGAAGAAGCAGTGGTCATTCTGCCGGGCTCGTCGAAAATCCTTCGAAAGGACGAGATGAAGTTGGTGTAGTTGGAAACCATGGGATCAGATCGTTCCCATAATGGAGACACCCAATCCAAAGCAGAACCTTCCAACAGAGAAATAATATATGCTACCTTGGACCGGTCTGTAGGAAAGTTGTGTGCAAGTAGCTCGAAATGTATCTCGCATTGGTTCAAGAAACCACGACAATTTTTGGGATTCCCATTATAGCGGGACGGAGTAGGCAACTGAAGGCGTGGAGTGACACCGGCCGATGGTTGAACATTGCTGGCAACGGCAACTGGTGCGACTACTGGAACAGGTGCCGGAATTACTGAGGCCAGAGACGCCTGAATCTGATCCAGACGCCCGGACAACTGCTGGAGGTACTGCATCACCTGGCCTTGCGCTGCTTCCTGACTTTGCACTCGAGAAGCCAGGTTCTGAATGGCACTCGAGTCCGTGTTCCGATTCCCCGAGTCCATGTGGCCTGAGTATACTATCACTGACCTGGTTTGGGAGTGTTGTGGACTCGGGGCTTCTTCCGATGACCGGGAAGAGGAACTGCCACTGGGTCGTAGTAGAGATGGCCGGATGTAGGTCTTCCTCATGCAGGACTAAGACGGCAGGCGGGAGGCCCAGAGGAATTCTTGAAGGTCTCCTGTAAGACAAGACTTGTAGAAATACTGAAGGCTGGGGTACTGAGATATTGGAGACACTGTGGTATTGGAGGCACTGAGGTGCTGGGAGTACAGGGAGTGCAGGGAGGCCCTTGGAGGCACGGAGGTGCTTGGAGGCACGGAGGTGCTTGGGGGCACGGAGGTGTTTGGAGACACCGAGGTGTTTGGAGGGATGAGGTGCTTGGAGGCACGAGGTGCTTGGAGACACGGAGGTAACTGGAGGCACGGAGGTGCTTGGAGGCACGGAGGTGCTTAGAGGCACGGAGGTGTTTGGAGACACCGAGGTGTTTGGAGGGATGAGGTGCTTGGAGGCACGAGGTGCTTGGAGGTAACTGGAGGCACGGAGGTGCTTGGAGGCACGGAGGTGCTTGGAGGCATGGAGGTGCTTGGAGGCACGGAGGTGTTTGGAGACACCGAGGTGTTTGGAGGGATGAGGTGCTTGGAGGCACGAGGTGCTTGGAGGTAACTGGAGGCACGGAGGTGCTTGGAGGCACAGAGGTGCTTGGAGGCATAGAGGTGCTTGGAGGCACAGAGGTGCTTGGAGGCACCGAGGTGCTTGGAGGCACGAGGTGCTTGGAGGCACGAGGTGCTTGGGGGCACGGAGATAATTGGAGGCACGGAGATAATTGGAGGCACGGAGATAATTGGAGGCGCGGAGATAATTGGAGGCACGGAGATAATTGGAGGCACGGAGGTAATTGGAGGCACGGAGATAATTGGAGGCACAGGATGCTTGGAGGCACAGGATGCTTGGAAGCACAGGATGCTTGGAGGCACAGGATGCTTGGAAGCACAGGATGCTTGCAGGGACGAGGGAGCTCTGGAATCACAGCTTCCGCAGGAGAAACGAAGATACTCAGGCACCGGATCTCTGCCTGGTATCTGATTTTAAATTCCCCGCCCTAGCCTGATTGGCGGAGCAGGCAGGTGACGTCAGACCTGCTCCGCCTCCTTGCCCTCGCTTGTGATGGCGGCGTCCTTGCTTCCGGGAAGCCGCCGGAGAGCAGCGCCGACCCGCCGCTGAAGCCGGAGACCGTCAGGGGAAGAGAGGCGCCGGGCAGACCAGGCCACCCGCAGGGACAAGCGCGGTCGCCGCTGCCCGAGGTTCGTGACACCAACGCTCCCTACACGTTCACTCGTCTTATGAAAGCAGTGATCTCTCACCTACGCCAGAGAACGATCCGTTGCATAATCTACCTAGACGACTTGTTAGTAGTCCATGCAGACCAGAAAACCCTTTTGCTTCACAAAGAACTAATTATTTCTCTCCTCCAGAACCTAGGGTTTACAATAAATTACGACAAGTCCATATTAACACCCACCCAGTCAATTGTTTTTCTGGGTTTCCTACTAGATACCCCTTCTTTCTCGATAGCAGTTCCCCCAGACAAGTGGAGAGACATTCAAGACTTCGTAACTCGAACCCTGAAACACTGTTTCTCGCTGAGAGACTTGGCCAGAGTCATAGGGAAGATGAGATCTTTAGATCCTGGTTTTCTCCACGCTGCCCTTGTCTGCAGACACTCTCAGATTCTTCTTTCAGCTCTCCTTCGTCAGGGATGGACTTGGTCAGACAAGATCATCTTGACACCCTTGGTTCTCAAAGAGATTCGCAGTTGGAGGGTCCTTCGGCTACCATCCCTCAGACCTCTCCTACCTCCTCCTCCAGACATTGTCATCACATCAGATGCGTCCCTCTCGGGATGGAGAGCATTTACAAGAGACCGAGCGGTAAGGGGGAGATGGTCCACTCAAGAATCGACAGTGTATATCAATCTATTAGAATTGAGGGCGGCGAAGTTAGCACTTTCCTCTCTAGTTCTCCCGACCTTCCAGAACAACTCAGTTCTTCTATGTTTAGACAACAGGACTGCAGTGTCCTACCTCAACAGAATGGGGGGCATTCGATCCCTGACACTCTGTCAAGAAGCTATAGACATCTGGAACTGGGAGGTGGAAAGATCCATACTCCTCTCTGCAACATATATCCCAGGAGAGCTAAACGAGTTAGCCGACTCCTTATCCAGGAAGAGATTAACACTGGATCGGGTGACTCTGAGACCGAAAATTTTCACCGGTATCGTGAGAACCTTTGGTCAACCGCAAGTAGACCTGTTTGCAACTCCTTCGAACACACAGGTCCCAACCTTCATGTCCAAAATCTGGACTCAAGGGGTGCTCCACTCGGATGCAATGTCCTTTCCGTGGACAGATCTAGTTCTCCCATATGCTTTCCCTCCCCCAGCTATGCTACTGAAGGTACTTCACAAGATCAAGACAGACAGAGTGCCTCAACTTGTCTTGGTTTACCCCGTTTGGCCTTCCCGAGTTTGGTTCCCCTTGATCAACCCTCTTCACAAGGGACCCAAGCTTCCCCTAGGCATGTCCAAGGATTGTTTCCAAGGGACTCCCGACCTCCTTCAGCAACTTCCACATTGCATGTGGATAGCGACATTACTCGGTTGCTGACCACTACTAACCTTTCAACAGCCTCAGTAACCTTGATCAATGCTTCCCTTAGACCCAGAACAAAATCCAGGTACCAGTCCATCATAAATGAGTTTATGTCTTGGCAAGCTTCTAAAAATCTTCCTTCGCCTTCTTTTTCCGAACCTAACTTAGCAATAGACTTCCTAGCCGTTAAGTTTGAGTCAGGCCTGGCATCCGCCACCATATGGTCTAATGGCTCAGCCCTAGCTCTTCTCATCCCAGGGCTTACGGAAAACAAGATGTACCTTAGATTACTCAAAGGTATCTTCTTGTCTAGGCCTCCATGTCCGCGATACTCTTCCACGTGGGACATTAATCCTTTCTTAAATTATTTAGCCACAATACCTTCAGATTCCGACATCTCCAATCTTTCAAGAAAACTGGCTTCTCTACTAGCACTAGCTTTCGCAGCCAGAGGAGCCGAACTTTCCTTAATAGACACATCCGAACCCTGGATGACAACCACTCCAATGGGATTCCATATCGTCCTTAAAGGTCACACAAAAACCAGTTCCATTCAAAACCCTTTGGTAGAGTTTGACCTAGTCAGTGACCAGTCAGACACGGATCTTTGCATAGTTCAGTGCTTATCCGCTTATCTCACACAACAGCTCCATGGAGAGATAATATTTCTAACCTTTTTATCACATGCCGAAAGCCTTTTCGTCCGGCCAGACCCTCTACAATCAGAGGATGGATAGTTTCTGCCATGCAAAGCTCAGGAATAGATACCTCCATTTTCAAGGGACACTCCATCCGCGGAGCCGCCGTCACATCGGCAGCGGCGAGAGGCTTAACCTTACAATCCATAATGCTGGCCGCACGTTGGTCGTCCACTCGTACCTTTGTGAAACATTATTGGAGGCCTTCTGATACTCAAAGGATAGAATTCATTAAAGCAACCACCAGATATGTGGTAGTCTACCCACCAGCTGTTGCTAGGTGGCAAGCCTCCCGACGAACAAACACTAGTTTGCAGGAATCTATGACCTGCAAACTCTCTTTGTTCTAGGGAATAGGATTGCCACCTAGCAACAGCTCCCACCCTACCCACCCTATACCTTGCTAGGTCTGTTGGTTGTAATCTCTAACAACAGTCATTAATTATGCCTATTTATCTCTTTGAATTTCAGGCGCTCCGAAAGGTCCGAAGAAGCAGCCGCAGACGCAGCAACCTAATGATCAAAAATAGCCTTACAAATATCTTTGTTAAGCTCTGCAAGTTGCAGGAGTTTTGCTTAAATGCTAATTTCACAGCTGCATAACAGTTCCTTCTTGGCCATCGCCAGTTGTTTTTTCTTATTACCTGTATTACTGTTGAAGGGTTTCTAGTAAACACATTTCGTTTCTGCATATATATGGTCTCCCGTGTCCTTTGTTACTAGGTTACAGGAGCTAGGGTGATCTCACCCCCCTTTTTAAAACAGAAAAAAAAAATGTACTCTCTTGTTCTAGTGGGGATTGCCATCTGTAAGCTTCCGTAAAATCTGAACTGGGGGCGGGGCCTAGCACCTTTTATGGTGCGCGCGCACGTGCCCAGCGTGCGCGCGCGTGCCCGGCTGTGCGCGTGCTCCCGTGACACGCGCGATGCGCGCAAACGGGTCTGGGAGCGGCCGCTACCCGCGGCTCTGTCCCCGCTTCCCCCAGGCTGTGGAAAGGTAAGTGAAAGTTTTCTTTCACTATACCTTTCCAGAGATCGTCGGGAGGCTTGCACCTAACCCACCAGCTGTTGCTAGGTGGCAATCCTATTCCCTAGAACAAAGAGAGTTTGCAAGTCATAGATTCCTGCAAACTAGTGTTTTGCAATGCTGCGATCAGATAGCCTCCACCTTCAGGAGGAGTGTATTTTAGCTGTGCAAGTGTGCGTACGCATGTGTAGCAGAACTGTACAAACAGATTTTGTGCAGTGTCTGCACAGTCCAGGACTTACTCAGCCGCTGCGATCCCATCAGCCTGTTCAGGACCGGAAATTGACTTCAGACACCCACCCTGTATATGCTTGGACACGCCTGCGTTTTTCCAAACACTCCCAGAAAACGTTCAGTTGTCACCCACAAACACCCTCTTCAGGTCAATCTCCTTGCGAACGCCTGTGCGAATGGATCCTGCGCACAAACCCATCGCTGAGCGGCGATCAACTTTGTACCCGTGCAACGGGCCTGCACATTGCGGTGCATACGCATGCGCAGTTTAGACCTGATCGCCCGCTTTACGAAAACGTAGCCTAGCGATCAGGTCTGAAATACCCCCTTATATCCAAATCCAAATCATGTGAGATCCAGCATCGGGAAGATGACATTATGCCTCATTTTGTGATTTGAACACGATGGGAAGACCCGAGATGGGGCTTGGATCAACTCGTAATAGCTAAGTTCAGGTATAAACGCACATCTCTACTTTATACTGTATACAGTATTTCTCTGCAAGCTTTGATCCAGGGCTGTCTTTTCGTATGGGCTCAATGGGCTCTTGCCCAAGGGCCCCAGGAATATAAGGGCCTTAGGCTGATAGCTGAGGGTCCCCTCTTTCCAGGGGTACCAGATTTTTGAAAATCGGCCTTGGGGAACCGGAGATATCTGACTTGAAAGCAGCGGTCCCCATCCAAACCTGTTAATTGCTCTTCCCAGCCAGATATCTCCGGTTCTATCTGACTTAGAGTTTATCTGAGGGTATGCTCCAAAAGCTGCGACTCTCCCCTTTTGGTGGACACTGGCAGCTTGTCTCTACTACTCCCAGAAACAGAGATATCAGCCTTTTAGCAGCTGGTCCCTGCTCCAGCTACACATTCCTAATATGCAGTTTTAGATTTTCGTTGGTGGATTACTCTGGCTCCTGAACTCTGACCCCCAAGTCCCCAGTACCTCCTGACAGGTGGGACTCTCTAGTTTTTTTTATCCCATTCAAATCTAAGAAATATATTTTCAGGATCTTGAGATATCTGCAGTCAAGCAAGCTGCCCTCCCACCGTAAAATGATAAATATTAAGCCCACTCCACTATCCACTCCTGCCATGCATATTAAACACCCCCTACCACCGTGAAAGTCATGTACCAGGGGCCCCTTCATTCAGCCCAATGCCCCTTTCTACAGATTAGTGTTCTCCTTCCCGCCCCATCTCCCACCATCTGTACAGTAAAGGAGTAATTAACAGAAATTACTGCTCCAGGTCCTACATTCTGAGCGGAAGATAGAACACCCCCTACCGCCCGCGGGACATCAAAGCTGCTGCTGGAGGATGGGTAGGGGGCCCAGGGCATTACTGTGCCCAGGGGCCTACACTGCTGTTAAGACAGCCCTGCTTTGATCCATATGCCCCTTACTATCGCAGGGATTTTCTTTGCATGCAGGTACAGGGGATCTAATAGGTAACAATAGGTACAATTAGTAGCCCATAGGCTATCTCCAATATCTGCAGCGATCCCCCATACATACATCTAGGTGGTACTTAATATTTGTAAGTGTTTTCTGGAATATCCTGCAAATAGTGTTTGATGAATATGCCCTATACGGTATGTTTTCCAAAGCTTAAAATGTATTCCATATGTAAACAAATTAAATACAGTATACAGTAATTCAATTAACAACAATAATCTAAATTCATGAATAAAAACACTAAAAAAATGTTTTAACAGTACTAAATAAATAAATAAATAAATAAACTCTAAGCCTAATTTATTTACTGGTATTGTAATGTAGCATTGCAGTGAACTATTCATCACGTCTCTGAATATCTACATTCAATAAATAATATGCATTGCTCCCAATTCACGTATTAATTAATACAATAAAAATATTAAATCACTGTATACAAGAAACCAGGCTGCACTACTACTCAGTTGTATTAATGTATTTAGGGCCGCTAACATGCGAGCGCATCACTATACAGCGCTCACATGATTACGGTTGCCCTCAGCTTACGCATCCCATCTGCGAAGGCAGTTGGAGGGCAGCCATCTTTTGGGTCGCTGTGGCTGCATGTGACGTCATGCAGCTGCCCCGGCCCACCCCGCAAATGGTCCGGACGCGCCTGCGTCAACGCCCCGACACCGCCCCCCCCCAGACAGGACTTAGACTTGTTGATCCTGTACAAAGAAGTCCGAATTCAGCCGGCATTTCGCGTGGACACCAGACTTCATAATATCCCGCCCTATTTCTTTAAAATCGGCGTTGATCGTGTCACCAAAGTATGATATGAACACTGCTATCTGTGTGCAATTTATAATACTGCTCATCGCAGTTTCTGGCTCAAACATAATGACAGGGCCTTATCAAGGGTGGTGCAGACAGTGCTGGGCACACAGCGCACTTTCCCTGTGGGCGAACCGGTCGCATCCACCCTTGATCCCAGCCGCTGCCAGCTGCTGTGTACCAGTCCCGGGGTGTGTGATGTGCTTCTGCCCCTTCTTACTCACAGCCCGCTGCCCAACAAGCCTTGATGATTGCAGTAAGAAGCCAGGCAAAGCAGTGCGCGCTCATGATCATCGCTGCCGGGCAGTGAGTGAGTGAGGCAGCAGCTGCCGAGATCAGTGAGAGAGTGAGGCGGCGACAGCAGCTGGGATGGTATCTGGATGATAGGTCAACATGCAGTAGGTCGACACCAAATGGTCGACATACATATGGTCGACATGGTCAAAAACATATGGTCGGCATGAGATTTTTTTTATTAATTTAGGACTTTTTCATACTTTACCATCCAAGTGGACTACATTGTGAACAGTAACCTTCCCGAAGTTTGCTCGCCATGCAAGGGGACACGGTGCGCTAATTGGTCCACGTGGTGGAAGGGAAATTTTGACACATAAAACCCATCAAAAACTCATGTCAACCTTTTATTGTGTCGACCTTTTAACAATGTTGACTATGCACATGTTAACTATTTGGTGTCGACCTAGACATTGTTGACCTTCTGACTGTCGACTCTTTGATCTATAACCAACCTGGATAGGTGAATGAGATGGCAGCAGAAGCAGTTGGCAGTGTGTGCCTCACGCTGTGCTGTACCCTCTGACCCGCGCTGGCCAGAAGCTCTGAAGTGGGGAGCAGAATCCATGAAGCGGTGACCAGCGCTCCTGTCCAGCTGTGACCTGATGTGCAGGAGGAGCAGCAAGGGCCGTGTGGGCACAACGTGGTGAGCATGGATCCTGCGCACAATGAAGGGAGAGCCAACCTCCTGCAGACTGCCAACTTCTGCTCCACGCTCTTTTACTGGTAAGGAGTGGGTGCACTACTGTTACTACTCTCTGTCTGTGCTGTCTGTATGGATTGGCTGTATAATGCTGTATAATGCTCCTCATACTGGTATTATGCATAATAACCTTGGTGTGAATGTTATGGTGTGACCAGATGCTTCCTAAGCCCTCACTGACTTGTGTCCTACGGTCACAGAATGGGTTTAGGTCACACGGGACCTGGCCAACAAGGGGATTCCCACTTACCATCAGTAACCACCTGTTACTGACTCCACCCACTGCGCAGTGGATGGGTACAATTCTGCCACCACCAGACTCCTTCTTCCCATGGCATCTGGAACCATGGTTCTGCTCTGTATGCGTCAACACGCTGTTTTACCACACCTGTGTGGCGTTTGCTGATCCCCACTGGTTGTGTGACCAGGCCTCTGCATGGTAGCTAGCGGAAGGCGGAGCTTGGAGATGCTAGGTTTACCCTGAACATCCGGAGTACGGGGCTGTTTGGCATACCCCTGCTGGTCACAAGATGAAGTGGACGTCTTGAGACAAAAGATATTTATTTGCTCAAATCAAGTTCTGAAAAGGACCCACCCTGTTCCCAGGGGATATCAAACAGCAAGATGTTCACAGCAGAAATAAGATGGTATAATACACACAGGGCTCACAGCCCTTTTTATACAGTAAAATCTCACTGCATCTCAGGGAGTAAGCCCTCCCTGTCTTCTTTCCCATCCAATACACTGCAGCAAGCTATCTAATAAAGTCTCTTAATTATAAGCCCACCCATCCCAGTGAGGGGACTATGTTTAAAACATTATATTACAATTTATACACATAATCCTATGGACAAATATTGACAACAGACACATTGGTGGTCATTCCGAGTTGTTCGCTCGTTGCCGATTTTCGCTATATTGCGATTAGTCGCTTACTGCGCATGCGCAAGGTTCGCAGAGCGCATGCGGTTAGTTATTTTACACAACAGTTAGGTATTTTACTTACGGCATAACGAGGATTTTTCATTGTTCTGGTGATCGTAGTGTGATTGACAGGAAGTGGGTGTGTCTGGGCGGAAACTGGCCGTTTTCTGGGCGTGTGTGAAAAAACGTTGACGTTTCTGGGAAAAAAGCAGGAGTGTCTGAAGAAACGGGGGAGTGTCTGGGCGAACGCTGGGTGTGTTTGTGACGTCAAACCAGGAATGAAACTGACTGAACTGATCGCAATGGCTGAGTAAGTCTGGAGCTACTCAGAAACTGCTAAGTAATTTCTATTCGCAATTCTGCAAATCTTTCGTTCGCAATTCTGCTATGCTAAGATACACTCCCAGAGGGTGGCGGCTTAGCGTGTGCAATGCTGCTAAAAGCAGCTAGCGAGCGAACAACTCGGAATGAGGGCCACTGCTATAGTTGGAGTTTATTAAAGAATAAGACTACATAGCTGATATTGAAAATATTTGAGACCAGTGTGTGTTCAATTCTTTTGTTAATTTTGAATTTTTCTTTGCACAATTCACCATTTCATTTAAGTTTCTTTGAATACTTTGCAAGCTATTTAAGATTAGTATTTTATACAAATAATAATAAAGGTTACGTTTTATAGGGAGTCACACTGCACCTGGATCTAGCTTCACTAGCTCAACCAGTTACAAGTGAGTGCCCCAATGTGGAATACTTTTTCTTTCTTGTTCAGTACATAACTAATTTATTCCCGGGAACACCCCCAACAAAAAAAAAAAATAAAACTAAGAATTACCCCCAAAAAACAATTCTTTGATTAGGAATTATGGGAGGTAACTGGTTGGCATGATTGTATAACTTTTTTGTGACCTGTGCGGATTCTCTCCTTTTTCTGAATTCTTTTCCATCCAATCAGGATAGCTTACCAAATATAAATAAATAAATTCAATTTTAAAAGGAGATAACGACTGCATGAATCAATTTCCTCCTTCCTATCACAGACAAAGTTGGGTGTCCTTTAAACTGTATCCTTTACCAACTGGTAATTTACAATTCTCCTTTGTTCACACAGATTCTATAGTTTATACAGCGATGTCTGTGTTTGTAACAAATGGTAGAGGAAAACAACTTATACAAGGTATACAAATTGTTTCCCCCTGCCATTAATGTATTGGTCATTTCACTCTTACACCTTCTCGGGTGGTCTTCAGTATGCCGAATGTCGGAATCCCGACACCCGGCATACGGACATATATTCTCCCTCGTGGGGGTCCACGACCCCCCGGAGGGATAATGCGCTCGCCATGCTGTCGGTATGCCGGCGGTCGGGCTCCCGGCGCCGGTATGCTGGTCGCCGGGAGCCCGGCCACCGGCATACCATACTACACCCCACCTTCTCACAGGAACTGCAGAACCCAAGCAAATTACCTGCTGTGCCCTGACCAACATCAAAAGGTTTTGATCACACTAGAAGGTTACTGAGCATATGACTTCCTATGTAAGAGTGTTCCATGACTGTTCCCAAAAGTCACTAAGAGCATCTTAGATACAAATACATTATAAAACGTGCAGTCTATAACTGTCCAACTACGCACAGCACAGTTATATAACACGATGACAAATTTTTAAACACTACGCGCTAGAGATGAGCGGGTTCGGTTTCTCTGAATCCGAACCCGCCAGAACTTCATGTTTTTTTTCACGGGTCCGAGCGACTCGGATCTTCCCGCCTTGCTCGGTTAACCCGAGCGCGCCCGAACGTCATCATGACGCTGTCGGATTCTCGCGAGGCTCGGATTCTATCGCGAGACTCGGATTCTATATAAGGAGCCGCGCGTCGCCGCCATTTTCACACGTGCATTGAGATTGATAGGGAGAGGACGTGGCTGGCGTCCTCTCCGTTTAGACACTTGATTTACTAATTTTGGGGAGCATTAGGAGTACTCAGTAGTGTACAGTGCAGAGTTTTGCTGATAGTGACCAGTGACCACCACTTTTATTTATAATCCGTTCTCTGCCTGAAAAAAGCGATACACAGCACACAGTGACTCAGTCACATACCATATCTGTGTGCACTGCTCAGGCTCAGGCCAGTGTG
Source organism: Pseudophryne corroboree (assembly GCF_028390025.1). Taxonomy (NCBI): domain Eukaryota; kingdom Metazoa; phylum Chordata; class Amphibia; order Anura; family Myobatrachidae; genus Pseudophryne; species Pseudophryne corroboree. The sequence continues at coordinate 811,270,244 of NC_086447.1, forward strand.
CTGCATCATCTATTATCTATATATAATATTATATATCTGTCTGACTGCTCAGCTCACACAGCTTATAATTGTGGGGGAGACTGGGGAGCACTACTGCAGTGCCAGTTATAGGTTATAGCAGGAGCCAGGAGTACATAATATATTATATAGTGAGTGACCACCAGACACACAGTGCAGTTTATTTAATATATCCGTTCTCTGCCTGAAAAAAGCGATACACACAGTGACTCAGTCAGTCACATACCATATCTGTGTGCACTGCTCAGGCTCAGGCCAGTGTGCTGCATCATCTATATATATATTATATATCTGTCTGACTGCTCAGCTCACACAGCTTATAATTGTGGGGGAGACTGGGGAGCACTACTGCAGTGCCAGTTATAGGTTATAGCAGGAGCCAGGAGTACATAATATTATATTAAAATTAAACAGTGCACACTTTTGCTGCAGGAGTGCCACTGCCAGTGTGACTAGTGACCAGTGACCTGACCACCAGTATATAATATTAGTAGTATACTATCTCTTTATCAACCAGTCTATATTAGCAGCAGACACAGTACAGTGCGGTAGTTCACGGCTGTGGCTACCTCTGTGTCGGCACTCGGCAGCCCGTCCATAATTGTATATACCACCTAACCGTGGTTTTTTTTTCTTTCTTTATACATACATACTAGTTACGAGTATACTATCTCTTTATCAACCAGTCTATATATTAGCAGCAGACACAGTACAGTGCGGTAGTTCACGGCTGTGGCTACCTCTGTGTCGGCACTCGGCAGCCCGTCCATAATTGTATATACCACCTAACCGTGGTTTTTTTTTCTTTCTTTATACATACATACTAGTTACGAGTATACTATCTCTTTATCAACCAGTCTATATTAGCAGCAGACACAGTACAGTGCGGTAGTTCACGGCTGTGGCTACCTCTGTGTCGGCACTCGGCAGCCCGTCCATAATTGTATATACCACCTAACCGTGGTTTTTCTTTCTTTCTTTATAGTCATACTAGTTACGAGTATACTATCTCTTTATCAACCAGTCTATATTAGCAGCAGACACAGTACAGTGCGGTAGTTCACGGCTGTGGCTACCTCTGTGTCGGCACTCGGCAGCCCGTCCATAATTGTATATACCACCTAACCGTGTTTTTTTTTTCTTTCTTTATACATACATACTAGTTACGAGTATACTATCTCTTTATCAACCAGTCTATATTAGCAGCAGACACAGTACAGTGCGGTAGTTCACGGCTGTGGCTACCTCTGTGTCGGCACTCGGCAGCCCGTCCATAATTGTATATACCACCTAACCGTGGTTTTTTTTCTTTCTTTATACATACATACTAGTTACGAGTATACTATCTCTTTATCAACCAGTCTATATATTAGCAGCAGACACAGTACAGTGCGGTAGTTCACGGCTGTGGCTACCTCTGTGTCGGCACTCGGCAGCCCGTCCATAATTGTATATACCACCTAACCGTGGTTTTTTTTTCTTTCTTTATACATACATACTAGTTACGAGTATACTATCTCTTTATCAACCAGTCTATATATTAGCAGCAGACACAGTACAGTGCGGTAGTTCACGGCTGTGGCTACCTCTGTGTCGGCACTCGGCAGCCCGTCCATAATTGTATATACCACCTAACCGTGGTTTTTTTTTCTTTCTTTATACATACATACTAGTTACGAGTATACTATCTCTTTATCAACCAGTCTATATATTAGCAGCAGACACAGTACAGTGCGGTAGTTCACGGCTGTGGCTACCTCTGTGTCGGCACTCGGCAGCCCGTCCATAATTGTATATACCACCTAACCGTGGTTTTTTTTTCTTTCTTTATACATACATACTAGTTACGAGTATACTATCTCTTTATCAACCAGTCTATATATTAGCAGCAGACACAGTACAGTGCGGTAGTTCACGGCTGTGGCTACCTCTGTGTCGGCACTCGGCAGCCCGTCCATAATTGTATATACCACCTAACCGTGGTTTTTTTTTCTTTCTTTATACATACATACTAGTTACGAGTATACTATCTCTTTATCAACCAGTCTATATATTAGCAGCAGACACAGTACAGTGCGGTAGTTCACGGCTGTGGCTACCTCTGTGTCGGCACTCGGCAGCCCGTCCATAATTGTATATACCACCTAACCGTGGTTTTTTTTTCTTTCTTTATACATACATACTAGTTACGAGTATACTATCTCTTTATCAACCAGTCTATATATTAGCAGCAGACACAGTACAGTGCGGTAGTTCACGGCTGTGGCTACCTCTGTGTCGGCACTCGGCAGCCCGTCCATAATTGTATATACCACCTAACCGTGGTTTTTTTTTCTTTCTTTATACATACATACTAGTTACGAGTATACTATCTCTTTATCAACCAGTCTATATTAGCAGCAGACACAGTACAGTGCGGTAGTTCACGGCTGTGGCTACCTCTGTGTCGGCACTCGGCAGCCCGTCCATAATTGTATATACCACCTAACCGTGGTTTTTTTTTCTTTCTTTATAGTCATACTAGTTACGAGTATACTATCTCTTTATCAACCAGTCTATATTAGCAGCAGACACAGTACAGTGCGGTAGTTCACGGCTGTGGCTACCTCTGTGTCGGCACTCGGCAGCCCGTCCATAATTGTATATACCACCTAACTGTGGTTTTTTTTTCTTTCTTTATACATACATACTAGTTACGAGTATACTATCTCTTTATCAACCAGTCTATATTAGCAGCAGACACAGTACAGTGCGGTAGTTCACGGCTGTGGCTACCTCTGTGTCGGCACTCGGCAGCCCGTCCATAATTGTATATACCACCTAACCGTGGTTTTTTTTTCTTTCTTTATACATACATATTAGTTACGAGTATACTATCTCTTTATCAACCAGTCTATATATTAGCAGCAGACACAGTACAGTGCGGTAGTTCACGGCTGTGGCTACCTCTGTGTCGGCACTCGGCAGCCCGTCCATAATTGTATATACCACCTAACCGTGTTTTTTTTTTCTTTCTTTATACATACATACTAGTTACGAGTATACTATCTCTTTATCAACCAGTCTATATATTAGCAGCAGACACAGTACAGTGCGGTAGTTCACGGCTGTGGCTACCTCTGTGTCGGCACTCGGCAGCCCGTCCATAATTGTATATACCACCTAACCGTGGTTTTTTTTTTCTTTCTTTATACATACATACTAGTTACGAGTATACTATCTCTTTATCAACCAGTCTATATATTAGCAGCAGACACAGTACAGTGCGGTAGTTCACGGCTGTGGCTACCTCTGTGTCGGCACTCGGCAGCCCGTCCATAATTGTATATACCACCTAACCGTGGTTTTTTTTTCTTTCTTTATACATACATACTAGTTACGAGTATACTATCTCTTTATCAACCAGTCTATATATTAGCAGCAGACACAGTACAGTGCGGTAGTTCACGGCTGTGGCTACCTCTGTGTCGGCACTCGGCAGCCCGTCCATAATTGTATATACCACCTAACCGTGGTTTTTTTTTCTTTCTTTATACATACATACATACTAGTTACGAGTATACTATCTCTTTATCAACCAGTCTATATATTAGCAGCAGACACAGTACAGTGCGGTAGTTCACGGCTGTGGCTACCTCTGTGTCGGCACTCGGCAGCCCGTCCATAATTGTATATACCACCTAACCGTGGTTTTTTTTTTCTTTCTTTATACATACATTCTAGTTACGAGTATACTATCTCTTTATCAACCAGTCTATATATTAGCAGCAGACACAGTACAGTGCGGTAGTTCACGGCTGTGGCTACCTCTGTGTCGGCACTCGGCAGCCCGTCCATAATTGTATATACCACCTAACCGTGGTTTTTTTTTCTTTCTTTATACATACATACTAGTTACGAGTATACTATCTCTTTATCAACCAGTCTATATATTAGCAGCAGACACAGTACAGTGCGGTAGTTCACGGCTGTGGCTACCTCTGTGTCGGCACTCGGCAGCCCGTCCATAATTGTATATACCACCTAACCGTGGTTTTTTTTTCTTTCTTTATACATACATACTAGTTACGAGTATACTATCTCTTTATCAACCAGTCTATATATTAGCAGCAGACACAGTACAGTGCGGTAGTTCACGGCTGTGGCTACCTCTGTGTCGGCACTCGGCAGCCCGTCCATAATTGTATACTAGTATCCAATCCATCCATCTCCATTGTTTACCTGAGGTGCCTTTTAGTTGTGCCTATTAAAATATGGAGAACAAAAATGTTGAGGTTCCAAAATTAGGGAAAGATCAAGATCCACTTCCACCTCGTGCTGAAGCTGCTGCCACTAGTCATGGCCGAGACGATGAAATGCCAGCAACGTTGTCTGCCAAGGCCGATGCCCAATGGCATAGTACAGAGCATGTCAAAACCAAAACACCAAATATCAGTAAAAAAAGGACTCCAAAACCTAAAATAAAATTGTCGGAGGAGAAGCGTAAACTTGCCAATATGCCATTTACCACACGGAGTGGCAAGGAACGGCTGAGGCCCTGGCCTATGTTCATGGCTAGTGGTTCAGCTTCACATGAGGATGGAAGCACTCAGCCTCTCGCTAGAAAACTGAAAAGACTCAAGCTGGCAAAAGCACCGCAAAGAACTGTGCGTTCTTTGAAATCCCAAATCCACAAGGAGAGTCCAATTGTGTCGGTTGCGATGCCTGACCTTCCCAACACTGGACGTGAAGAGCATGCGCCTTCCACCATTTGCACGCCCCCTGCAAGTGCTGGAAGGAGCACCCGCAGTCCAGTTCCTGATAGTCAGATTGAAGATGTCAGTGTTGAAGTACACCAGGATGAGGAGGATATGGGTGTTGCTGGCGCTGGGGAGGAAATTGACCAGGAGGATTCTGATGGTGAGGTGGTTTGTTTAAGTCAGGCACCCGGGGAGACACCTGTTGTCCATGGGAGGAATATGGCCGTTGACATGCCAGGTGAAAATACCAAAAAAATCAGCTCTTCGGTGTGGAAGTATTTCACCAGAAATGCGGACAACAGGTGTCAAGCCGTGTGTTCCCTTTGTCAAGCTGTAATAAGTAGGGGTAAGGACGTTAACCACCTCGGAACATCCTCCCTTATACGTCACCTGCAGCGCATTCATAATAAGTCAGTGACAAGTTCAAAAACTTTGGGTGACAGCGGAAGCAGTCCACTGACCAGTAAATCCCTTCCTCTTGTAACCAAGCTCACGCAAACCACCCCACCAACTCCCTCAGTGTCAATTTCCTCCTTCCCCAGGAATGCCAATAGTCCTGCAGGCCATGTCACTAGCAAGTCTGACGAGTCCTCTCCTGCCTGGGATTCCTCCGATGCATCCTTGCGTGTAACGCCTACTGCTGCAGGCGCTGCTGTTGTTGCCGCTGGGAGTCGATGGTCATCCCAGAGGGGAAGTCGTAAGCCCACTTGTACTACTTCCAGTAAGCAATTGACTGTTCAACAGTCCTTTGCGAGGAAGATGAAATATCACAGCAGTCATCCTACTGCAAAGCGGATAACTGAGTCCTTGACAACTATGTTGGTGTTAGACGTGCGTCCGGTATCCGCCGTTAGTTCACAGGGAACTAGACAATTTATTGAGGCAGTGTGCCCCCGTTACCAAATACCATCTAGGTTCCACTTCTCTAGGCAGGCGATACCGAGAATGTACACGGACGTCAGAAAAAGACTCACCAGTCTCCTAAAAAATGCAGTTGTACCCAATGTCCACTTAACCACGGACATGTGGACAAGTGGAGCAGGGCAGGGTCAGGACTATATGACTGTGACAGCCCACTGGGTAGATGTATGGACTCCCGCCGCAAGAACAGCAGCGGCGGCACCAGTAGCAGCATCTCGCAAACGCCAACTCTTTCCTAGGCAGGCTACGCTTTGTATCACCGCTTTCCAGAATACGCACACAGCTGAAAACCTCTTACGGCAACTGAGGAAGATCATCGCGGAATGGCTTACCCCAATTGGACTCTCCTGTGGATTTGTGGCATCGGACAACGCCAGCAATGTTGTGTGTGCATTAAATATGGGCAAATTCCAGCACGTCCCATGTTTTGCACATACCTTGAATTTGGTGGTGCAGAATTTTTTAAAAAACGACAGGGGCGTGCAAGAGATGCTGTCGGTGGCCAGAAAAATTGCGGGACACTTTCGGCGTACAGGCACCACGTACAGAAGACTGGAGCACCACCAAAAACTACTGAACCTGCCCTGCCATCATCTGAAGCAAGAAGTGGTAACGAGGTGGAATTCAACCCTCTATATGCTTCAGAGGTTGGAGGAGCAGCAAAAGGCCATTCAAGCCTATACAATTGAGCACGATATAGGAGATGGAATGCACCTGTCTCAAGTGCAGTGGAGAATGATTTCAACGTTGTGCAAGGTTCTGATGCCCTTTGAACTTGCCACACGTGAAGTCAGTTCAGACACTGCCAGCCTGAGTCAGGTCATTCCCCTCATCAGGCTTTTGCAGAAGAAGCTGGAGGCATTGAAGAAGGAGCTAAAAGGGAGCGATTCCGCTAGGCATGTGGGACTTGTGGATGGAGCCCTTAATTCGCTTAACAAGGATTCACGGGTGGTCAATCTGTTGAAATCAGAGCACTACATTTTGGCCACCGTGCTCGATCCTAGATTTAAAGCCTACCTTGGATCTCTCTTTCCGGCAGACACAGGTCTGCTGGGGTTGAAAGACCTGCTGGTGACAAAATTGTCAAGTCAAGCGGAACGCGACCTGTCAACATCTCCTCCTTCACATTCTCCCGCAACTGGGGGTGCGAGGAAAAGGCTCAGAATTCCGAGCCCACCCGCTGGCGGTGATGCAGGGCAGTCTGGAGCGACTGCTGATGCTGACATCTGGTCCGGACTGAAGGACCTGACAACGATTACGGACATGTCGTCTACTGTCACTGCATATGATTCTCTCAACATTGATAGAATGGTGGAGGATTATATGAGTGACCGCATCCAAGTAGGCACGTCACACAGTCCGTACTTATACTGGCAGGAAAAAGAGGCAATTTGGAGGCCCTTGCACAAACTGGCTTTATTCTACCTAAGTTGCCCTCCCACAAGTGTGTACTCCGAAAGAGTGTTTAGTGCCGCCGCTCACCTTGTCAGCAATCGGCGTACGAGGTTACATCCAGAAAATGTGGAGAAGATGATGTTCATTAAAATGAATTATAATCAATTCCTCCGCGGAGACATTGACCAGCAGCAATTGCCTCCACAAAGTACACAGGGAGCTGAGATGGTGGATTCCAGTGGGGACGAATTGATAATCTGTGAGGAGGGGGATGTACACGGTGATATATCGGAGGGTGAAGATGAGGTGGACATCTTGCCTCTGTAGAGCCAGTTTGTGCAAGGAGAGATTAATTGCTTCTTTTTTGGGGGGGGTCCAAACCAACCCGTCATATCAGTCACAGTCGTGTGGCAGACCCTGTCACTGAAATGATGGGTTGGTTAAAGTGTGCATGTCCTGTTTTGTTTATACAACATAAGGGTGGGTGGGAGGGCCCAAGGACAATTCCATCTTGCACCTCTTTTTTCTTTTCTTTTTCTTTGCATCATGTGCTGATTGGGGAGGGTTTTTTTGGAAGGGACATCCTGCGTGACACTGCAGTGCCACTCCTAGATGGGCCCGGTGTTTGTGTCGGCCACTAGGGTCGCTAATCTTACTCACACAGTCAGCTACCTCATTGCGCCTCTTTTTTTCTTTGCGTCATGTGCTGTTTGGGGAGGGTTTTTTGGAAGGGACATCCTGCGTGACACTGCAGTGCCACTCCTAGATGGGCCCGGTGTTTGTGTCGGCCACTAGGGTCGCTAATCTTACTCACACAGCTACCTCATTGCGCCTCTTTTTTTCTTTGCGTCATGCGCTGTTTGGGGAGGGTTTTTTGGAAGGGACATCCTGCGTGACACTGCAGTGCCACTCCTAGATGGGCCCGGTGTTTGTGTCGGCCACTAGGGTCGCTAATCTTACTCACACAGCTACCTCATTGCGCCTCTTTTTTTCTTTGCGTCATGTGCTGTTTGGGGAGGGTTTTTTGGAAGGGACATCCTGCGTGACACTGCAGTGCCACTCCTAGATGGGCCCGGTGTTTGTGTCGGCCACTAGGGTCGCTAATCTTACTCACACAGCTACCTCATTGCGCCTCTTTTTTTCTTTGCGTCATGTGCTGTTTGGGGAGGGTTTTTTGGACGGGCCATCCTGCGTGACACTGCAGTGCCACTCCTAGATGGGCCCGGTGTTTGTGTCGGCCACTAGGGTCGCTAATCTTACTCACACAGCTACCTCATTGCGCCTCTTTTTTTCTTTGCGTCATGTGCTGTTTGGGGAGGGTTTTTTGGAAGGGACATCCTGCGTGACACTGCAGTGCCACTCCTAGATGGGCCCGGTGTTTGTGTCGGCCACTAGGGTCACTAATCTTACTCACACAGCTACCTCATTGCGCCTCTTTTTTTCTTTGCGTCATGTGCTGTTTGGGGAGGGTTTTTTGGAAGGGACATCCTGCGTGACACTGCAGTGCCACTCCTAGATGGGCCCGGTGTTTGTGTCGGCCACTAGGGTCGCTTATCTTACTCACACAGCGACCTCGGTGCAAATTTTAGGACTAAAAATAATATTGTGAGGTGTGAGGTATTCAGAATAGACTGAAAATGAGTGTAAATTATGGTTTTTGAGGTTAATAATACTTTGGGATCAAAATGACCCCCAAATTCTATGATTTAAGCTGTTTTTTAGTGTTTTTTGAAAAAAACACCCGAATCCAAAACACACCCGAATCCGACAAAAAAAATTCGGTGAGGTTTTGCCAAAACGCGTTCGAACCCAAAACACGGCCGCGGAACCGAACCCAAAACCAAAACACAAAACCCGAAAAATTTCAGGCGCTCATCTCTACTACGCGCCCGACGCCTTTAGTACATTTGAATGGGGCACCTAGCGCCTATTGTTTCTTTTAAAGGATGGCGATGCAGCATGGGATTAACCCTTTCCACTAACTATGTGGCTGAGTAGGGTCTCTGGCCACATATGGGTAGGGTCATTATGTTCCCTGTGCCCTCCGAATGTCACACTTTCCCAGGGTAACAGGGCTGCAGTTTGGTAATGTCTGTCATTCTCTCCCTTCCGCCCAGCTCCTTATCCTCATATACTAACACCTGTTACTAGTGCCAGCATGTATTACTGCCCATTGTACCCTGTACATTGTCAGTTACTGCTACATTATGGAAGCACTACATAAATTGGCCCCTCAATAAGTCTTGCAAAGCTGCAGAACTGCCAATGACCTTTACGGAGCCCCCCCCCCCCCCCCCTCGGTGGCTGTGCTTGTGCGCCTGGTGTCTAATCTCGTGACCGTCATTGTCGCCTATTGTGTGTGGCAGGGAAGGTGGCAGAGGTACTGTCAGCCGTTCCTAGCCCCTGTTTGTCCACTGATGCCACCAGGTTAGGTAGTAAAAAATACAATACAATACATCTGTTTTTAGGATATTTATATCAACAGTATCTCTATAGCTGTAGATAGATAGATAGATAGATAGATAGATAGATAGATAGATAGATAGATAGATAGATAGATAGATAGATAGATAGATAGATAGATAGGGATATTGATATCTCTATGTGACAATTCAATTAGGTGAGAAGGGAGCAAACTAGTCATTGCCGTACGTTATAACGCCAGCAATGGCAGCCCGATCCGTACTCTTTGCCTGGCCGGCCGAATGCCGGATTCGCCTATGCTGTAAGTGCAGAAAGCACTTCTTAGCGAGATCCCTGCCGCCGTAAAAGTTATAGATATATATATATATAAAACTCTATTATCCTGTCTGTGGGTTTGTGTCAGTGATGTTTGGGTGTGAGGTTCCAGGAATGGTGAGGGGGGCCCAAAGCATAGTGTTGCACCTGGGCCCACCGCTCTCTGCCACTGATGGAGGCACAGTAATGCCTGAGCTATCTGTTGCAAATGGAATTATGGAAATGTTTTAAATATACCAGTAATGGAAATGATTTAAATATACCAGTAATGGAAATGATTTAAATATACCAGTAATGGAAATGATTTAAATATACCAGTAAGCAAACAGAATCTTTGCTTTCTAAGAATCAGTGACTGCAATTAATTATCATCAGTAAATGTAATATATGTACATAAACTGTTTTAGTTTCAATGTTGTATATTTTCCTGCTAAGTATATTGAATATTAATTTGAAAAATGATTGCTGAATTGGAAATTTGGGAACCTAAACAAGGTCAGAGAGGACATATTCCTGCTGAAGATCATTCAAGCATGTCTGAATTTTGTAAACATCCAAATTTCTACCTTACACATCAAGTTATTGGAAAACATTTTCTTTATTTTCTTATTATTTATTCTAGGGATTTTTAACCTTTTATTATCAGAATTCAGACGATGTCCATGAGCACATTTTGTAATCCATGGTTTTGTTTTCCAGAAATAATATAAACAAGCCTGAATTACTTTTCTGTTAATCACTTTATTATTGTCTACAGAATAAATATGTATTGAATATTTCAGAAATTATATATCGCGGAACTAAAGAAAAGGATGACACAAACAGGAGGGGAGGGCAGGTAATTAGATGTGATGAAAGTGGCAAACATAGGACTTCTTCGGCAGGATGTAATGGCATCTGAGTTTGCGGGACGTGTGGGATGCCGGCAGAACTCGGATATTTTTTAAAGCAGCAGTCATCTATAAGGCATGGGTTTGCCTTGTAAATGACTGCCACTTTAAAAAAAACTACAGAGTTTAAATTTTATTCCAAATTTAAAAAGCGATACTTGTACCAATGCATTTGTGGCACCCCACCAAAAGAACCTTCTCCCCTTGTACATTTACTGTGGAGTGCCTTATTTATATTTATATTGTGTGTGTGTATATATATATATATATATATATATACGCACCTGATCTATTGTAATAGTATATATAGATATAAATGCATAAGATGCCTTGTATGTTAAGCCCCTTATACATTGCTGACAGTGGGGTATGTCGTCAGCCATCCTGTGGCCACAACATGCATTGGTGTCAGTGTATAATAAGGGACTAAGCACACAGTGAAGCCAGCATGTGTGGGGAATGTGGCAACCCATCATAGCTGACACGAGCTGTAGTGTGACTTTTGTGCCCCTTCCCCTGCTGAATGCATCCCTGACTGGACACTATTAAACTTACAGCAGGGATAGGGCTACGTGTGCCTAGAGTGCTGTATCTGGCATGGGGACACTGACCAATAAGCAACAGGCATATTGATCCTGGAGAGAGAGAGACAGATTGCACAGTGGCAGTTGCAGCGGTCTTCAGAGACAGCTGGCAGTTGGGCAGCAGCCATCTTAGGAGGACTCAGAGCAGCAATTTGGAGCAGAGGCAGATGCTGATGTGTGACAGGCAGAGCCGGCCCTAGGCATAGGCAAACTAGGCAAATGCATTTGGCATGCCTAGGGGCACAAGCAGCTTCTGCTGATTAAAATTATATTCAGCATAACTATATTCTGTGTGTGACTGTGGCTGTATCTTCATACGAAATGTTACGTTACAGTTTATTCCTGGAAATCACTGTAATGTAGCATTTTGTATGCAGGTACAGCTACAGTGTATGTTTATAAGGACATTAATAAGGTGTCATATGTGTAAGAGGCATTATTGTGTGGGATTATGTTTATAAATGCATTACTAATGTGTGGCATTATGTGTACAAGGTGCTCTACTGTGTGTTGTAACGTATAGAAAGGGCACTACTGTATGGTGTAATGTGAATAAGGAGCAATACTGTGTGATGTAATATGAATAAGGTACATTATCGCATGATGAATGTGAATAAAGTTGCACTACTGTGTGGCGTAATTTGAATTGGGGGTACTATTGTGTGGCCATGCCCCTTCGCAAGCAAGAATACGCCCCTTTTTGGGCTGTGCGCCGAATGTGTGCACTGTTCCTATTTAAAATATAGGGGGTAGGAGCACCAAAAATTAGGACTGCTATGGGTGAGGGGTGATGGTGCTGGGATAGGGTGCAGGGTCAGAGGCGGAACTAGCGGCGGTGCTAGGGGGCACCAGCCAAATACCGCCAGTGCAACCAGTGCGTTGCACTGGGGCCCGCCACTGTCCAGGGGCCCAAAGCATGTAATGAATCAAACTGACTCATTACATGCCACAGCACACAGCCGCCCGCAGGACACAGGAGAGGAGCGCAGCTGCCATGGGGGGAAGGAGGAGGAGGGAGCCGTAGCAGCGCTGTTTTATTGGTTGAGGCGCTGCTGCTGCTGCTGTCCCTCTGTTTCACTATAGGCTGTCTTCCGCCGCTGTGAAGCGCATCCCAGCATTCACAGCGGCGGAGAACAGCCTATGGTGAAGGACTGGGACAGCAGCAGCAGCGCCTCCACCAATAACGCTGCTGCGGCTCCCTCCTCCACCTCCCTCCTCCTTCTCTCCTGCCCGGGATCTCTGGAGAAGCTGCACCGAGGAGCCTGAGCCAGCGGACAGAGTAAGTATAATTCATTCTTTCTTTCTTTCTTTCTTTCTTTCTTTCTTTCTTTCTTTCTTTCTTTCTTTCTTTCTTTCTTTCTTTCTTTCTTTCTTTCTTTCCAAAAAGGGGGACTGTCTGCCGTAATGTGTAAAAAGGGGGAATCTGCCTGCCGTAATGTGTAACAAGGGCACGCTGTCTGCCATAATGTGTAATAAGAGGACGCTGTCTGCCGCCATGTGTAAAAAGGGAGGCGCTGTCTGCCGTAATGTGTAAAAAGGGGAATCTGTCCGCTGTAAGGTGTAAAAGGGTCTCTACCTGGTGTAGTGGTGCTACTGTGTGGCGTAATTTGAATAATGGAGACTACTGTGCACCGTTTTATGAATTGGTATTATTTTGTTGCCACACCCCTTCCCCACAAAGCCACGCCCCTATGTATTTTGCGCGCGCCTACGGTGCACACTGCCCTGTTTTGCATGCAGGGATGCGGATCCGATGCCGTTTCTTGCACACAGTGCTAAAATGTCTAGTTATGGCACTGTTGCTAGGTATCCATTTTTCTGGCCCTGTGCAGGTCCCCCTCACCAGATCCTCTCCAGGGGTGAGGGGGTGGACTTGGATGGGATGAGGGGGGGGGGGGGGGTCAAAGCATTTTGTCGCACCTGGGCCCACCGCTCGCTAGTTCCGCCACTGATGTGCACTGCAGGGGGGCAGATATAACATGTGCAGAGAGAGTTAGATTTTGGGTGGGTTATTTTGTTTCTGTGCAGGGTAAATACTGGCTGTTTTATTTTTAGATTGCAGATTTAAACTCACCACACCCAAATCTAACTCTCTCTGCACATGTTATATCTGCCTCCCCTGCAGTGCACATGGTTTTGCCCAACTCCTAACAAGGGGGGTCATTCCGAGTTGTTCGCTCGCAAGCCGTTTTTAGCAGCTTTGCACACGCTAAGCCTACGCCTACTGGGAGTGAATCTTAGCATAGTAAAATTGCGAACGAAAGATTCGCAATATTGCGAAAAGACATCTCTGTGCAGTTTCTGAGTAGCTCCAGACTTACTCGGCATCTGCGATCAGTTCAGAGCTTGTCGTTCCTGGTTTGACGTCACAAACACACCCAGCGTTCGCCCAGCCACTCCTCCGTTTCTCCAGCCACTCCCGCGTTTTTCCCAGAAACGGTAGCGTTTTTTCCCACACGCCCATAAAACGGCCTGTTTCCGCCCAGAAACACCCACTTCCTGTCAATCACACTACGATCGCCTGAACGAAGAAAAAGCCGTGAGTAAAATTCCTAACTTCATAGCAAATTTACTTGGCGCAGTCGCAGTGCGAACATTGCGCATGCGCACTAAGCGGAAAATCGCTGCTATGCGATGAAATTTACCGAGCGAACAACTCGGAATGACCCCCAAAGTTCCTGCTGCAATCAACTCTGAATTAGGCCCATTATGACTGAGTTCTGCAACATAAACTATTTAATGGACATAGGGGGTCATTCCGAGTTGTTTGCTCGCTAGCAGATTTTAGCAGCATTGCACACGCTAGGCCGCCGCCCTCTGGGAGTGTATCTTAGCTTAGCAGAATTGCGAACGAACGATTAGCAGAATTGCGAATAGAAATTTCTTAGCAGTTTCTGAGTAGCTCCAGACCTACTCACAGATTGTGACCAGCTCAGGCTGTTTCGTTCCTGGTTTGACGTCACAAACATGCCCTGTGTTCGGCCAGCCACTCCCCCGTTTCTCCAGACACTCCTGCGTATTTCCCTGTCACGCCTGCGTTTTTCCGCACACTCCCAGAAAACGGCCAGTTTCCACCCAGAAACACCCACTTCCTGTCAATCACACTCCGATCACTTCAACGATGAAAAATCTTCGTTCGGACGTGAGTAAATCTACTAAGTTTTGAGCTAAAATACTAACCGTATGCGCACTGCGTACCATGCGCATTTTTGCCTTAATTGCTCCGTTGCGAAAATCGGTAACGAGCGAACAACTCAGAATGACCCCCATAAACAAGTACATGGGGCCCCACTAGTAATGCAATATCTATGTTATTACTTTTGTTGCTTTTATTAGTTCGTTAAGATTGTTAGTGGTGGATAATACATTCTGTAATGTTTTGTGGTAATGTGTATTGCATGCACAAAGTGTTATTATAAATTGTGATAACTACTTCTAAGCTTTACAGCAGAGAAAAGGTTACCCAGAAGTGTTCCAGCTAAATAAAAGCTACTGAGGAGCAACTGTGTAATTAATGTCTGTGCCAATTGTAATTTGAACTATATAGTGACTTGCCAGGGAAACTTACTCCCTAATACTTACCTGTAAATTGTAACTTTCCACGTGATACTTACCTCAAGTGTCACACAATGGGGGTAATTCTGAGTTGATCGCAGCCTCAAGTTTGTTAGCAATTGGGCAAAACCATGTGCACTGCAGGGGGGACAGATATAACATGTGCAGAGAGAGTTAGATTTGGGTGGGTTATATTGGCCCTCATTCCGAGTTGTTCGCTCGCAAGCGGATTTTAGCAGATTTGCTCATGCTAAGCCGCCGCCTACTGGGAGTGAATCTTAGCATCTTAAAATTGCGAACCATGTATTCGCAATATTGCGATTACACACCTCGTAGCAGTTTCTGAGTAGCTTCAGACTTACTCGGCATCTGCGATCAGTTCAGTGCTTGTCGTTCCTGGTTTGACGTCACAAACACACCCAGCGTTCGCCCAGACACTCCCCCGTTTCTCCAGCCACTCCTGCGTTTTTTCCGGAAACGGTAGCGTTTTTCCCCACACGCCCATAAAACGGCCTGTTTCCGCCCAGTAACACCCATTTCCTGTCAATCACATTACGATCGCCAGAACGATGAAAAAGCCGTGAGTAAAATTCCTAACTGCATAGCAAATTTACTTGGCGCAGTCGCAGTGCGGACATTGCGCATGCGCATTAAGCGGAAAATCGCTGCGATGCGAAGATTTTTACCGAGCGAACAACTCGGAATGAGGGCCATTGTTTCTGTGCAGAGTAAATACTGGCTGCTTTATTTTTACACTGCAATTTAGATTTCAGTTTGAACACACCCCACCCAAATCTAACTCTCTCTGCACATGTTATATCTGTCCCTCCTGCAGTGCACATGGTTTTGCCCAATTGCTAACAAACTTGAGGCTACGATCAACTCAGAATTACCCCCAATACCTGTTATCTACATCTCAGTGAATTGGTAGTTAACATATTAATATAATTAAAAATTAAGGTTTTAAAATATTTTAGGGCAACTGGAAACCCTCCAAAGAGTATACTTTATTATTATTATTATTATTAAATTTTATTAATAAGGCAACGTAATGCAATGTAGTCATGTGACAGGCGGTTTGGATCCCTCAGGTCACTATACCGACGCCGGGATCCCGTTCTCTGTAGCGCCGTACATATACTTATAGTAGGACAGTACTGGGTACACAGAACATTGCATAACATTACAGTAACCAAGACATACAGAGCACAGGTAACAATATTCACCACAATTCGCAGTACACAATACAGCTGGCAAGCAAGGTGAGTGAGGTAGTAATCAGTGAAGGGTGGAACCTGTCTCCCATAGTGACGGCACAAATAGTAGGAGGAAAGCCACTGGAAGAGACAAACAGCTGTGAGCAAGAGGAATTCTGGGCTAAATGACCACTGAGTAGGTAAAGGCAGTCATTGAAGTGCTAGAGAAGAGGGCTGTGAGAACAGGAGGGAGGAGAACCCTGATCCTAGGAGCTTACAGTCTGAGGCCCTGGGCAAAAATAGGATGGTAAGACACAAATGCTAAGGGCTAATTCTAAATTGGGAGCAAAGCAAAAAAAAAAAAGTAACTTTGTATCTGGAACAAACCATGCTTCCTTTCCAGGGGTGCAAATATTTATTCATTTATGTTTGAATGTAGGGTAAATGCTGGTTGCTTTTGCATGTAGCCATGTCCGGAATGGCAATCTGGCAACTGTCAGAAAGGCTGATGGGCCGGGCAATGGCGTAACTAGAATTTTTTCTCCCCAAGCCAAAACATTGCCTGTGACACATTATGACACACACCGCAATGCCTGTTATACATTATGCCACACACTGCAATGCTCCTGAGACATTATACCACATACCACAATGCCAGTGATATAGTATATCACACCGCAATGTCCATGACAAATTATGACACACACCGCAATGTCCGTGACACATTATGACACACACCGCAATGTCCGCGATACATTATGCCACACGCGCAATGCCCATTACACATTAAGCCCTATAGTAAGGCTTCTAAAGACTTTTAAATTACCTGCTCGTTGCCAGGGGTTTCATGCTCTTGGTTCCATGCATGGTGCCAGGGTTTTCATGCTCAGGGTGTCATGCTCGTTGCCAGGGGTATCATGTGCTAGGTGTTATGCTTGTTGCCAGGGGTATCGTGCTGGGTGTCAAGCTCGTTGCCAGAGGGTATTATTCGTTGCCAGGGGTTTCATGCACTGGGTGTCATGCTCATTGCTAGGGGGTAATGCGTGTTGCCAGGGATTTTATGAGCTGGGTGTCGTGCTTGTTACCAGGGGGTAATGCTTGTTACCAGTGCCACATATGCCCCCAGTGCCAGATATTCCCCCACAGTGCCAGATAAAAACATGCCCCTATATTGCCAGAAACACATGTGCCCCCAGAGCCACATATGCGCCCACAGTACCAGAAACACATATGCCCCAGTGCCAAATATGCCCCCCCCAGTGCCAGATACATATATTCCCCCAGTGCCCCATATGCCCCCCTAGTGCCAGCTACACATATGCCCCCAGTGCCAGCTACATACCCTCCCTCCGCTGCTTTGCTGTCCAGGAAGGAGGGTAGTGGTACAGTCCAGGAAGGAGCCGGAGGGCACAGCGCGCGCCTCTCCTGTGTCTCCGTCAGCATGTCTGTCAAATGAAGTTCCGGTTTGTGAGCCAATCAGAGCTTGCGAACCGGCAGCTGTGGCTCCTGATCGGCTGCCGGTCCGCGAGCTCTGAATGGCTCACGAACCGGCACTTCATTTGACAGACACGCCGCCACCAGGAGGGACACAGGAGAGGCGCGCGCTGTGCCCTCCGGCTCCTTCCCGGACTGCAGCAATCAGTGGCGGCGCCCCCGTAGCCCTGCGCTCCCAAGCCTCCGCAGTGGCTGCGGGGACTGTAGTTACTCCACTGGAGCCAGGCCATCTGTCTGGAGACCTGGCTGAGCAGCTCTGCCTCCTGGCACTCTACTCGGCCAGTATGTTTACACGGGTGTGATCATGATGCAAGGCTGTGATTCCAGGCATGCCCCTACGGTGCACATAGGATAAATGCTGGAGACTATTTTGAGCCCCAGTCCATCCGTGCCTGTAGCCCACAAATACTGGACAGCTTTATTTTTAGATTGCAATTTAGATTTCAGTTTGGAAATCTAAATCTCTCTGCACTTGTTACATCTGTCCCACCTGCAGTACAACATAGTTTTGCCAAGGTGCAAAGTTACTTGCCCTTTTTGTTTTGCTCCCAACTCAGAATCAGCCCATAAATGTATTTACCCAAACCCACGTAATTACTCTTTTAAAGCATAATGACCCACTATTAAACATATCAACATGCTGTTGATAGGCCAGTCCTTCTCCTCATCATCATCATGGTTTTAAATGTATCATAGGAATCAGCACTGTACACATATCCAGCTGTCCATAAGTGTTGGGGTACTAAGGAGTTTAAAAAAAAACAAATTTTTTCCTAGTGCACTATTTTCCCAGCAAGTCCTTGTATGCCTAAATTGTTTGTACACGTTGCCACTTGTAGAACTATAACTGCCAGCATGCCTTGAGATCCCTCTAGGACCTGTAATGCACCTATCAATGAACTCCTATGTGGGGTCTCAGAACTGCTAACCAATCAGCTTCCCCAAGCTCTGACCAATCAGAGCGATGTTGTTCTGTACTGATTTGAAGCTGACAGGCCGCACGACCTGTCATTCACATAGAAGCTCCACAAAAAGATCAATAGGAGTTTTCTTATTTATTAGAATGAATTGAAAGCTGGAAGAAAACCAAATGTCCCCCTAAGATTTATGTGAACAATAAAATGGCTAATGAAGGTGGGAAAGATTTTAAAACAAAAAGTTTATATTCACAATGTATTTTTAATTTTACAGTAATTTTTTCAGATACACTACAGATTCCAACGCGCACTGGATGCCAGGTTGTGCTTATAGGTCTACAGGCATTAGCATGTACAGGGAGCCACAGGTATGCTGGCGGTTCTACAGGTGCCAGAATACCAAAACAGTTTAGTTGTGGATACTCAAACCTGGGATTCAAATTTTTGGAATGGTATGACGTCACTGGATATTTTCCCTGTGGTCATCCTTAAGGCCCCTACACATGGCATGATATTTTAAACAATGTTGACGTTTCTGACCGATCAGAGCAACACATTGTTTAAAAAGTGCTGTGTGTACAGATAACGATACCAATGCACGCACCCAGAGGTCGGGTTCACTGGTCATCTCCTCATATCTTTTGAACATGCAGAAAGATCTAAGGAGATGGAGATCGATTCCCTGCTGCCAAAATGCAGCATCGCCCCGCTCTCCCATCCTGCCGGGTCCCGTCACATGCGATGTGTCATTTGGAGGCTAGAGAGTCAGGAGACTGAAGTGGCAAGGTGGCAAGGCAAGATGCTGAATAAATACAGGGGAGGGGGTGATGTTGGGAGACACAGGGGACAGGAGGCTGGAAAGTCAGTAGGCTGGAGTGGCAGGGAAAGATGCTGGAGAGACACAGGGGACAAGAGGCTGGAAAGACATGGGGTAGGAGGTTGGAGTGGCAGGGCAAGATGCTGGATAGATACAGGGGAGGGGGTGAGGTTGGGAGACACTGGACAGGAGGCTGGAGTGACAGGGCAGGACGCTGGAGTGGCAGGGAAAGATGCTGGAGAGACACAGGGGACAAGAGGCTGGAAAGACATGGGGCAGGAGGTTGGAAAGTCAGGAGGCTGGAGTGGCACGGCAAGGTGCTGGATAGATACAGGGGAGGGGGTGAGGTTGGGAGACACAGGGGGCAGGAGGCTGGAGTGGCAGGGCAGGAGGCTGGAAAGTCAGTAGGCTGGAGTGGCAGGGCAAGATGCTGGAGAGACACTGGGGACAGGAGGCTGGAAAGACATGGGGCAGGAGAGTAGAATGACAAAGCAGGAGGCTGGAGTAACAGGGCATGAGGCTGGAAACACATGAGGCTGGAGTGAAGCCCATTTTTTGCACGAACTAAGAAAGCACCACTAAGAAATTTGCACCACTGCATGCAAATCCCTGTTTAGAAAGCATATAAATGATGAGAGAAGATTCTAAGGTGGGGTCCAGTGGGGTACCACAAGTTGAAGAAGCAGCATTTAGGGATGCAAAATAGGTAATTAAGGTCAAGTGGTTTATGGCAGTTACTTTCATTTGTTACTCAGGGCATCTGCAAGGGCGCATGAATGGCTTATACGTCTGTAATTTGAGTACCCACATAGTAATTGTATATGTTGGGGTCACTTTAATTAATTTCTGTAGCTTAATACATACGTACTTGCCTCTCCAAATGGCTCTTTGAGATGAGCCGAAATCAAATAGTGAGCATGCAAATTCTTGGGAGTAAAGTCATTGTGACAGATGCGATCCTGTCATAGCATGAGGCTTGCCAGGTGCACGTGTCAGCCCTGAGTTTAGACAACAACTGCACAAAATTAAAAATAAAGTCTGTGTAATACATTGTGAGCTGAGCCACTAGATAGGGAAGAGCCTCCTCTTGCCACCGGAACCGAAAGTTCAATTGTAATAGTGTGACTTTTATACTGTCTGCTTCCTCATATGTTAGGGTCCTGATGGATAGTTTCAGCCACCAGTGCAAAACAGTGCAAATAGTAAATGTAAATTTGACAAGATCAAAGACAGGACACTCATAATGGAAAACTAGGCAATGGGATCTTACTATAGTATAGCTGGGATATTTCTAAAACAAAAGATAATGGAAGGGGAAAATGCTTAAGGCTATTAAAACAATATTTTCAGTGCAGTCTGCCAAAAGCTTTCTGAGCATCCAGTGATCCAGGAGGGGACTCCCCTTTTAGCAAAAGAAAACAGTTTGATAATCTTGCTGACATCATCTGAGGGTTTTCTATCTTCAGAAATAAACAATACCAGTCTAGCCTGGGTTTCTCATAGAAGGCACCAGTAAAACCATCGGCTGGAGAGAACATTGGAAAAATTAAAAACACGTACCATTTAGAGGAACCCTTTTTGTGGATTAGCTCTTTTCACAGTATTTCCCATATATTGATGTTCTCTTTGGAAAAGGTAAACATAAGGTGAGCTAGGATTCCTCAGAGATGCTTATAGTGCATTTTGGCTAAAACATGTGGCCTAGGGGATTTACCACTTTTTAAGTCTCCTATAACCAATAACCTTGGTCAATGGCTGACAAGTTTACTCAGTTCCTCTATCTGAAAACAAAAAATATGTATATAAAATTATAAATGCTCCAGCACTGCTGAATGGTACTAGAGGAAATTGCACTCATAAGGGGGGTACTCACGGAGCGATATTCTAAGCAATCTGACTAGATTGCTTAGAATATCGTCATGATCGCTCCGTGTGTAGCCCCCTCAGCGATAGCGATGCGCGGCCCGCACATCGCTATCGCTGCTGCTAGATTGGCCTGCATGCAGGCCAATCTAGCGGGTCGCTCACTTCACCCGCTGGGTGAAGTGAGCGCCCCCCCCCATCTCCCCCCGCACGCTCAGCACAGATCGCGCTGTGCTGAGCGGCGGGAGAGATGTGTGCTGAGCGGTTCGCTCAGCACACATCTCTCCTGCATCGGCCCGTCTATATGGGCCTTTACACTAACTAGAGATAAGCGGATTTGGTTCTCAGAGAACCGAACCGTACCGAACATCCTGTGCAATACAGTTTCCGAGTCCGGCTCGGTACTTCCCGCCAGACTCGGAAACCAGAACGAGGCAAAACATCATCATCCTACTGTTGGATTCTCGCGGGTCTTGGATTCTATATAAACAGCCGCGCGTTGCCGCCATTTTCACTCCGGACTTGGAGAGTGAGGGAGACAGACCTCCGTCTTTCGGTGGGTGGTGGCGTCAGGTGGGGTCAGTGTGTGCTCTGTAGGGGTGCTTCTCCTGTCACTGTGGTGTACCTGTGCTGTTAGGGGTGCTGTCCTGGCTGTCACTGGTGTTTCATGTGCTGTTACGGGTGCTGCAGCTGTACATGGGTGATGCTGTCCTGGCTGTTGTACAGGGGGAAGGGGCACTGTCCTCTTGTATGCAGTAAAAATACAGGGGTGCTGGCCCTGTCTTGTATGCTGTAAAAATTCAGGGGTGCTGTTGTTAAAATAAATGTACACTGGCCCTGTCTTGCATGCTGAAAAAATTCAGAGGTGCAGTAAAATAAATGTACACTTACCCTGTCTTGTATGTTGTAAAACTTCTGGGGTGCAGTAAAATAAATGTACACTTACCCTGTCTTGTATGTTGTAAAAATTCTGGGATGCAGTAAAATAAATGTACACTGGCCTTGTCTGGTATGCTGCAAAAATTCTGGGGTGCAGTAAAATAAATGTACACTGGCCCCCTCTTGTATGCTGTAAAAATTCAGGGGTGCAGTAAAATAAATGTACACCGGCCCTATCTTGCATGCTGCAAACAATCAGGGGTACAGTAAAATAAATGTACACTGGCCATGTCTTGTATGCTGTAAAAATTCAGGGGTGCAATAAAATAAATGTACACTGGCCCTATCTTGCATGCTGCAAACAATCAGGGGTGCAGTAAAATAAATGTACACTGGCCATGTCTTGTATGCTGTAAAAATTCAGGGGTGCAATAAAATAAATGTACACTGGCCCTGTCTTGTATGCTGCAAAAATTCTGCGGTGAAGTAAAATGAATGTACACTGGCCTTGTCTTGTATGCTGCAAAAATTCAGGGGTGCAATAAAATAAATGTACACTGGCCCTGTCTTGTATGCTGCAAAAATTCTGGGGTGAAGTAAAATAAATGTACACTGGCCCTATCTTGTATAATGCAAAAATTCTGGGGTGCAGTAAAATAAATGTACACCACAAGGGTCGGTACTCGTGCCATTACTGTTCAACAAATTTATCAACGACCTGGAAATAGGCCTGGAAAGCACAGTGTCAATCTTTGCAGACGATACTAAATTGTGTAAGGTAATTAATTCAGAAATAGATGTGAAGTCTTTACAGAATGCTGTAAAAATACTGGGGTGCTGTTTTTAAAATAAAAGTACACTGGTCCTGTATGCTGAAAAAATACACAGGTGCTGCAGTTAAAATAAAAGTACATTGGTCCTGTATGCTGTAAAAATACAGGGGTGCTGTTGTTAAAATAAAAGTAAACAAAACTACAAATATACACCTGGCGCCGTCATTAATCAAAGTAATAGCAGCTGGTCCCGAGGACTTAATCCCAAATCCTCAGAAATAGACAAAGAATAAATAAAAGCAGTGAGACCGCGCTACTACTTTGACAACAGATTTATATATCAAAAAGATAAACAATACAACATTAGTACACGTAAACCGGACGGTTATAATTAATACATAATTAAGAATAAAAAATTAAAACTATCTATCGCTGACTGTGAGCCATTCTCCAAACAACCAAAGTTTAGATACAAATTAGTGTTATTATATTCCTGTGTCTCCCAATACAACTTTAATTGTAAGATCTCAGTCTTATTTACTCTTAACTCGTAGTTGTTCCAACTTGAATTCCATGTGCAGAGATTACTGAATGAAGTTTTAGTACAGCATAGAGTTATTGCCACAACGGTAAGTAATTCAGACACACATGAACAGCAGCATAGGATCCTTAATTGTATACCATGCGATATACTTATTTTAAATACCTCTCCCCGATAGCTGTGAGGGTAATGAGGACTGGTAGCTTTTCTCCGGAGTCCCAAGCAGGGAATGCACTCCTGTTTATTCTCCCCTTAGCACTGGGGTAAGGATACGAAATAGCCGGCCGGCTCAGAGTGGTGTGTCTCCTGCAGGTGAAAGCAGCAGACTGCAACAATAGTGTCCCGTCCTTACATAAACTGCAGCAATAATGTCCCGTCCTTACAGACTGCAGCAATAATGTCCCGTCCTTACAAACGCGGTTCTCCGCCTGTGGACCCTTATCGGCGGCTTCCTCAGTGTAATTAATGGTGTAAGTACACTGGTCCTGCATGCTGTAAAAATACAGGGGTGCTGCTGTTAAAATAAAAGTACACTGGTCCTGTATGCTGTAAAAATACAGGGTTGCTGCTGTTATACTAAAATTACGCTGGTCCTGTATGCTGTAAAAATACAGGGGTGCAGTGAAAATAAATGTACACTGGCCTTGTCATGTATGCTGTAAAATTATAGGGGTGTTGTGAAAATACAGGCGTGTCTAGGCCTGACCTTCACAACACTGTATGGGAAGAGGAGGCTCCTACCACCATTTGCACTCCCTCTGCAAGTGCTGGGAGGAGCACCACAAGTCCAGTTGCTGATATTGAGATTGAGGATGTCACTGTAGAAGTACACCAGGATGAGGAGGATATGGGTGTAGCTGGTGCTGCGGAGGAAGTTGATGATGAGGATTCTGATGAGATGGTTTGTTTGAATAAGGCACCATTAGAGACAGTTGTTGGCCATGGGATGAAAAAGCCCATTGTCATACCTGGGCAAAATACCAAAAAAGTCACCTCTTCGGTGTGGAATTATTTCTCCACAAATCTGGACCAACTGTTGCCTTTGTCAATCCATAATAAGTAGGGGTAAGGACGTTAACCACCTAGAAACAACCTCCCTTATATGTCACCTGCAGCGCATTCATAAGTCATTGTCAAGTTCAGAAACTTTGGGTAATTGCTTAAGCAGGCCACTGACACCTAAATGATGTGATTTTGTTTGAAAATGATTTCTCTGTGAGGATGAGGATGTAAATACTTAAAGGGGGGGGGATCTGAGGATGAGGACGACACCTTGACACTGTAGAGTCAGTTTGGAGAGATTAATTGCTTTTTTTTTTTGATGGGGGCCCAAACAAACCAATCATTTCAGCCACAGTCATGTGGCAGACCCTGCCTCTGAAATGACTGGTTTGTTAAAGTGTGCATGTCCTGTTTATACAACATATATAAGGGCCCAAGGACAATTCCATCTTGCACGTCTTTTCTTTGCCACATCATTCCAGGGGTGCTGCCCCTCTGCTCTATCAGTCCAGGGGTGCTGCCCCACTGCCATTTAAGTCCAGGGGTGCTGTAGCCTGTTTGCTCTGCTGTGTAATTCTCCAGGGGTGCTAACTATGCTGTATAAGTCCAGTGGTGCTGCCGTATAATTCCAGGGGTACTGCTGTACTTGATCCTAGGTTTAAATGAAAGCCTAGAGAAGATATGAAACAAGCTACAACATCACAAACAGATTTGTGAAAACAGAGCCGCAAAAGTGAAAATGGAAATTGCTATTTTGACGAAGTGTTTTTAAATAAAGTGGGGAGAGACCACATTTGTGGCCAAAGTCAATGTGACTCAGAAGAACTGAATCATAATCCAGCGCAACTGCTGGACGGTTAGGGTAGGGGGCAGAGGAGGGTTTGGGGGCTTACTGGGGGGCTGTCGGGATTCTGATGGACGGGATACCTCTGTCTGTATTCTAACTGCAGGCATTCCGCCCATCAGCAAATCATACTGATCCCGTTCTCCCAGCAACTATCACCCTTCCCCTTAGACTGTAGGGTCATTAAATGAAATATAGCACACAATGCATGAAAATTAAATTTCACCTAACTGCTAACAGTTTAGTATTTTTATGCTGCTAAAAGATTGTAGGATATTGGGGGTCATTCCGACCCATTCGCACGCAGCGGTTTATCGCTGCGGTGCGAACGGGTGCGGAATGCACATGCGCTGCGGCCGCAGTGCGCGTGCGTGACGTTGCGGGTTACGTTGCGGTTTAAGAAGAAAGCGGTCGCAGGACGGACCGCAAAAAAGATTGACAGGAAGAGGGCGGTGCAGGCTGGATCCGGACCGTTTGGAGCCGTTTTCGGGGAGTGGTAAGTAAAACGCAGGCGTGCCCAGGAAAACGGAGGGCGGAGGAGTGACGTCAAAGCTGAGCCCATCATCGCTGGATCCATTGCACAGGGTAAGTATGTCCAGGCCTAGTTTTGTTCTGAGTGAATTTTTTTTGCTTAGCAGGGCTGCACAAGCGATCGCAGCCCTGCTAAGCTAAAATACACTCCCCCATAGGCGTGGACTATTGATCGCAGCAGCAGCAAAAAAGTTGCTGGCTGCGATCAACTCAGAATGACCACCATTGTGTGATAGAAAATAGGCATTGATACACAAGGATAGATGCTACCTATTGCATAATGGTCCACCAGATTGCTAGGTTCTTAATTGAAAATAATTATATATTTATCGCATCTTGATTTCCTGCATCTGTTGAACTTATTTGGAAGTTGTTGAAGTGGATGTCTCGCTCCTAGGGGGTCATTCCGAGTTGATCACACGCTGGCTACTTTTAGCAGCCGTGCAAACGCATTGTCGCCGCCCACTGGGGAGTGTATTTTCTCTTTGCAGAAGTGCGAACGCTTGTGCAGCAGAGCGCCTGAAAAATAATTTTGTGCAAAACAAGACCAGCCCTGTAGTTACTCTCCGTGTGCGTTAACGGATGGACGGCTTTTGACGTCCCACACCCGCACAGCGAATGCCTAGCCACGCCTGCGTTTTTTGTGCTACACCTGCGTTTTTCTAAGCACTCCCTGAAAACAGTCAGTTGACACCCAGAAATGCCCACTTCATGTCAATCTTCCTGCGTTCAGACGTGCGTCTGGAATGTTTGTTACACTCTGTGCAAACCCACGATGCTTATCGTACCCGTACGACGCGCCTGCGCATTGCGGTGCATAGGCATGCGCAGAAATGCAGATTTTTAGCCTGATCGCTGCGCTGCGAACAACGGCAATCAACTCAGAATGACCCCCATAGACTCTTCTACTGTTTGCTGTATCAGTGTGTACAGACTCAATCAGTGCTGTCCTGGCCCTACTCCCTGTGACTTAACACTGCTTGCCCTGCAAGATAGTCATAGTCAGCTACCCTGCCCTCCGTGTCCTTGTACTATCGATGTCTTTTTTGGAGTATGTTGTTCCTAGATATGTCGACTTATATTTTAAGTTACTCTGTTAGTTATATTCCTTGTAAGGCCTGCAGACACTTTGAGGCATCTAAAACATAAAAGATAACGGGCCTAATTCTGAGTTGATCGCAGCAGCAAATTTGTTAGCAGTTGGGCAAAACCATGGGGGTCATTCCGAGTTGTTCGCTCGCAAGCGGATTTTAGCAGATTTGCTCATGCTAAGCCGCCGCCTACTGGGAGTGAATCTTAGCATCTTAAAATTGCGAACCATGTATTCGCAATATTGCGATTACACACCTCGTAGCAGTTTCTGAGTAGCTTCAGACTTACTCGGCATCTGCGATCATTTCAGTGCTTGTCGTTCCTGGTTTGACGTCACAAACACACCCAGCGTTCGCCCAGACACTCCCCCGTTTCTCCGGCCACTCCTGCGTTTTTTCCGGAAACGGTAGCGTTTTTTCCCACACGCCCATAAAACGGCCTGTTTCCGCCCAGTAACACCCATTTCCTGTCAATCACATTACGATCGCCAGAACGATGAAAAAGCCATGAGTAAAAATCCTAACTGCATAGCAAATTTACTTGGCGCAGTCGCAGTGCGGACATTGCGCATGCGCATTAAGCGGAAAATCGCTGCGATGCGAAGATTTTTACAGAGCGAACAACTCGGAATGACCCCCCATGTGCACTGCAGGAGGGGCAGATATAACATGTGCAGAGAGCGTTAGATTTGGGTGGGGTGTATTCAAACTGAAATCTAAATTGCAGTGTAAAAATAAAGCAGCCAGTATTTACCTTGCACAGAAACAAAATAACCCACCCAAATCTAACTCTCTCTGCTCATGTTATATCGGGATCCGGTCTGAAGATCGACAGTATCTAGGTCGACAATGTTTAGGTCGACCACTATAGGTCGACAGTCACTAGGTCGACATGGATGGAAGGTCGACAGGGTTTCTAGGTCGACATGTGCTAGGTCGACAGGTCTAAAGGTCGACATGAGTTTTTCAAAAAAAATTTTCTTTTTTTTAATTTTTTCATACTTAACGATCCACGTGGACTACGATTGGAACGGTTAAGTGTTCCGAGCGAAACGGTAGCGGAGCGAAGGCACCATGCGAGGGGACTCGGTGCACTAATTTGGGATCCCGGTCACTCTACGAAGAAAACGACACCCAAAAAAAAAAAAATCTTCATGTCGACCTTTAGACCTGTCGACCTAGCACATGTCGGCCTAGAAACTAGAGATGAGCGCCGGAAATTTTTCGGGTTTTGTGTTTTGGTTTTGGGTTCGGTTCCGCGGCCGTGTTTTGGGTTCGACCGCGTTTTGGCAAAACCTCACCGAATTTTTTTTGTCGGATTCGGGTGTGTTTTGGATTCGGGTGTTTTTTAAAAAAAACACAAAAAAACAGCTTAAATCATAGAATTTGGGGGTCATTTTGATCCCAAAGTATTATTAACCTCAAAAACCATAATTTACACTCATTTTCAGTCTATTCTGAATACCTCACACCTCACAATATTATTTTTAGTCCTAAAATTTACACCTAGGTCGCTGGATGACTAAGCTAAGCGACCCTAGTGGCCGACACAAACACCGGGCCCATCTAGGAGTGGCACTGCAGTGTCACGCAGGATGTCCCTTCCAAAAAACCCTCCCCAAACAGCACATGACGCAAAGAAAAAAAGAGGCGCAATGAGGTAGCTGTGTGAGTAAGATAAGCGACCCTAGTGGCCGACACAAACACCGGGCCCATCTAGGAGTGTCACTGCAGTGTCACGCAGGATGTCCCTTCCAAAAAACCCTCCCCAAACAGCACATGACGCAAAGAAAAAAAGAGGCGCAATGAGGTAGCTGTGTGAGTAAGATAAGCGACCCTAGTGGCCGACACAAACACCGGGCCCATCTAGGAGTGTCACTGCAGTGTCACGCAGGATGTCCCTTCCAAAAAACCCTCCCCAAACAGCACATGACGCAAAGAAAAAAAGAGGCGCAATGAGGTAGCTGTGTGAGTAAGATAAGCGACCCTAGTGGCCGACACAAACACCGGGCCCATCTAGGAGTGTCACTGCAGTGTCACGCAGGATGTCCCTTCCAAAAAACCCTCCCCAAACAGCACATGACGCAAAGAAAAAAAGAGGCGCAATGAGGTAGCTGTGTGAGTAAGATTAGCGACCCTAGTGGCCGACACAAACACCGGGCCCATCTAGGAGTGTCACTGCAGTGTCACGCAGGATGTCCCTTCCAAAAAACCCTCCCCAAACAGCACATGACGCAAAGAAAAAAAGAGGCGCAATGAGGTAGCTGTGTGAGTAAGATAAGCGACCCTAGTGGCCGACACAAACACCGGGCCCATCTAGGAGTGGCACTGCAGTGTCACGCAGGATGTCCCTTCCAAAAAACCCTCCCCAAACAGCACATGACGCAAAGAAAAAAAGAGGCGCAATGAGGTAGCTGTGTGAGTAAGATAAGCGACCCTAGTGGCCGACACAAACACCGGGCCCATCTAGGAGTGGCACTGCAGTGTCACGCAGGATGTCCCTTCCAAAAAACCCTCCCCAAACAGCACATGACGCAAAGAAAAAAAGAGGCGCAATGAGGTAGCTGTGTGAGTAAGATAAGCGACCCTAGTGGCCGACACAAACACCGGGCCCATCTAGGAGTGGCACTGCAGTGTCACGCAGGATGTCCCTTCCAAAAAACCCTCCCCAAACAGCACATGACGCAAAGAAAAATTAAAGAAAAAAGAGGTGCAAGATGGAATTGTCCTTGGGCCCTCCCACCCACCCTTATGTTGTATAAACAGGACATGCACACTTTAACCAACCCATCATTTCAGTGACAGGGTCTGCCACACGACTGTGACTGAAATGACGGGTTGTTTGGACCCCCACCAAAAAAGAAGCAATTAATCTCTCCTTGCACAAACTGGCTCTACAGAGGCAAGATGTCCACCTCATCATCATCCTCCGATATATCACCGTGTACATCCCCCTCCTCACAGATTATCAATTCGTCCCCACTGGAATCCACCATCTCAGCTCCCTGTGTACTTTGTGGAGGCAATTGCTGCTGGTCAATGTCTCCACGGAGGAATTGATTATAATTCATTTTAATGAACATCATCTTCTCCACATTTTCTGGATGTAACCTCGTACGCCGATTGCTGACAAGGTGAGCGGCGGCACTAAACACTCTTTCGGAGTACACACTTGTGGGAGGGCAACTTAGGTAGAATAAAGCCAGTTTGTGCAAGGGCCTCCAAATTGCCTCTTTTTCCTGCCAGTATAAGTACGGACTGTGTGACGTGCCTACTTGGATGCGGTCACTCATATAATCCTCCACCATTCTTTCAATGGGGAGAGAATCATATGCAGTGACAGTAGACGACATGTCCGTAATCGTTGGCAGGTCCTTCAGTCCGGACCAGATGTCAGCATCAGCAGTCGCTCCAGACTGCCCTGCATCACCGCCAGCGGGTGGGCTCGGAATTCTGAGCCTTTTCCTCGCACCCCCAGTTGCGGGAGAATGTGAAGGAGGAGATGTTGACAGGTCGCGTTCCGCTTGACTTGACAATTTTCTCACCAGCAGGTCTTTCAACCCCAGCAGACTTGTGTCTGCCGGAAAGAGAGATCCAAGGTAGGCTTTAAATCTAGGATCGAGCACGGTGGCCAAAATGTAGTGCTCTGATTTCAACAGATTGACCACCCGTGAATCCTTGTTAAGCGAATTAAGGGCTCCATCCACAAGTCCCACATGCCTAGCGGAATCGCTCCGTGTTAGCTCCTCCTTCAATGTCTCCAGCTTCTTCTGCAAAAGCCTGATGAGGGGAATGACCTGACTCAGGCTGGCAGTGTCTGAACTGACTTCACGTGTGGCAAGTTCAAAGGGCATCAGAACCTTGCACAACGTTGAAATCATTCTCCACTGCACTTGAGACAGGTGCATTCCACCTCCTATATCGTGCTCAATTGTATAGGCTTGAATGGCCTTTTGCTGCTCCTCCAACCTCTGAAGCATATAGAGGGTTGAATTCCACCTCGTTACCACTTCTTGCTTCAGATGATGGCAGGGTAGGTTCAGTAGTTTTTGGTGGTGCTCCAGTCTTCTGTACGTGGTGCCTGTACGCCGAAAGTGTCCCGCAATTCTTCTGGCCACCGACAGCATCTCTTGCATGCCCCTGTCGTTTTTAAAAAAATTCTGCACCACCAAATTCAAGGTATGTGCAAAACATGGGACGTGCTGGAATTTGCCCATATTTAATGCACACACAATATTGCTGGCGTTGTCCGATGCCACAAATCCACAGGAGAGTCCAATTGGGGTAAGCCATTCCGCGATGATCTTCCTCAGTTGCCGTAAGAGGTTTTCAGCTGTGTGCGTATTCTGGAAAGCGGTGATACAAAGCGTAGCCTGCCTAGGAAAGAGTTGGCGTTTGCGAGATGCTGCTACTGGTGCCGCCGCTGCTGTTCTTGCGGCGGGAGTCCATACATCTACCCAGTGGGCTGTCACAGTCATATAGTCCTGACCCTGCCCTGCTCCACTTGTCCACATGTCCGTGGTTAAGTGGACATTGGGTACAACTGCATTTTTTAGGACACTGGTGAGTCTTTTTCTGACGTCCGTGTACATTCTCGGTATCGCCTGCCTAGAGAAGTGGAACCTAGATGGTATTTGGTAACGGGGGCACACTGCCTCAATAAATTGTCTAGTTCCCTGTGAACTAACGGCGGATACCGGACGCACGTCTAACACCAACATAGTTGTCAAGGCCTCAGTTATCCGCTTTGCAGCAGGATGACTGCTGTGATATTTCATCTTCCTCGCAAAGGACTGTTGGACAGTCAATTGCTTACTGGAAGTAGTACAAGTGGGCTTACGACTTCCCCTCTGGGATGACCATCGACTCCCAGCAGCAACAACAGCAGCGCCAGCAGCAGTAGGCGTTACACGCAAGGATGCATCGGAGGAATCCCAGGCAGGAGAGGACTCGTCAGAATTGCCAGTGACATGGCCTGCAGGACTATTGGCATTCCTGGGGAAGGAGGAAATTGACACTGAGGGAGTTGGTGGGGTGGTTTGCGTGAGCTTGGTTACAAGAGGAAGGGATTTACTGGTCAGTGGACTGCTTCCGCTGTCGCCCAAAGTTTTTGAACTTGTCACTGACTTATTATGAATGCGCTGCAGGTGACGTATAAGGGAGGATGTTCCGAGGTGGTTAACGTCCTTACCCCTACTTATTACAGCTTGACAAAGGCAACACACGGCTTGACACCTGTTGTCCGCTTTTCTGTTGAAATACCTCCACACTGAAGAGCTGATTTTTTTTGGTATTTTCACCAGGCATGTCAACGGCCATATTCCTCCCACGGACAACAGGTGTCTCCCCGGGTGCCTGACTTAAACAAACCACCTCACCATCAGAATCCTCCTGGTCAATTTCCTCCCCAGCGCCAGCAACACCCATATCCTCCTCATCCTGGTGTACTTCAACACTGACATCTTCAATCTGACTATCAGGAACTGGACTGCGGGTGCTCCTTCCAGCACTTGCAGGGGGCGTGCAAATGGTGGAAGGCGCATGCTCTTCACGTCCAGTGTTGGGAAGGTCAGGCATCGCAACCGACACAATTGGACTCTCCTTGTGGATTTGGGATTTCGAAGATCGCACAGTTCTTTGCGGTGCTTTTGCCAGCTTGAGTCTTTTCAGTTTTCTAGCGAGAGGCTGAGTGCTTCCATCCTCATGTGAAGCTGAACCACTAGCCATGAACATAGGCCAGGGCCTCAGCCGTTCCTTGCCACTCCGTGTGGTAAATGGCATATTGGCAAGTTTACGCTTCTCCTCCGACAATTTTATTTTAGGTTTTGGAGTCCTTTTTTTACTGATATTTGGTGTTTTGGATTTGACATGCTCTGTACTATGACATTGGGCATCGGCCTTGGCAGACGACGTTGCTGGCATTTCATCGTCTCGGCCATGACTAGTGGCAGCAGCTTCAGCACGAGGTGGAAGTGGATCTTGATCTTTCCCTAATTTTGGAACCTCAACATTTTTGTTCTCCATATTTTAATAGGCACAACTAAAAGGCACCTCAGGTAAACAATGGAGATGGATGGATACTAGTATACTTATGGATGGACTGCCGAGTGCCGACACAGAGGTAGCTACAGCCGTGGACTACCGTACTGTACTGTGTCTGCTGCTAATATAGACTGGATGATAATGAGATGTAGTATGTATAAAGAAGAAAGAAAAAAAACCACGGGTAAGTGGTATACAATTATGGATGGACTGCCGAGTGCCGACACAGAGGTAGCTACAGCCGTGAACTACCGTACTGTGTCTGCTGCTAATATAGACTGGTTGATAATGAGATGTAGTATGTATAAAGAAGAAAGAAAAAAAAACCACGGGTAGGTGGTATACAATTATGGATGGACTGCCGAGTGCCGACACAGAGGTAGCTACAGCCGTGGACTACCGTACTGTACTGTGTCTGCTGCTAATATGGACTGGATGATAATGAGATGTAGTATGTATAAAGAAGAAAGAAAAAAAAAACCACGGGTAGGTGGTATACAATTATGGATGGACTGCCGAGTGCCGACACAGAGGTAGCTACAGCCGTGGACTACCGTACTGTACTGTGTCTGCTGCTAATATAGACTGGATGATAATGAGATGTAGTATGTATAAAGAAGAAAGAAAAAAAAAACCACGGGTAGGTGGTATACAATTATGGATGGACTGCCGAGTGCCGACACAGAGGTAGCTACAGCCGTGGACTACCGTACTGTACTGTGTCTGCTGCTAATATAGACTGGATGATAATGAGATGTAGTATGTATGTATAAAGAAGAAAGAAAAAAAAAACCACGGGTAGGTGGTATACAATTATGGATGGACTGCCGAGTGCCGACACAGAGGTAGCTACAGCCGTGGACTACCGTACTGTACTGTGTCTGCTGCTAATATAGACTGGTTGATAATGAGATGTAGTATGTATAAAGAAGAAAGAAAAAAAAAACACGGGTAGGTGGTATACAATTATGGATGGACTGCCGAGTGCCGAGTGCCGACACAGAGGTAGCTACAGCCGTGGACTACCGTACTGTACTGTGTCTGCTGCTAATATAGACTGGATGATAATGAGATGTAGTATGTATAAAGAAGAAAGAAAAAAAACCACGGGTAAGTGGTATACAATTATGGATGGACTGCCGAGTGCCGACACAGAGGTAGCTACAGCCGTGAACTACCGTACTGTGTCTGCTGCTAATATAGACTGGTTGATAATGAGATGTAGTATGTATAAAGAAGAAAGAAAAAAAAAACACGGGTAGGTGGTATACAATTATGGATGGACTGCCGAGTGCCGACACAGAGGTAGCTACAGCCGTGGACTACCGTACTGTACTGTGTCTGCTGCTAATATAGACTGGATGATAATGAGATGTAGTATGTATAAAGAAGAAAGAAAAAAAACCCACGGGTAGGTGGTATACAATTATGGATGGACTGCCGAGTGCCGACACAGAGGTAGCTACAGCCGTGAACTACCGTACTGTGTCTGCTGCTAGTAGACTGGATGATAAATAATGATATAAAAAATATATATATATCACTACTGCAGCCGGACAGGTATATATTATATAATGACGGACCTGCTGGAGTGGACACTGTCTGTCAGCAGAATGAGTTTTTTAATTTTTATAGAATAAAAAAACACCACACAAGTCACACGACGAGTGTACTTTTTCAGGCAGACATTCAATCACAATATACTATACTGGTGGTCAGTGTGGTCAGGTCACTGGTCACAGTGGTCAGTGGTCAGTCACACTGGCAGTGGCACTCTGGCAGCAAAAGTGTGCACTGTTTAATATGTACTCCTGGCTCCTGCTATAACCTATAACTGCTCCCCAGTCTCCCCCACAATTAAGCTGTGTGAGCACAGTCAGATATTATACATAGATGATGCAGCACACTGGGCTGAGCACAGATATGGTATGTGAGTGTGACTGAGTCACTGTGTATCGTTTTTTTCAGGCAGAGAACAAGAACAGAACGGATTATTAAATAATAATAAATTATAAAACTGCACTGGTGGTCAGGTCACTGGTCATCAGTCACTAGTATAACTCCTCCTAAGCTCCAGTAAGTAAATGAAGTGTCTCACTCTCACTCTCCTATCTATTTTAATTTCTAAACGGAGAGGACGCCAGCCACGTCCTCTCCCTATCAATCTCAATGCACGTGTGAAAATGGCCGGGACGCGCGGCTCCTTATATAGAATCCGAGTCTCGCGATAGAATCCGAGCCTCGCGAGAATCCGACAGCGTGATGATGACGTTCGGGCACGCTCGGGTTAACCGAGCAAGGCGGGAAGATCCGAGTCGCTCGGACCCGTGTAAAAAAACATGAAGTTCGGGCGGGTTCGGATTCAGAGAAACCGAACCCGCTCATCTCTACTAGAAACCCTGTCGACCTTCCATCCATGTCGACCTAGTGACTGTCGACCTATAGTGGTCGACCTAAACATTGTCGACCTAGATACTGTCGATTTGATGAACCACACCCGTTATATCTGCCTCCCCTGCAGTGCACATGGTTTTGCCCAACTGCTAAAAAATTTCCTGCTGCGATCAACTTGGAATTACCCCCATGGTTTTGCCCAATTGCTAACAAACTTGCTGCTGCGATCAACTCAGAATTACCCCCCTTTGTGGTTGAGCAAAGATATTTGCACCTCCTCAGCATCTGAAAGAGAGTTCACGGTCAATTGAGCTCTAGAGACACAGATGTGAGGGACCCCTGCAATGGATTTGATACTGGGGCTCCTACTTAGAAATGCTACACTTTTTTTCTCTGACGTCCTAGTGGATGCTGGGAACTCCGTAAGGACCATGGGGAACAGCGGCTCCGCAGGAGACTGGGCACAAAAGTAAAGCTTTAGGACTACCTGGTGTGCACTGGCTCCTCCCCCTATGACCCTCCTCCAAGCCTCAGTTAGATTTTTGTGCCCGGCCGAGAAGGGTGCATTCTAGGACTCTCCTGAGTTTCTAAGAAAAAGTTTAGTTTTAGGTTTCTTATTTTCAGTGAGACCTGCTGGCAACAGGCTCACTGCATCGAGGGACTAAGGGGAGAAGAAGCGAACCTGCCTGCTTGCAGCCAGCTTGGGCTTCTTGGCTACTGGACACCATTAGCTCCAGAGGGACCGAACACAGGCCCAGCCTCGGAGTCCGGTCCCAGAGCCGCGCCGCCGGCCCCCTTACAGAGCCAGAAGCAAGAAGAGGTCCGGAAAATCGGCGGCAGAAGACATCAGTCTTCACCAAGGTAGCGCACAGCACTGCAGCTGTGCGCCATTGCTCCTCAGGCACACTTCACACTCCGGTCACTGAGGGTGCAGGGCGCTGGGGTGGGGCGCCCTGAGCAGCAATAAAAACACCTTGGCTGGCGAAAATACCTCACATATAGCCGCCAGGGCTATATGGATGTATTTTAACCCCTGCCAGAATACAGCAAAAAGCGGGAGAAAAGTCCGCCGAGAAGGGGGCGGAGCCTATCTCCTCAGCACACAGGCGCCATTTTCCCTCACAGCTCCGCTGGAAGGACGTCTCCCTGACTCTCCCCTGCAGTCCTGCAGTACAGAAAAGGGTAAAACAAGAGAGGGGGGCACTAATTGGGCGCAGTATTAACATAACAGCAGCTATAAGGGGAAAAACACTTATATAAGGTTATCCCTATATATATATATAGCGCTCTGGTGTGTGCTGGCATACTCTCCCTCTGTCTCCCCAAAGGGCTAGTGGGGTCCTGTCCTCTATCAGAGCATTCCCTGTGTGTGGGCTGTGTGTCGGTACGATTGTGTCGACATGTATGAGGAGGAAAATGATGTGGAGGCGGAGCAATTGCCGGTAATGGTGATGTCACCCCCTAGGGAGTCGACACCTGAGTGGATGAACTTATGGAAGGACTTACGTGACAGTGTCAGCTCTTTACAAAAGACAGTTGATGACATGAGCCAGCCGGCTACTCAGCTTGTGCCTGTCCAGGCGTCTCAAAGGCCATCAGGGGCTCTAAAACGCCCGTTACCTCAGATGGCAGATACAGACGCCGACACGGATACTGACTCCAGTGTCGACGGTGAAGAGACAAATGTGACTTCCAGTAGGGCCACACGTTACATGATTGAGGCAATGAAAGATGTTTTACACATTTCTGATAGTACAAGTACCACTAAAAAGGGTATTATGTTTGGTGAGAAAAAACTACCCGTAGTTTTTCCTGCATCTGATGAATTAAATGAAGTGTGTGATGAAGCGTGGGTTTCCCCCGATAAAAAACTGATAATTCCTAAAAAGTTATTGGCATCATACCCTTTCCCGCCAGAGGATAGGGCACGTTGGGAAACACCCCCTAGGGTGGATAAAGCGCTCACACGCTTGTCAAAACAAGTGGCACTACCGTCTCCTGATACGGCCGCCCTTAAGGAACCTGCTGACAGAAAGCAGGAGAATATCCTAAAATGTATATACACACATACTGGTGTTATACTGCGACCAGCAATCGCCTTAGCCTGGATGTGCAGTGCTGGGGTGGCTTGGTCGGATTCCCTGACTGACAATATTGATACCCTGGATAGGGATAGTATATTACTGACTATAGAGCATTTAAAAGATGCATTTTTATATATGCGTGATGCACAGAGGGATATTTGCCGACTGGCATCAAGAGTAAGTGCGCTGTCCATTTCTGCCAGAAGGGGGTTATGGACGCGGCAGTGGTCAGGTGATGCGGATTCCAAAAGGCATATGGAAGTATTACCTTATAAAGGGGAGGAGTTATTTGGGGTAGGTCTATCAGACCTGGTGGCCACGGCGACTGCTGGGAAATCCACATTTTTACCCCAGGTAGCCTCTCAACATAAGAAGACACCGTATTATCAGGCGCAGTCCTTTCGGCCCCATAAGGGTAAGAGGGCAAAAGGCTCCTCTTTTCTGCCCCGTGGCAGAGGAAGAGGAAAAAGGCTGCAGCAGACAGCCAGTTCCCAGGAACAGAAGCCCTCTCCCGCTTCTGCCAAGTCCTCAGCATGACGCTGGGGCTTTACAAGCGGACTCGGGTACGGTAGGGGCCCGTCTCAAGAATTTCAGCGCGCAGTGGGCTCACTCACAAGTGGACCCCTGGATCCTTCAGGTGGTATCTCAGGGGTACAAATTGGAATTCGAGACGTCTCCCCCTCGCCGTTTCCTAAAGTCTGCTTTACCGACGTCTCCCTCCGACAGGGAGGCGGTATTGGAAGCCATTCACAAGCTGTATTCCCAGCGGGTGATAATCAAGGTACCCCTCCTGCAACAGGGAAAGGGGTATTATTCCACACTGTTTGTGGTACCGAAGCCGGACGGCTCGGTGAGACCTATTTTAAATCTAAAATCTTTGAACACTTACATACAGGGGTTCAAATTCAAGATGGAGTCACTCAGAGCAGTGATCGCGAACCTGGAAGAAGGGGATTATATGGTGTCTCTGGACATCAAGGATGCTTACCTTCATGTCCCAATTTACCCTTCTCATCAAGGGTACCTCAGGTTTGTGGTACAGAACTGCCACTATCAGTTTCAGACGCTGCCGTTTGGATTGTCCACGGCGCCCCGGGTCTTTACCAAAGTAATGGCCGAAATGATGATACTCCTTCGAAAGAAAGGAGTTTTGATTATCCCTTACTTGGACGATCTCCTGATAAGGGCAAGATCCAGGGAACAGTTGGTAGTCGGAGTAGCACTATCTCAAGTAGTGCTGCGGCAACACGGTTGGATTCTCAATATCCCAAAATCGCAGCTGATCCCGACGACACGTCTTCTATTCCTTGGAATGATCCTGGACACAGTCCAGAAAAAGGTGTTTCTCCCGTAAGAGAAAGCCAGGGAGTTATCCGAGCTAGTCAGAAACCTACTAAAACCAGGCCAAGTATCAGTGCATCAATGCACAAGGGTCCTGGGAAAAATGGTGGCTTCCTACGAAGCAATCCCGTTCGGCAGATTCCACGCAAAAACATTCCAGTGGGACCTGCTGGACAAATGGTCCGGATCGCATCTTCAGATGCATCAGCGGATAACCCTGTCTCCAAGGACAAGGGTGTCTCTCCTGTGGTGGTTGCAGAGTGCTCATCTTCTCGAGGGCCGCAGATTCGGCATTCAGGACTGGGTCCTGGTGACCACAGATGCCAGCCTGCGAGGCTGGGGAGCAGTCACACAGGGAAGAAATTTCCAGGGCTTGTGGTCAAGCCTGGAGACATCACTTCACATAAATATTCTGGAGTTGAGAGCCATTTACAATGCTCTAAGCCAAGCAAGACCTCTGCTTCAAGGTCTGCCGATACTGATCCAGTCGGACAACATCACGGCAGTCGCCCACGTAAACAGACAGGGCGGCACAAGAAGCAGGAGGGCAATGGCAGAAGTTGCAAGGATTCTTCGCTGGGCGGAAAATCATGTGATAGCACTGTCAGCAGTGTTCATTCCGGGAGTGGACAACTGGGAAGCAGACTTCCTCAGCAGGCACGACCTCCACCCGGGAGAGTGGGGACTTCACCCAGAAGTCTTCCACATGATTGTAAACCGTTGGGAAAAACCAAAGGTGGACATGATGGCGTCCCTCCTCAACAAAAAACTGGACAGGTATTGCGCCAGGTCAAGGGACCCTCAGGCAATAGCTGTGGACGCTCTGGTAACACCGTGGGTGTACCAGTCAGTGTATGTGTTCCCTCCTCTGCCTCTCATACCCAAGGTACTGAGAATTATAAGACGGAGAGGAGTGAGAACTATACTCGTGGCTCCGGATTGGCCAAGAAGGACTTGGTACCCGGAACTTCAAGAGATGCTCACAGAGGACCCATGGCCTCTACCTCTAAGAAGGGACCTGCTCCAGCAAGGACCCTGTCTGTTCCAAGACTTACCGCGGCTGCGTTTGACGGCATGGCGGTTGAACGCCGGATCCTGAAAGAGAAAGGCATTCCGGAGGAAGTCATCCCTACCCTGATCAAAGCCAGGAAGGATGTAACCATAAAGCATTATCACCGCATTTGGCGGAAATACGTTGCTTGGTGCGAGGCCAGGAAGGCCCCTACGGAGGAATTTCAACTGGGTCGATTCCTACATTTCCTGCAGACAGGAGTGTCTATGGGCCTCAAATTGGGATCCATAAAGGTTCAGATTTCGGCCCTGTCGATTTTCTTCCAGAAAGAACTGGCTTCAGTGCCTGAAGTTCAGACGTTTGTCAAGGGGGTGCTGCATATACAGCCTCCTTTTGTGCCTCCAGTGGCACCTTGGGATCTCAATGTCGTTTTGGGGTTCCTAAAATCACATTGGTTTGAACCGCTTAAATCTGTGGATTTAAAATATCTCACGTGGAAAGTGGTCATGTTGTTGGCCTTGGCTTCGGCCAGGCGCGTGTCAGAATTGGCGGCTTTATCCTGTAAAAGCCCTTACCTGATTTTTCATACGGACAGGGCAGAATTGAGGACTCGTCCTCAATTTCTCCCTAAGGTGGTTTCAGCGTTTCACCTGAACCAGCCTATTGTGGTACCTGCGGCTACTAGGGACTTGGAGGACTCCAAGTTACTGGACGTAGTCAGGGCCCTGAAAATATATGTTTCCAGGACGGCTGGAGTCAGAAAATCTGACTCGCTGTTTATTCTGTATGCACCCAACAAGCTGGGTGCTCCTGCTTCTAAGCAGACTATTGCTCGTTGGATTTGTAGTACAATTCAGCTTGCACATTCTGTGGCAGGCCTGCCACAGCCAAAATCTGTAAAAGCCCATTCCACACGGAAGGTGGGCTCTTCTTGGGCGGCTGCCCGAGGGGTCTCGGCTCTACAACTTTGCCGAGCAGCTACTTGGTCAGGGGCAAATACGTTTGCTAAATTCTACAAATTTGATACCCTGGCTGAGGAGGACCTGGAGTTCTCTCATTCGGTGCTGCAGAGTCATCAGCACTCTCCCGCCCGTTTGGGAGCTTTGGTATAATCCCCATGGTCCTTACGGAGTTCCCAGCATCCACTAGGACGTCAGAGAAAATAAGAATTTACTTACCGATAATTCTATTTCTCGTAGTCCGTAGTGGATGCTGGGCGCCCATCCCAAGTGCGGATTGTCTGCAATACTTGTACATAGTTATTGTTAACTAATTCGGGTTATTGTTATTGTGAGCCATCTTTCCAGAGGCTCCTCTGTTATCATGCTGTTAACTGGGTTCATATCACAAGTTGTACGGTGTGATTGGTGTGGCTGGTATGAGTCTTACCCGGGATTCATGAATCCTTCCTTATTGTGTACGCTCGTCCGGGCACAGTATCCTAACTGAGGCTTGGAGGAGGGTCATAGGGGGAGGAGCCAGTGCACACCAGGTAGTCCTAAAGCTTTACTTTTGTGCCCAGTCTCCTGCGGAGCCGCTGTTCCCCATGGTCCTTACGGAGTTCCCAGCATCCACTACGGACTACGAGAAATAGAATTATCGGTAAGTAAATTCTTATTTTTTAACCCTTTATTTGTACGAAGAGAAAAGACTGGTACAATGCAATAACAGATTCACAATAAAGGTTATAAACAATTCTCTAGTTTTTTCATAAGTACATTAAAAAAATCAAAAAATCAAAGGGCATTACAGGGAAAAATGGGAGACGAGAGAAAGAGAGGAGGGAAAAAGAAGTAGAAGAGAAGGAGAGCAATTCTTGTTTAAAGACACTAAGAAATACAAGGTGAAAAATCATAGAATACATAACTAGAGTAATGTACATAAAGAAAGTAGTCACTTGTACAGTAATGATAACAGATACATCTAGAGGCCGGGAGGACTCGGGGCCGGCCCACCCAATGAAATAGGCGGGTTGCCACACTTTTTAGAGTATAATATATAAGCTAGTAGTGGTTGCAGCTATGCAGAGTCATAGACAATTTGGACGCATCAACCCTTATAACAGAACTACGGTGGGAAGAGGCATTATCACATAGGCAACGTACAGCACATGTGGTCCATGCAGACCAGCACGTATGGTATCATTTGTATCCATTATAGGGCAGCTTCAAGTACACATACCTCTGAACTGTCCTGATTTTGTCAGGACAGTCCCACTTCGCTTGTGGGTCACAGTGACCCAGGGTAGTAGTGGTGGTGGGGATCAACATGTTGGGAGGCCCCCTCTCACCTACTGCTCTGCTTAACATGAGTGCAGCGTCTGTTCAGTGGAGAGAGGACCCGGGGGAGGGTATGTTCTGCAGCTCACGGAGCGTGAAAAAAAGGAGAACATGGCATTTCTGACACAGTCATAACCGCTTTTCGTGCGCGTGTATACGAAGTGTGTCCCATGTTTCTTTTAAAGAAAGGGAGGTATGAGTATGTCACGATCTGGGTAACAAAGCACATTTACTTACCATCCAAGTGCCTTCTCAGACTGTCCCTGTGCTCCAAGCCTGGATTCCATCTGTGCTGTCTGCATGCAGGGCGCTGCACGGCATATCCACAGTCTCTCCTCAGCAATCTCGGTGACGCTGACAAGACAGCTATCCATCATGCCCCTACTGTCCTAGTGGATGGTGTCTCCTACTCTCCGCGGCCTCCGACGCCGCCATTACTATAAGCTTCAGCATGCTGTTTACAAACAGACCTTCTCTCCAGAGCCAAACATGGGTGCAGCCATGTTTGTGTTAATCACATGACTTTCCACAGTCAATCCGCTGCACACAAAATACTCTGATTGCCCAGCCAATCCTTGAACCAAGGCTGTATCCTGAACCAAGGCTTCCTGTTGTCAGTACTATGGTTGTCTAACCCAGTGTTGGATGTCTCTGCAATCTGTAGGTGTTCCTGCTTGCTGTCTTCAGGTATTCCAGCTCCTGTGACCTTGATCCACTTAAAGAGACCTGCATCAGTTTCTATCCTGCGGTGCTGCCTGACTCCAGCGGTGTTCCAACATTGCCTCCTGTTACCAGCAGTGCTTCCACATCATCTCCGGTTATCAGCGGTGTTCCCACATCGTCTCCAGTGACCAGTGGTGTTTCCACATTGCCTCCTGTTACCAGCGGTGTTCCTACATCGTTTCCAGTTACCAGCGGTGTTCCAACATCGCCTTCAGGTTACCATCGGTGTCCCAGCATCGAACTGTCATCGGTGTCCCAGCATCGAACTCTGTCACCATTGGTGTGTTTTCATTAACTTCTCACCACCTGTGCCAGTTCCACTTGGCATCCTCGGCAGTCCTCCAGCTCTCAGCCTGCCTTGGTGCTCTGCCATCGATTCCTGCTTCCAGTGTGTCATCTTCTGGTCACTATCGGTTCATCTCATCAAGTACAGTGGTTAGCTGTTTACGTCTATGGACTATAGCATCTCAGTGACTTCCAAGACTGTGCCATATTGGTGTCATACCATACCAACAGCAACACTTGCTACTATCGTATTTGAGGAACTGTGCCGCTATGTTAACACTGAATCCTGCTGCTGAGTATTGAGCCTATCACCAACTGCCGTTGTGATTGTCTGAACTGTGTGCATAATAAAGAACTTGACTTTTACTCCTGTTGTTTTGGTTACGCCTTTGGGCGCCCGTGCTAAGGGTACCCTGCATGTCCAGGAATCCCAAACTGCCACCCAGGTTCACTTACACGTCAGCCCCTACGCCTGAGGCTTCCCCAGGTCAGCCTCAACCCTCAGGCGTGACAGAGTACATCCAGTTGATAATGCTGTAAACCAGGCGTGTAGCTGCCCATGCAGAGCGGGCTGTATTTTTCCATGCACATGTCTTATGATTAATGTACAACCAATTTACTTCCAGCCCTGCATCACCCAGTTTTTACTCATTTGTATAACGGAGGAAAAGGAGAATGTTTCCATTGCCACGAAAGCTAGGAGAATGGTTACATACATCAGCAGGACTGTATATCTTTCTGAAACCCACATGTGAACTTGTTCCATGTTACTATGGGCCTTATTCATAGAGGTCCACAAATGAAATCGCAGAACTATATATGCTCATGTCGCAGCTGTCGGAAGTTGTATAGAAACGCACATAACCAGCATCTTGTGCCGCTTGCATACGGAGACGCAACCATCGGACCCCTATCAGACAAACACTGGCCATCGGAGTAGCCCTAGGGCCGTACAGGATAGCTGCAGGAAGTAAGATGAAAGAGACATTTCTAACACTCCTGCATTCAGTAACCTCTTCCAACCGGGCCCTGAATGTCCATCACTTTGCAAACATATCTTCTGTCACAAGACCATCGCGGCATCCGCAGCGCGACTTAGACGCAGGC
Organism: Pseudophryne corroboree; assembly: GCF_028390025.1. NCBI lineage: Eukaryota > Metazoa > Chordata > Amphibia > Anura > Myobatrachidae > Pseudophryne > Pseudophryne corroboree. The sequence goes on from NC_086447.1 coordinate 811,314,300, forward strand.
GCAGATCATCGATAATCGTTCGACTGAAAAAAAAATTGGGTTAGCTTACATCACTGAATGTGACGCTATGCTGTGTTTTGTGCAGTCTCTGCACAGCCCAGGACTTACACAGCCGCTGCGATGATCGGGGCCGGAGCTGACATCAGAAACCCTCCCTCTAAATGCCTGGATTCTCCTGCATTTTTCCGGACACACCTCTAAAACGGGCAGTTGCCACCCACAAACGGCCTCTTCCTGTCAGTCACCTTGCGATCACGCGTGCGATTGCTTTGTTCGCACTATCTCGGCGCTCCCCAGCGCTGCGGATTGATGCGTCTGCGCATTGCAGTGCATAGGCATGCGCAGTTCAGACCCGATCGTCCACTGTGCGAAAACGCACAGCAGCGACCGGGTCTGAATTAGGCCCCTGTCCTGGAGAAATCAGCATGAATTGGACACAGCACACGCCTGTGCTCCCACTTCTAGCAGGCACAAAAGAGTTTGGATTTCTCAGCTGTGTACAGGTTGGCAGTGGCCCATCTTCTGCACACAACACGCTGGCTTTCCCCGCTCACAGCATCCATATCGGCAGAACTTATTCAGCTTTTAAAATGGCCGGACTGCTGAAAGCCTGTCACTGGCATTGATAAGTTTTGGCTGCACTTTAGAGGAGACGTTGATTGGCTCATGACAAGAACTAATAGGACGCTTCTTGATAACTGCAGCTGGAATGAACAAGTCTATTGAGCTGTAGTTATCTGTACAATGACATTTTTATTTGGTGATTTATTACAAGTGGACACTGGAATCATTCAAGTTTTCTTGTTGACTACTGAGACATTAGATAAACCTGGAGAGACCTGTCAAACTATACAGCAAGCAGGCTACTGTGAGTTACTGTTATACAAAACGAATAGGCCACTCTCACCTTAATTATATTATACCAGTATGGAGGCACTGGAAGGTATTTCTAGGCTGCATTTATAGGTTCTGATTCTTAGTCAGTCAGATACGAGTGCAGGGCCATATTAATATATAGGCACACTGGGAAGCTGCCAAGGGCCCCACAATTTTAGGGGCCTCCGAGCAGTGGCGGGCGGTGGTCACACAGAACGGCCAGGCATCATTCTCTACCTGCTTCCCAGCCTGCATCCAGGCAGTGAATGGCTGTCAGCATGCTGACTGGTTAATGGCTGGAGCTATCCACAAATCAGAGTGCTGACAGCCAGTCACTGTATGGATGCATGTGGAGATACATCGCAGGAGGAGCGGGTATGGGTCATTAGATCGACAACACTTAGGTCGACAGTCATTAAGTCGACCACTATTGCCGACATGGTCACTAGGTTGACATGTACTAGGTCGACATGGAAAAAGGTCGATATGAATTTTCTTTACTTTTTTGGGTGTCATTTTCTTGGTAAAGTGACGGGGAACCCCAATTAGTGCATGTTGGGCACAGGTTCCTAATCCCAATCGTAGTCCACGTGGATCGTAAAGTATGAAAAAGTGAAAAAATGGGAAAAAAAATTTGAAAAACGCATGTTGAACTTTTTCCATGTCGATCTAGTACATGTCGATCTAGTGACCATGTCGGCCTAATGCATGTCGACCAATAGTGGTCGACCTAATTACTGTTGACCTAAGTGTGGTCGACCCAATGACCTTATCCCGGAGGAGCATGCTATGATTTTTTAAAATTGGTTCCCATGATTGGGTGTATGGCTGTGCCCAGGGCCTACTATGCAGTTCAGTTGGCCTGCGTGAGTGGAAATGAGGATGTATCCTGAGGATATCTGCACACTGAGCATGTATCATAGAAAGTGATTGCAGTCTGCACATGCACCAGACCATACATAGACACACGGGTGGAGGCTGAAAGTTCAGGGTACTCTTTCAGTGTAATGGGTGTTTCTGGGTGGCACCCTTACCATCGCACAGAACTGATCCGTCTAGTGGGATTGTCATGGAGGGTAGTACATTCAGTCACAGTGTTCGGACGGATCTGTGACTCCCTGGGCTGGAACAGGGCTCTATGCTGGCCCTGCCCCTTAATAAACCTGTGATGTCATGATGTAGTGCTACTGGCTTCAGGGTGCTGTTCCAGGCAACCTGTAAACCACATGCAGGTGCCTTGGTGCAGCGGCAGTGCCAACCCCAGGGCCCTGTGCCATAGCTAATGGCACCGATGGCACACTCTTGGTGACGCCTGTCTCAGATGGACCTTTTGCACCCAGCATGGAGTGAAAGTCCTAATGCTATTGCGGACGGAATAACAGTGGGTGGGGTGGCATTTCATGAGAAAACAGACAGATAATTGCCATAAAGCCGCATGAAGAAACGCCACAGATACATTTGGCTAGGAGTATACACTGAAGAAAGATACAGATATCCAATAACCCACAGAACCCGATAAGTATCATGTATCAGTAATTTTAGGAATGAGTCTGCATTCCAAATGGCAGTATATAAACTAATACTACACATAACAAAGAAATATATTTACATTTAATTTTCATGTAAATAATAAAAAAGAAAAACAAATATATGCACTGCCGAATAAATATTAAAACCTTTACAAGACAAAAAGTGACATTTGGCAGAATAATATTTTCGTAGTGAGCAGATGGACAGGAATGTACAACACATGTATTGTATATCAGACGTGCTACAATATGTCTTCTAATGGCTCGATTTTAGACAGATCGTTCTCTTGTAGTGGTACTTTTCCTTCTGTATGGCACTGACCCAGAATGAAGTCTTGTTGCAATCTATAAATAGACACTCATCTTTTTGGTCTCTACCGATGCCCTACACAAAACTGCTCTTTTGGCAAAGTTCTCACAAGCCCTCACTGGCAGCAAAGGGAGTATGGGGGCGGGCTTATTGAAGATGGACAGGCTGAGCACTGTGTGTCTGTGCCCCCAGTGCTGCAGCTGTTGCTGATCCACAGGGTAAGGCAGCCAGCACATATATTACATACAACTTTACATGTATGTTTATATGTGCTGGCCGCCTCCCCCATGCAGTCTTTGGTCAGCGCTGTAGTTGCCGCTGCTTATAAGCATACTTACCAACATTTTTAATCTCTCTGGGAGATGCCCGGAGAGGAGAAGCAGGTGGGTGGCGATGAGGGCGGGGCTGAGCTAATTCTGCATTTAAGCCCTGCCCATTCACCAGGAAAAGTCTGTGATTGGACAATATTTGCATAAGGGCAGGGCTAAACTGATGGACCCCTGCGCTGGTCCGCAATTTCGCCGTAGTTTTCTCCCCATTCTGACCACTGCACTAGGAAGTGGACAGAATGCGAGAGGAGTGCTCACTCTTCCGGGGCTGCGGGGGACTACTCGGGAAACCAGTTGTCTCCCGCAGAATCCGGGAGAGTAGGTAAGTATAGTTATAAGTAGAGATGAGCGGGTTCGGTTCTCCGAGAACCGAACTCCACGTGTTTTACACGGGTCCGAGCATGGCTCGGTTGTTCCCGCCTGACTCGGAAAACCCAAATGAGGCAAAACGTCATCATCCCGCTGTCGGATTCTCGCGAGATTCGGATTCCATATAAAGAGCCACGCGTCACCGCCATTTTCACTCGTGCATTGTAGATGGTACAGAGAGGACGTGGCTACGTTCTCTCAGTGGCAAATCTCAATATCAGTGCTCAGTATCAGTGCTCAGTATCAGTGCTCAGTATCAGTGCTTATTGCTGCTTAGTAATACTAGTACAGTGTCTCTCTTGTGCTGCATCTTGCTGCTGTAGGGTGCTGTGGTAGTAGTGTCCTGTGACTGTGCATTGTTCATCATCATTCCAGTCACAGTGGTATCTGGGAAGTGACAATTCCAGAGTGCTTTTGTGCTGCTCAGTAATACTAGGACAGTGTCTTGTGCTGCATCTTGCTGCTATAGGGTGCTGTGGTAGTAGTGTCCTGTGACTGTGCATTGGTCATCATCATTCCAGTCACAGTGGTATCTGGGGGGTGACAATTCCAGAGTGCTTTTGTGCTGCTCAGTAATACTAGGACAGTGTCTTGTGCTGCATCTTGCTGCTGCAGGGTGCTGTGGTAGTAGTGTCCTGTGACTGTGTATCGTTCATCATCATTCCAGTCACAGTGGTATCTGGGGGGTGACAATTCCAGAGTGCTTTTGTGCTGCTCAGTAATAGTTACTAGTACAGTGTCTCTCTTGTGCTGCATCTTGCTGCTGTAGGGTGCTGTGGTAGTAGTGTCCTGTGACTGTGCATCGGTCATCATCATTCCAGTCACAGTGGTATCTGGGGGTGGGGGGGGGTGACAATTCCAGAGTGCTTTTGTGCTGCTCAGTAATACTAGTACAGTGTCTTGTGCTGCATCGTGCTGCTCAGTGTCAGTTCTCCGTAGTATCATCAGTGCTCAGTATCAGTGCTCAGTATAATTAGTGCTCAGTATCATCAGTGCTCAGTATCAGTGCTCAGTATCATCGGTGTTCAGTATCATCAGTGCTCAGTATCATCAGTGCTCAGTATCATCAGTGCCCAGTATCAGTGCTCAGTATAACCAGTGCTCAGTGTCTTGTGGTGCTCAGTAAACCTACATTACTAATACTAGTACAGTGTCTTGTGCTGTATCTTGCTGCTGTAGGGTGCTGTGGTAGTGTCCTGTGACTGTGCATAGGTCATCATCATTCCAGTCACAGTGGTATCTGGTATCTATCTAGTGGTATCTAATTCCAGACATTACTGCCGTCTAATTACAGATATATTACTGGCATATAATTCCACACATTAAAAAATGGAGAACAAAAATTTGGAGGGTAAAATAGGGAAAGATCAAGATCCACTTCCACCTAGTGCTGAAGCTGCTGCCACTAGTCATGGCAGAGACGATGAAATGCCATCAACGTCGTCTGCCAAGGCCGATGCCCAATGTCATAGTAGAGAGCATGTAAAATCCAAAAAGCAAACGTTCAGTAAGATGACCCAAAAAACTAAATTAAAATTGTCTGAGGAGAAGCATAAACTTGCCAATATGCCATTTACGACACGGAGTGGCAAGCAACGGCTAAGGCCCTCTCCTATGTTCCTCATGACTAGTGGTTCATCTTCACATGACGATGGAAGCACTCATCCTCCCGCTAGAAAAATGAAAACAGTTAAGCTGGCAAAAGCATAGCAAAGAACTGTGCGTTCTTCTATATCACAAATCCCCAAGGAGAGTCCAATTGTGTCGGTTGCGATGCCTGACCTTCCCAACACTGGACGGGAAGAGGTGGCTCCTTCCACCATTTGCACGCCCCCTGCAAGTGCTGGAAGGAGCACCCACAGTCCAGTTCCTGATATTCAAATTGAAGATGTCACTGTTGAAGTACACCAGGATGAGGATATGGGTGTTGCTGGTGCTGAGGAGGAAATTGACGAGGAGGATTCTGATAGTGAGGTGGTTTGTTTAAGTCAGGCAAAGTACATGAGCAATCATTGTCTTCTCATCAGCAAGTAGATCTTACTAACTGCTTTGGGGCTCATTTACATTTTGATGTAAGTAATTTTTATGGCACTCCTCTCAGATGTAGCAGTACACGTCCGCACTGGTATTAGGTGCTACTTTCACAGTCTCCCTGAAATGCTTTTTCAAAAGTAGGAAGTATGGTGCATACATGCCAACATTCTGGGGGAGTGGTGTGGGATGGGGGGGCATGGTGGGGGACATGATGCCAAATAGAAGCGGAACTGGGGCTATGACAGCGTGACCAAGTTATCGTGGCCCGGCCTCCGCTATATAATGCCAAGATTACTGGCATTGTGAGGCAGGGGGCGGGGTCATGATGACGTGATCCGCATCATTGGACCACTACAACTGCAGGAGGGTATGTTGATAAATGCAGTGGGCATCGACAGGCTGCGGGGTGGGGGGGAGTGGGGTGCGGATGGACGGCTTCTCGGTGGGAGACTTGCCCACTTTTCCGGGAGGCTGGGAGAGCCACCTGAGTTTCGGGAGCCTCCCAGCCATTCTGAGAGTGTAAGCAAGTATGGTATGGTGTACACTGATATGGCTGCGTACGCCCACTAAACACTCGAGGATTACAAACAGGTATAAATGAGGCCATTCTGAAATGGTGTTAAGGTTTTCCCCACAAAATGCATCAAGTGCAGCAAAAAACTACAACAAAAGGACTTATCACTGCTTTATAAATAGAGCCCAGTCCAAATTCCATTTTTACTGTTCTTCTGCCCCCCAAAGTAGCTCTCTGGATCTATTATTGCAGAAGTACGCATAGTAGAGTGTTCTTGATGCTGCCCATGTTTAATAGGGACATGTATTCAGATGCAGAGATTTATGTATGAAGCTCAAACTTGAGACACAGCATCATTTGCAATGATCACAGACATGCATGTAATATGTGAAATATTAGACGGTATTACGTCACTTGGGATGACAGATAGAAAAGCGAGAAGTGCAAATTTAAATTGTCTACTTTTCAGAAAACAAAGGCAGCCTTGATATGAATAATAAATCGCAGGCAGCATACAGCACAAAGAAAGCAATCTGCTGCCTTTTCAGTTGACTTTTTCGCCCATTCCTTTTCTGTGTGTGACACAGTCAGAGCTGCAGGACCAGCTGCTGCTTGAGGCCTTTAAACTTTCCTATCTGCAGTCCAATCCTCAAAGGCAGAATCCTGCTGAGAGCCTCACAAACAGACTGCGAAGCTTGCTAGACGGTGGGTGTGGCTACCACTGCTACACTGGAGTAGGAAGCTTTGTGTTCAGCGCAGGAGATCATTAGGGTTCAATGGGATCCTGCTAGAGAATAAATCAAATGTGGTGATATCAAGAGTGGCCACTAGGGGGAAGAGCTCAGCTAACTGTCTTGGGCTTTAAGATCATTAAAAATAGCAGGAGCTGTGTGTAGAAATCTCTGATGTCAGACATCTCAGTATCTAAAAATAGATTAGAAATGAGTATGTGATAATAAATCTAGCACGGTATCTTCCATGTAATGTTCTCTGGGTACGCAGTCTATTCAAGGATAACTTCCAGCAAACTGACAGCAGTTGCGTGGTTACTCAATATTATATGTATAGTGATAGGTTGCTATTAGCAACAAAGTGGATGCTATAACATAGGGCAGGCAGAACTGGGAGACAGGAGAGCACCTATTACCCTTGCAGTTACAATCTGCACTGTTTTGGGCTCTGCACATTTCATGACAGCTACAAGCACTGCAAAGTTCAAAGAGTATATGCCAACATACAGTTTTCTGTGCCAGTTATACGATGCAAGCTGGCATGGAGCAGACAGGAGAACAGACAAGTAAGATGAATTCAAACAAATAACAAACTGGTCTCACACACACACACACACACACACACACACACACACACACACACACACACCCTAATTCAGATGTGATTGCTGCTGTGCGTTTTCGCACAGCGGGCGGTCAGATCCGAACTGCGCATGCGTATGCACCGCAAAGAGCAGGCGTGTTGGACGGCTACAACGGGCATCCGAAGGATCCATTCGCACTGGGGTTCGCAAGGTGATTGACAGGAAGAGGCCGGTTGTGGGTGGCAACTGACCATTTTCAGGGAGTGTCCGGAAAAATGCAGGCGGGCTCAAGCGTTTTCAGGGAGGGTGTTTGACGTCAGCTCCAGCCCCGATCAGCAGAATTCATAACTGATGTCCATACATATGTGCAATAGCTCACAAAGGCTGTGCTGTAGTAGTCCCTGTTTTATGAGAAACTGCAAATGCAAATAAATCAAAGTTAATGTGACTGCTAACAGATGGCATATACAAAACCATACGTACATATAGGGCTTGGACACGGTAAGGTTGCATCTCCCTGCTCTTGTATATATGACGAGGCACTTCCAATCTGTGGAATATAATGGTACTGATGGGGTCTACTGTTCGATAGATGGATATTAGAAGGCACTGAGGAATTCTGTGGCTCTGTACAAGCCCTGTGCCATGTACGCATGTTCGGTGCTAGAGTGTCTAGTGCCCCTTATCAGTGGTGTAGCTAGGTGCCATGGTGCCCAGAGCAAAGGTATGTTTCAGCGCCCCTTCCTCTGTATTGAATTGGCGGCATGTCACATTTAAAAAGAAAAAAATATTTTAAAATCGATGACATGGCCAGTTGTAGACCTTAAGAAGCAGGGCAAAAGTTTCCTTGGTGCCTGCTATGCTCAAAACAGGGACAGTGCACACAAATGCGTGCGTCAAAATATAGGGCCACAGAACAGTACCAATTCACATTACCCCGCACAGTAGTGTACATTAGTCACATTACACCGCACAGTAGTGTCCGTTAGTCACATTACACCGCACAGTAGTGTCCGTTAGTCACATTACACCGCACAGTATTGTCTGTTAGTTACATTACACCACACAGTAGTGTACATTAGTCACATTACACCGCACAGTAGTGTCCGTTAGTCACATTACACCGCACAGTAGTGTCCGTTAGTCACATTACACCGCACAGTATTGTCTGTTAGTTACATTACACCACACAGTAGTGTCCGTTAGTCACATTACACCGCACAGTATTGTCCGTTAGTTACATTACACTGCACAGTAGTGTCCATTAGTCACATTACACTGCATAGTAGTGTCCGTTAGTCACATTACAGTGCACAGTAGTACCCTTATAAATGTTACGCCACACAGGAGAGCCGCTTATATAAAATACGCCAGAGTAAAAGCCTCTTATACACGTTATGCCACAGTAGAGCACCTTATACATGTTATGCCAGGTAAAGCTGCTTATACACATCATGCCAGATAGAGCCCTTTATACACGTTACCCAGGTAGAGCAGCTTATACACATTTGGCAGGTAGAGCCCATAATACACATTATGCCAGGAACAGCCCATTATACAGATTACTCAAAAACAGAGGCTCAGGGATCAGGTACGGCACCCACCCCACCCGTCACAAACTCGTATGTTTTTTTAAAGCGGCAATCATTTACAAGGCTAAACGATGCCTTGTATATGAGTGTCCATTTAAAAAAAAAACTTCCAACTTCGTCTGGCATTCTGCACGGCCACTGAACTAGGACTTCATTACACCCCGGCCATGATGCCCAAATAACATATCTCCAGATCTGTATCTCTGGATTAGTCATTAGCGTTTGAGTTAACAGATGACAGATATTTCCAGGCCAAAATTTAATCGGTAGGATGTAATGGTGTCTGAGTTTGCCGGAGGTGCGGGATGCCGGCCAAACTTGAACTTTTTTTTAAAGCGCCAGTCATTTACAAGACAAAACCATTTCTTGTCAATGATTGCCACTTTAAAAAAATGTCAGAGCTTGGCCGGCACCCGGCACCTCAAGTAAACACGGACACCAATACATCCTGACGTACATATCTATCTGAATACTGTACATTTCTCCACATGTATGTTAGGTTCCTGATGCTCAGAACAAGGGAGATGTTCATGAAGTGAGTCCAGAGCACCAGGACGTAACGCTGGGAAAGGGGAATGGAAAGGGAATAGCCCCTGGCGCCCTAACTCTGTTGTCTCACCCGTGCTATCGGAAATCCCTTGCGAGACTATGGTTTCTTGAGCCCTTGGCAGCCACGTTTGAAGGGCGGATTATGTCTGCCCAACTCCGGTGCCCCCCGGTCTTAATGAGAGACAAAGGGAAATCCGAGGCAGAATGATAACAAGAGGACCTCTAACTAAGCAAACAGGCCAGGGGCTACAAGCTAACTAAAAACCTAAAGTATGTGCGGAGAAACCGCCAAAGGAAAAGAACAACAAAGGAAATGCTGATCACATGCCGACACAATACCCTTGTGTACCGGCGGTGACAGCATAAGCAGAACCCTCTGCAAAACACCAGGGACAGAAACAATAATGGAATACAGCGGCCTAGGCCAACGGACGCGGGAGAGCCGCTACTCACGGAACCGGTACGAATACTGGCAAACGGACAGGAACTTCTAATGCTGCCGACACCGACTCTCAGAACTGGAGGACAGGCAGAATCCCAAACGACAGACCGGTGGACACCAGGAAGCCAGAAGACTTGACCAGGGACAGGCAAAGCCACTGGACCTCAGGGCAGGAACGCCTCACAGCAGGGGACGGGATCAGACACAGGAATCGACACAGGGACTGACACAGGAATCAACACAGGGACTGACAGGAACCAGCTCACACTTCAAGCAGACTGCAAACCAAGGAATATCACCAGCCTCTGTGAATTGCAAACAGCCAGCATATAACAGAGAGGCCTAATTAATAATCCCATGCAGCTGCCCTGTTGCATGACTCTAAACTGACAAGATGCAATTAGCAGCCAGGTGAGGCTGAACACATGGGAACAAGCTGCAATTACACAGACTCACCAGCGGCAGCAGACAAGAGTATTCTAAAACAGAGCAACGGGAAATCCTGGCATGCAAGACAACTTTATAAACATAAAATAGGAATGAACCACTACCTGTGGTTCATAACAGTATCCCCTCCTTAAGGGTGAGCTCCGAGCACCCCATGACACCCACGGGGAACATAAACAGAAGTATAATATAAATTACAGAACAAAAATGCAAAACAGGAATGAGCCACAGCCGTGGCTCATAACATTACCCCCCCTTGAGGAGGGGTCAAAAGACCCCAAAATTCAGACTATCCAGAACAAGGGAAAAAAAAAAAAAAAACCTGACACACTGGTCTAACAGACAAGAAAACAAAAAAACAAGCTGTAGCAACAACTTGTAACAGTGCCCTCCCCTTGATGGTGGCCACTGGACACAAGACAAGGAAAAAAAAAAAAAAACCTCTTTTTTTTTTATCAAGGCAAGAGTCAAAAATTATTTCTTTTTCTTCTTCTTCTTCTTCTTCTTCTTCTTTTTACAAAGCTCTTTAGGTCTTACCAAGGTAATTCCCCAAACATTGTCTGAACTGATGGTACCACCCAGCAAGGCTGCGTTCAAATCAGAGACAGGTCTCTTACCCTTGGGAGCTGAACTTTCTGGTAAAGTACTATTATTAGAAGAAGAAGTCAGAAAAGCACATCCTGCAGTCAAAACAACGGGCTGGGACTCTTGTGCCAAGTTTACAGTATTTGGTGGACTCTCAGCAGACAAGACGGGTGACTTGGAGGAACCTGAACCAATTTCTTTGGAACCATATCTTTTAATAATTGCATCACAGAATGCTAGGGGATCCTGAAGAATGGGATCTTCAGCTTTCATTAGGCTGGTCGCCCACAGAACAAAAATGCAAAACAGGAATGAGCCACAGCCGTGGCTCATAACAATGTATTAACAGTTTCATCAGGGTGAAAACTTGTCTGACTTTACCAATCACTGCAAATATACTATTCTTTTCGTAGTCCTTCTCAGCCTACAAATCCCTCATTTTATCAGCAAGATAAATATCTATAGTCAGAAACAACACTTTTATCCCCCACTGTCCAGCATTGGTGGGTATTATGTTGGTGTCAGCAGTGCACCCAGTCTCCTTTTTACTGGATTCCCATAACTAGACAAGTCATTAGATCAGCCTACTGTAAAGTGTCAGACTGAGCAAGCTGCACCCCCACAGTTTGGTGAGATTATAGGTCTAACTTAGCAGCAAGGGCGTAGCTTCCATAGGTGCAGGAAGTGCAGCTGCTATGGGGCCCAGAGCTGAGAGGGGCCCACATTCACTGACAAAGTTGCATGTGTTACATACATTTTTCGCAATTGAGTGGTACACAGGGGCTCTTACATACTTCTGCCTTGGGGGCAGTGCTGGATTAAACACGGTGGAAGACCCTAGGCAGTCCAAATATCAGCCCCCCCCCCCCCCCCCCTTACAAACTATCTCCTAATAACAACCAACAGTCTACAATTTGGAAACTGTGATTTGAATCTGATATCTATGGTTTATGTACTTTTAAGGACCCTACACATTCGGTGATCCGCCGTCGAGCTGCCTGACGGTGGATACGGCAGACAGGTGAACCCGCGGCGGTTGAAAGGAGACGGGGGGAGTGAAGTTTCTTCACTCCCCCTGTCACCCAGCTCCATAGCCCTGCATGCTAATATGGACAAGATTGTCCATATTGGCCTGCATGCATAAGCGACGGGGCACCAACGATTAACGAGCACGGGCCGCGCATCGTTAATTGTTGGTGCCTACACACTGCACGTTATGAACGAGTTCTCATTCATTAATGAACGAGAACGTTCATATCGTGCAGTGAGATCTGCCAGTGGGTAGGACCCTTAAGTTGTTAATGGGTACATTACATTAATACAGTATTTTCTCTATTAAGTCTTTAATGTACAGTTGTCATTTCTTTGAGTTGATTAATTTTTTCTATCTTTTGGAAACAATTTAAGAAAGCTCCATTGTAATTTTCTCTCAAGCTCAAATTAATATTATTTTGATCTGTTGCCGCATGACCCATAGGCCTGTGCCTACTCTGCCTATTTGGTAATCTGGAACTGCTTGAGGCCCGCCTACAATATAACTAGCTATGTTCCTGGACATGGCTCATTGTAGTGTGGTATAAAATGAACTGGGGGTCATTATAATGTTACATACTATGAACTGAGGCACTGAAAGTCGGCACACTGCATGCCAATATGAATTGGGGGTGCTGTGTTACATAAGGTGTACTGGCAGCCCTACAATTTGACATAATGTGAACTAGGGCACTATTATGGTGCATAAAATTAACAAGTGCTGCAGAGAGATATCTCTCTATAACTATTGGGACAGGGGCCCCTTCAAAATGTTGCTGTGGGGCCAAAAAAGTTCTGGCTACGCCCCTGCTTAGGAGCAGCAACCTCTCTGCTCTGGGACATGGTCTTCGGTGCATCTGTAAGGTTCCCAAGTGTCCATGACTTGTGGGGAGGGGGCATGTAGACACGGGAAGACCATGGGGCAGACACAATAGGTCACATTTACCCCTAGCAGCTACTGCATACATCAACGGTAAGTTTATGCCTCAAGATTTTGCCTTTGAGCCCACATATATAGGTTACAAAAAGAGATAAATGAACATATAACTTCCTAAAGGAAAGGTAAAGCAAAAACAATATTATAGCTAGTGATGTGCACCGGACATTTTTCGGGTTTTGTGTTTTGGATTTGGAGTCGGTTCCGCGGCCGTGTTTTGGATTCGGACGCGTTTTGGCAAAACCTCCCTGAAAATTTTTTGGCGGATTCGGCTGTGTTTTGGATTCGGGTGTTTTTCTACAAAAAACCCTCAAAAACAGCTTAAATCATAGAATTTGGGGGTCATTTTGATCCCATAGTATTATTAACCTCAATAACCATAATTTCCACTAATTTTCAGTCTATTCTGAACACCTCACACCTCACTATTATTTTTAGTCCTAAAATTTGCACCGAGGTCGCTGGATGACTAAGCTAAGCGACCCAAGTGGCCGACACAAACACCTGGCCCATCTAGGAGTGGCACTGCAGTGTCAGACAGGATGGCACTTCAAAAAAATAGTCCCCAAACAGCACATGATGCAAAGAAAAAAAAGAGGCGCACCAAGGTCGCTGGATGGCTAAGCTAAGCGACACAAGTGGCGACACAAACACCTGGCCCATCTAGGAGTGGCACTGCAGTGTCAGGTAGGATGGCACTTCAAAAAAATAGTCCCTAAACAGCACATGATGCAAAGAAATATGAAAGAAAAAAGAGGTGCAAGATGGAATTGTCCTTGGGCCCTCCCACCCACCCTTATGTTGTATAAACAGGACATGCACACTTTAACAAACCCATCATTTCAGCGACAGGGTCTGCCACACAACTGTGACTGAAATGACTGGTTGGTTTGGGCCCCCACCAAAAAAGAAGCAATCAATCTCTCCTTGCACAAACTGGCTCTACAGAGGCAAGATGTCCACCTCCTCCTCATCGTCCGATTCCTCACCCCTTTCACTGTGTACATCCCCCTCCTCACAGATTATTAATTCGTCCCCACTGGAATCCACCATCTCAGGTCCCTGTGTACTTTCTGGAGGCAATTGCTGCTGGTGAATGTCTCCACGGAGGAATTGATTATAATTCATTTTGATGAACATCATCTTCTCCACATTTTCTGGAAGTAACCTCATACGCCGATTGCTGACAAGGTGAGCGGCTGCACTAAACACTCTTTCGGAGTACACACTGGAGGGGGGGCAACTTAGGTAAAATAAAGCCAGTTTCTGCAAGGGCCTCCAAATTGCCTCTTTTTCCTGCCAGTATACGTACGGACTGTCTGACGTGCCTACTTGGATGCGGTCACTCATATAATCCTCCACCATTCTTTCAATGGTGACAGAATCATATGCAGTGACAGTAGACGACATGTCAGTAATCGTTGGCAGGTCCTTCAGTCCGGACCAGATGTCAGCAGTGCACTCGCTCCAGACTGCCCTGCATCACCACCAGCGGGTGGGCTCGGAATTCTTAGCCTTTTCCTCGCACCCCCAGTTGCGGGAGAATGTGAAGGAGGAGCTGTTGATGGGTCACGTTCCGCTTGACTTGACAATTTTCTCACCAGCAGGTCTTTGAACCTCTGCAGACTTGTGTCTGCCGGAAAGAGAGATCCAAGGTAGGTTTTAAATCTAGGATCGAGCACGGTGGCCAAAATGTAGTGCTCTGATTTCAACAGATTGACCACCCGTGAATCCTGGTTAAGCGAATTAAGGGCTCCATCCACAAGTCCCACATGCCTAGCGGAATCGCTCTGTTTTAGCTCCTCCTTCAATGTCTCCAGCTTCTTCTGCAAAAGCCTGATGAGGGGAATGACCTGACTCAGGCTGGCAGTGTCTGAACTGACTTCACGTGTGGCAAGTTCAAAGGGTTGCAGAACCTTGCACAACGTTGAAATCATTCTCCACTGCGCTTGAGTCAGGTGCATTCCCCCTCCTTTGCCTATATCGTAGGCAGATGTATAGGCTTGAATGGCCTTTTGCTGCTCCTCCACCCTCTGAAGCATACAGAGGGTTGAATTCCACCTCGTTACCACCTCTTGCTTCAGATGATGGCAGGGCAGATTCAGGACTGTTTGCTGGTGCTCCAGTCTTCGGCACGCGGTGGCTGAACGCCGAAAGTGGCCCGCAATTCTTCGGGCCACCGACAGCATCTCTTGCACGCCCCTGTCGTTTTTTAAATAATTCTGCACCACCAAATTCAATGTATGTGCAAAACATGGGACGTGCTGGAATTTGCCCAGATGTAATGCACGCACAATATTGCTGGCGTTGTCCGATGTCACAAATCCCCAGGAGAGTCCATTTGGGGTAAGCCATTCTGCGATGATGTTCCTCAGTTTCCGTAAGAGGTTGTCAGCTGTGTGCCTCTTCTGGAAAGCGGTGATACAAAGCGTAGCCTGCCTAGGAACGAGTTGGCGTTTGCGAGATGCTGCTACTGGTGCCGCCGCTGCTGTTCTTGCTGCGGGAGGCAATACATCTACCCAGTGGGCTGTCACAGTCATATAGTCCTGAGTCTGCCCTGCTCCACTTGTCCACATGTCCGTGGTTAAGTGGACATTGGGTACAACTGCATTTTTTAGGACACTGGTGACTCTTTTTCTGACGTCTGTGTACATTTTCGGTATCGCCTGCCTAGAGAAATGGAACCTAGATGGTATTTGGTACCGGGGACACAGTACCTCAATCAAGTCTGTAGTTGCCTGTGAATTAACGGTGGATAACGGAAACACGTTTCTCACCGCCCAGGCTGCCAAGGCCTGAGTTATCCGCTTTGCAGCAGGATGACTGCTGTGATATTTCATCTTCCTCGCAAAGGACTGTTGGACAGTCAATTGCTTACTGGAAGTAGTACAAGTGGTCTTCCGACTTACCCTCTGGGATGACGATCGACTCCCAGCAGCAACAACAGCAGCGCCAGCAGCAGTAGGCGTTACACTCAAGGATGCATCGGAGGAATCCCAGGCAGGAGAGGACTCGTCAGACTTGACAGCGACATAGCCTGCAGGACTATTGGCTTTCCTGTGTAAGGAGGACATTGACACTGAGGGAGTTGGTGGTGTGGTTTGCAGGAGCTTGGTTACAAGAGGAAGGGATTTAGTGGTAAGTGGACTGCTTCCTCTGTCATCCAAAGTTTTTGAACTTGTCACTGACTTATGATGAATGCGCTGCAGGTGACGTATAAGGGAGGATGTTCCGAGGTGGTTAACGTCCTTACCCCTACTTATTACAGCTTGACAAAGGCAACACACGGCTTGACACCTGTTGTCCGCATTTGTGTTAAAATAATTCCACACCAACGAGGTGATTTTTTTTGTAATTTGACCAGACATGTCAATGGCCATATTCGTCCCACGGACAACAGGTGTCTCCCCGGGTGCCTGACTTAAACAAACCACCTCACCATCAGAATCCTCCTTGTCAATTTCCTCCTCAGCGCCAGCAACACCCATATCCTTATCCTGGTGTACTTCAACAGTGACATCTTCAATTTGACTATCAGGAACTGGACTGCGGGTGCTCCTTCCAGCACTTGCAGGGGGCGTGCAAATGGTGGAAGGCGCCACCTTTTCCCGTCCAGTGTTGGGAAGGTCAGGCATCGCAGCCGACACAATTGGACTCTACTTGGGGATTTGTGATTTAGAAGAACGCACAGTTCTTTGCTGTGCTTTTGCCAGCTTAAGTCTTTTCATTTTTCTAGCGAGAGGATGAGTGCTTCCATCCTCATGTGAAGCTGAACCACTAGCCATGAACATAGGCCAGGGCCTCAGCCGTTCCTTGTCACTCCTTGTCGTAAATGGCATATTGGCAAGTTTACGCTTCTCCTCAGATGCTTTTAATTTAGATTTTTGGGTCATTTTACTGAACTTTTGTGTTTTGGATTTTACATACTCTCTACTATGACATTGGGCATCGGCCTTGGCAGACGACGTGGATGGCATTTCATCGTCTCGGCCATGACTAGTGGCAGCAGCTTCAGCACGAGGTGGAAGTGGATCTTGATCTTTCCCTATTTTACCCTCCACATTTTTGTTCTCCATTTTTTAATGTGTGGAATTATATGCCAGTATCAATAGCAATGGCCTACTACTATATATACTGCGCACAACTGAAATGCACCACAGGTATGGATGGATAGTATACTTGACGACACAGAGGTAGGTAGAGCAGTGGCCTACTGTACCGTACTGCTATATATTATATACTGGTGGTCAGCAAACTGTGCAAAACTGAAATGCACCACAGGTATGGATGGATAGTATACTTGACAACACAGAGGTAGGTAGAGCAGTGGCCTACTGTACCGTACTGCTATATATTATATACTGGTGGTCAGCAAACTGTGCAAAACTGAAATGCACCACAGGTATGGATGGATAGTATACTTGACGACACAGAGGTAGGTAGAGCAGTGGCCTTCTGTACCGTACTCCTATATATTATATACTGGTGGTCAGCAAAATTCTGCACTGTCCTCCTACTATATACTACAATGCAGCACAGATATGGAGCGTTTTTCAGGCAGAGAACTTATAATACTGGTGGTCACTGGTCAGCAAAACTCTGCACTGTACTCCTCCTATATAATACTGTTGGTACCCAGTCCCCACAATAAAGCAGTGTGAGCACAGATATATGCAGCACACTAAGCACAGATATGGAGCGTTTTTCAGGCAGACAACGTATACTGGTGGTCACTGGTCAGCAAAACTCTGCACTGTCCTCCTACTATATAATACTGCTGGTCCCCAGTCCCCACAATAAAGCAGCACACTGAGCACAGATATGGAGCGTTTTTCAGGCAGAGAACGTATAATACTGGTGGTCACTGGTCAGCAAAACTCTGCACTGTACTCCTCCTATATAATACAGCTGGTCCCCAGTCCCCACAATAAAGCAGTGTGAGCACAGATATATGCAGCACACTGAGCACAGATATGGAGTGTTTTTCAGGCAGACAACGTATACTGGTGGTCACTGGTCAGCAAAACTCTGCACTGTACACCTCCTATAATACTGCTAGTCCCCAGAATAAAGATAATTGCAGCCCCCTGAAAGTTCTGAAACAAAGTGAGAGGACGCCAGCCACGTCCTCTCACTATCATTTCCAATGCACGAGTGAAAAATGGCGGCGACGCACGGCTCCTTATATAGAATCCGAATCTCGCGAGAATCCGACAGCGGGATGATGACGTTCGGGCGCGCTCGGGTTAACCGAGCAAGGCGGGAGGATTCGAGTCTGCCTCGGACCCTTGTAAAATGGGTGAAGTTCGGGGGGGTTTGGATTCTGAGGAACCGAACCCGCTCATCACTAATTATAGCATCACAAAACACTTTTCTTAGCGCTCAGAATTTGCTTTACACTCTGGGGAAATGTCATTTATATGGGCCTCTGTCATATATTTAATACGCAGTAGGTAAACTATTCAATCATGTAAATGTCATTTACCAAAAGGGACTTTCTGAGGAGTAATTCTGTATTTACAGATTATCACTAGGGTGTGGTTCTGAAAGCCTTACTCACCCTTTGTACTGGCGTTTCACTGTACATTTTTCAACAATTCGGCCATCACTGAGGAACAGAGAAGTGGGGTATAGGGGCCATTTATCTTTTGAAAGAGCTGGGCAAAGCAGATAAGAAATAAGGGCTGTAGTTTTCACGTAGGCAATGCTCAGTGAGGGCGTGATGACAAAATTGTGGGCTATGTACAGTGGCGCTGAGAGAGGAGGGAGAAAGGGTAGTCTTTACCCAGGCCCGCGCTTGCTGGAGGTGCCCAGTTGGGGCCTGGGTCAGTTCCTGAGGAAGACAGTCACCCATTGCAGCACTGCTTCCTTGTGTTTCTGCTCAGTTTCCTTCCTACCCATGGGGAGATGTACTAAGGGGTGTATTTACTAAGCCTTGGATGGAGATAAAGTGGGCGGAGATAAAGTACCAGCCAATCGGCTCCTAACTGTCATTTTTCAAACACAGCCTGTGACATGGTAGTTAGGAGCTGATTGGCTGGTACTTTATCTCCGTCCACTTTATCTCCATCCAAGGCTTAGTAAATAGACCCCTAAGTCTTGGAGAGTGATAAAGTGGAGAGAGATAAAGGACAAGTCAATCAGCTCCTAACTGCCATGTTATGATGTTACAGGCTGTGTTTGCAAAAACAACAGGAGATAATTGTTTGGTAGTTTATCTCTCTCCACTTTATCTCACTCCAAGGCTGAGTACATTCGCCCCTCATACCGCTTTCATACTGCAATGCCAGGTTGCACCCGGGAATTGGAAATGGGTCCTTCCCAGGTGCGACCCGGCATTGGACCCTTCACACTGCCATCCCGACACAGCAATATGCCGGGTTGGGTTGCCATCGGGGGGCGAGGATGCGCTGGCATCGAGGGCAGGTACGGAGGCGGCACTGGGAGATGAGACCATCTCCGCACCACCTCTCCCTGTGCAGTGAATGGGTCCTGGGTCGCATCGACCCGGCAACCCGTTCACACTGCACCTGACCCGGTATTTAACCTGGGAATAACCCCTCTTTATTCCCGGGTTGAATTACCAGGTCAGTCGACCCCTTTCACACAGCATAGCGACCCGGCAATATACCGGATCGATAGCGGTTATTTTTGCGATGTGAAAGGGGTTTCGGTCTCCTCGCCCTGGTCTGGCAAGCCCTGGAGGCCGGAAACAAGAAGTATACACAGGCCACATTGACAAAACATGCCTCATACAGGGAGGTAGTTATGTGACCGGCGGTCACAATACCGATGCCGGAACACAGGCCACACTAATATAACACACCTGATCACTCTGCTGAGCGCCAGGAAGTACAAAAGTAATTTTGCGGTGATTCCCAACTACTCTTTGGCCAAAAGCTCTTCTGGAGAAAATATAGAGCCTATTCAATACCATCATAAAGGGTTTTATTTGAGACTTTGGAAGTACCCTTGTCTTTTCTCTGGATGGACAGAAATATTCCATCCGGTATTATATGAGATTTTTTTTTATCTACACAAACTTTTATGAGTGAGTAATTCGCCAAGGCGTTTCACCTGGAAATGTTATGTTATATGTTGTATTGTGTTGTATGTGAGGATACCGGTACTAGGAACCACTGTTTTTATAATGAATTTCATTTAAACTGTAAGAACTATTGTTCAAGTCAAGAAAAATTAAAATAAATAAATAATAGTAGTTATTTTCTTGTGCATAAATTTGTTGTAGATTAAGTAGTGAACAGAAGTACACAGATATGATTATAATGCAGTCCATAGTGTCAGTATAACACCTGATTAATTTAGCGCTGGGAGGTTTCTTTTATTTCAAATTCATTTACCTAGGTATACATGGATTTCCCTATTAAACCCTCCCCCCCGCACCCCCCCCCCCCCTAGCAGCTTACCTATCAAGTAAAGAGATAAGCGCATTCCTCAACAACCTACGTACAGTAAAGTGTGTACAGAAGGGAAAGAAAGCAGAATTCATGGGGGGTGTAGTGCAGTGTGTGACATCCCTTTGCAGCACATGGAGAGGGCATAGCCACACCTCGCATGTTTGGCCATGCCCCCTCCCCAGTAACCAAGCCCATGTACGCTCTCGAGGGCCATGGCCATGCAGAGTTGGACAGGAGCACAAGTAAACTTGTTTTCAGAACAATTTTGCAATTGCTCCATGATGTCACGGCCACAGAGATGCGTACAGTGCTGAATACAGACAAATATACAAATTTAGTTCTATGTACACACTGCAGGAACAAATATGGCCGATTTGCCTTCAACTCTGGTAAGGCCCGTGGTGACAATATTGGGATGACATAACTGGAGGCAGGTCTTTGTGAATTTGCTACTGAATGGGTGCAAAAAGCCTGGTCTAGAACCACTAGTTCACAAAGGCTAAAATAAATGACCATTTTCTAAAGAGCATCTATGATAAATTGTAGAGATTATCTTTGTTCAGCTATGTCCACACCACAGAGCAGAAATCAGCCATACAAGTTATCTAGTAAGTTTGGCTGTTTTGTGTTTGGAGTCTGTACAGTATATGTGGTAATCTTGCCAAACTGTTCGGATTGGAACTGTGGGACAGACAAGCCCTTGTTCTTAGACGCAGTGTAAAACACAGTTTTCTTCTAGCATATGTTCAAAACCATCCACACAGTGCTACTGTGAGGTTGGTGGTCAGAAAAGCAGGAACCTGGCAGAGATACAAGTCTCTGGAGACTGAACTGTAGGTAGGAGCTGCCGCTGGTGACAGGAAATGTAACAACAGGTGTTAGGTATACATTGACTGAAATCACGGTCAGGAAGCATGACAAGGACAGGAAATGGAATCAGTCTGACAGCGGGAATACAGGAAACATTACAGGAAGGAGGCATTGTACTGTATCAGGAACTCTATGCTTCTACCATGGATGGCAGAACAGTAGTTCAATATATTTATGATTTGACATTTAGAGCAGAGTGAACCAATGATCTGAAAACACTGGTGAAGCTCCTGCCTGGTTATCGATAGATGGATTGTTTGGACGTATTATACAGTTGTCACAGATGGATGGCTTAGTAATAACTCTTAAAAATGTTATTTAATTTTATTTAAATCTAGTTCTCTGACATTTACAATGATGTGCCATATGGAAATAGCTGAATAGAGATACATGGTAGATTAAAAATATATATACTGTATACAAATATAACAAACCCTCAATGCGCTGCTGTTAGATACAATAAACAATAATAAGAAATAATTAATAAATCAAAGCTGCTCCTCTTGTGTGATCCTTGCCAGTAAATGGATCTAGAACATAGACATGGAAAAACAAAACAAGAAGGCACTCATAATGTAGTAAATAGCCAATTATTGTCGTAAAGTATTGTGCATTTAGTAGAAAATATGTATAATATACATTTAGTAGAAAATATGTATAATACAACTCCACTCAGGGGTGTGACAAATCAGGATAAAATCCTCTTTTGAGACAAACTTTTCTCCTCTTCATGAACACCTCCAAATCTGCAATATAGCCCAACACAACAACAAATGAAGAATAACTCATAGGGGTATATTTACTAAAATCCGTATTTTTCCGAATGAGGTTAAAGTTCAAACACGAATTACATCGAAAGTGTAAAATTGCAACTTTTTGAATTTATTACGACTAATTTACTAAGCTGTCGTATTCTGCATTTTCGAGTTTTCCGATGTCAATGTCATTCGTATTTTTTGGCAGTGTTTTACGGGAGTGAATTGTAAAACACTGCCGACATTAACACAATGAATCTCGGCCAGATCTGTGAGCTTCATTGTGCACCTTTCGTAAAAAAAAGAACTTTGTTAAAAATCCCCCCCAAAAAAATGCGTGGGGTCCCCCCTCCTAAACAAAACCAGCCTCGGGCTCTTTGAGCCGGTCCTGGTTCACAAAATATGGGGGAAAAAATGACCGGGGTTCCCCCATATTTCATAAACCAGCACCAGGCTCTGCGCCTGGTCCTGGTTCCAAAAATACGGGGGACAAAAAGTGTTATTTTTGAAACCAGCACCGGGCTCCACTAGTCAGGTACATAATGCCACAGCCGGGGGACACTTTTATATTGGTCCCTGCGGCCCTGGCATTACATACCCAACTAGTCACCCCTGGCCGGGGTACCCTGGAGGAGTGGGAACCCCTTAAATCAAGGGGTCCCCCCTCCAGCCACCCAAGGGCCAGGGGTGAAGCCCGAGGCTGTCCCCCCCATCCAAGGGCGGCGGATGGGGGGCTGATAGCCAAGTGTAAAAAAACAGAATATTGTTTTTAGTAGCAGTACTACAAGTCCCAGCAAGCCTCCCCCGCAAGCTGGTACTTGGAGAACCACAAGTACCAGCATGCGGTGGAAAACCAGGCCCGCTGGTACCTGTAGTACTACTACTAAAAAAATACCCAACAAAAAACAGGACACACACACCGTGACAGTAAAAGTTTATTACATACATGCACTCCTCCATACATACATACATACATACATACTTACCTATGTTCACACGAGGCTCGGTCCTCTTCTCCATGTAGAATCCTCGGGGTACCTGTGGAAAAAATTATACTCACATAATCCAGGGTCTCTTGTTTTCTTTGTATAATCCACGTAGTTGGCAAAAAAATAAAACGGAAACCCGACCACGCACTGAAAGGGGTCCCATGTTTACACATGGGACCCCTTTCCCCGACTGCCAGGACCCCCCCTGACTCCTGTCAAAGAGGGTCCCTTCAGCCAATCAGGGAGCGCCACGTCGTGGCACTCTCCTGATTGGCTGTGTGCTCCTGTAGTGTCTTTCAGGCTCCACACGGCAGAGATACAATGTAGCGCCTATGCGCTCCATTGTATCCAATGATGGGAACTTTGCGGTCAGTGGTTGACCGAAAGTAACCTCACCGCTGACCGCAAAGTTCCCACCATTGGATACAATGGAGCGCATAGGCGCTACATTGTATCTCTGCCGTGTGGAGCCTGAAAGACACTACAGGAGCGCACAGCCAATCAGGAGAGTGCCACGACGTGGCGCTCCCTGATTGGCTGAAGGGACCCTCTTTGACAGGAGTCAGGGGGGGTCCTGGCAGTCGGGGAAAGGGGTCCCATGTGTAAACATGGGACCCCTTTCAGTGCGTGGTCGGGTTTCCGGTTTGTTTTTTTGCCAAGTACGTGGATTATACAAAGAAAACAAGAGACCCTGGATTATGTGAGTATAATTTTTTCCACAGGTACCCCGAGGATTCTACATGGAGAAGAGGACCGAGCCTCGTGTGAACATAGGTAAGTATGTATGTATGGAGGTGTGCATGTATGTAATAAACTTTTACTGTCACGGTGTGTGTGTGTCCTGTTTTTTGTTGGGTATTTTTTTAGTAGTAGTACTACAGGTACCAGCGGGCCCGGATTTCCACCGCATGCTGGTACTTGTGGTTCTCCAAGTACCAGCTTGCGGGGGAGGCTTGCTGGGACTTGTAGTACTGCTACTAAAAACAATATTCTGTTTTTTTACACTTGGCTATCAGCCCCCCATCCGCCGTCCCCTTGGATGGGGGGGACAGCCTCGGGCTTCACCCCTGGCCCTTGGGTGGCTGGAGGGGGGGACCCCTTGATTTAAGGGGTCCCCACTCCTCCAGGGTACCCCGGACAGGGGTGACTAGTTGGGGATGTAATGCCAGGGCCGCAGGGACCACAATAAAAGTGTCCCCCGGCTCTGGCATTATGTACCTGGCTAGTGGAGCCCGGTGCTGGTTCAAAAAATATGGGGGACCCCTACGCTTTTTGTCCCCCGTATTTTTTGCACCAGGACCAGGCGCAGAGCCCGGTGCTGGTTGATTAAATATGGGGGAACCCCTGTCATTTTTTTCCTCATATTTTTTCAACCAGGACCGGCTCAAAGAGCCCGAGGCTGGTTTTGCTTAGGAGGGGGGACCCCACGCATTTTTTTTTACAATTTTTTAACACTTTCCCACCCCTTACCACTGATAAACATGCACGGATCTCACGGATCCGTGCATGCCTATCAGAACACGGTAAAAAAAAGCAGGTCTATTTGAAAACTGCTTTTTTTTACGATTTGTATTTATTCACGGCAGTGTTTGGCTATTGCCGGCTGTGTTTGTGAAATACAAATTTTAGTAAATTACCGAGTTCTAGCAAATAACAGGAGTATTTGACCGATGGTGTATTCATTCGTAATTTTTTTCTTTGACTTCAACAAAAATACGAATGCCCTCATCACTGCCGTGATTTGAGTTTAGTAAATTCCCGAGATGACACTTTGAAGAAAAAACACAAATCTCGGTCAAAATCGTGAGCTTAGTAAATATACCCCATAGAGTAGTATTTTTTGAGTTTTATAGAAAATACGTGATTAAAAACACGTACAAAACAGAATCTTGACAGTCAAGTGACAATTCACCCAAAGCTCAAGAAAAGGATGGTCCAACCGTGGTGCACACAGATAGATGGGAGCTCCCAATGGCCGTAGTCCTTCCTGGATGAGAGTGTCCTTGAGAAATGAGCAGGAACCACCAACGTGTTTCATTTGAAAATAAACTTAAGTGGAGTTATATAAACATAAGCATACAGTTTATCTACTAAAAGGATGCACAATACTCACATTATGACAAGCAATTGGCTACTTACAACTCTGTGAGCACCTTGTTGTGATAGATAGATAGATAGATAGATAGATAGATAGATAGATAGATAGATAGATAGATAGATAGATAGATAGATAGATAGATAGATAGATAGACAGACAGCACTTTAATGTTGGTTATGGAGTTTATAACATGCACATTTTTTTTCAATAATAAATTATATTTGGGCATGACCATCAGATGTAGAGCATGTTTCCAAATTGTCCACATGTCCTACATTACAAGTTGGAGGAATTAGGGGAGATGGAATGAAGGTGCATCAGTGCCATGACCTATAGAAGACATTAAAAGGGAACTTGATTTTGATGAATATAGAAGTTTTAGCTAGGTTTTGATTTTGGGCAACTCTTCAGGATCCAGAATGTCTTCAATGTCCCTCTAACAAATAAGATTGTGGGTGTCCTTCGGGAATTGGCTGCAGGACAGTGTTAGTTGATAAATTGGAGATATTAAACCCTTGAAAACTTTCCATCACCAGATAAACTCCGTTGATGAAATTTTTGGCAATTGGGAGGTTTTGGTGAAGAAAAAAGTACCTTATTGGCAGAAATTGACAGAAGAGGTCCTGGTGTGGGAGGAAGGAGGGGGGGGCAAAAATTTGGAAGCGAGGCAACAAAATGTGGGTATGACAGCAACAGGGCAATTTGTATGGGAAGAGTAAATTATACTTCATCCAGTGATGGTACTGCATAGTGTTGCCCTGGTTTGAAGCTCGGGTTATTCCACAAGGGAGTGAAGTGCACGTGACAAAAGGGCCTCCATTGGGTGGTAAGTGCGAGTACAGAACATATGAAGCAGTTTTATTATGTTGGACATTGTTGGATTAAGAAGTTGAAAACTGAGGACAAAAGGATGTCTACTATGCTTAAATATACTTGGACTATATCAGAACAACCAACAAGGGATAACTTCAGCATTTCCTTTTACATAATTATTTTTTGGATGCAACAAATACCCATAGCACAGTTACATACACATCATGTCACATACCAGAATTACAGAGGGGGCGGCAATGTACACACCATAATAGGAACTTGTTACATTTTCTACACGTATCAAAACACTGTACATGTGAAAGCTATGACGGGGACATTCACTGGAACTGATTTTGAGTTGAATGATGAACAGAATAGAGAAGGAGAAGGAAAAGATGGGAGAAATGACAAGTGGTGTGATGCAAAAGGGAACTATATGAATTGAGTAAAATAAAATGGAAGGAATGGTGTCACGAACCTCGGGCAGCGGCGACCGCGCTTGTCCCTGCGGGTGGCCTGGTCTGCCCGGCGCCTCTCTTCCCCTGTCAGTCTCCGGCTTCAGCGGCGGGTCGGCGCTGCTCTCCGGCGGCTTCCCGGAAGCAAGGGCGCCGCCATCACAAGCAAGGGCAAGGAGGCGGAGCAGGTCTGACGTCACCTGCCTGCTCCGCCAATCAGGCTAGGGCGGGGAATTTAAAATCAGATACCAGGCAGAGATCCGATGCCTGAGTATCTTCGTTTCTCCTGTGGAAGCTATGATCCAGAGCTCCCTCGTCCCTGCAAGCATCCTGTGCTTCCAAGCATCCTGTCCCTGCAAGCATCCTGTGCCTACAAGCAACCTGTGTCTCCAAGCACCTCGTGCCTCCAAGCACCTCCGTGCCTCCAAGCACCTCCGTGCCTCCAAGCACCTCGTGCCTCCAAGCACCTCGTGCCTCCAAGCACCTCCGCGCCTCAAGCACCTCCGTGCCTCCAGTTACCTCCGTGCCTCCAGTTACCTCCGTGCCTCCAGTTACCTCCGTGCCTCCAAGCACCTCCGTGCCTCCAAGCACCTCGTGCCTCCAAGCACCTCGTGCCTCCAAGCACCTCCGCGCCTCAAGCACCTCCGTGCCTCCAGTTACCTCCGTGCCTCCAGTTACCTCCGTGCCTCCAGTTACCTCCGTGCCTCCAAGCACCTCCGTGCCTCCAAGCACCTCGTGCCTCCAAGCACCCCGTGCCTCCAAGCACCTCCGCGCCTCAAAGCACCTCCGTGCCTCCAGTTACCTCCGTGTCTCCAAGCACCTCGTGCCTCCAAGCACCTCGTCCCTCCAAACACCTCGGTGTCTCCAAACACCTCCGTGCCTCCAAGCACCTCCGTGCCTCCAAACACCTCCGTGCCTCCAAGGGTCTCCCAGCACTCCCTGTACTCCCAGTACCTCAGTGCCTTCAATACCACAGTGTCTCCAATATCTCAGTACCCCAGCCTTCATTATTTCTACAAGTCTTGTCTTACAGGAGACCTACAAGAATTCCTCTGGGCCTCCCGCCTGCCGTCTTAGTTCTGCATGAGGAAGACCTACATCCGGCCATCTCTACTACGACCCAGTGGCGGTTCCTCTTCCCGGTCATCGGAAGAAGCCCCGAGTCCACAACACTCCCAAACCAGGTCAGTGATAGTATACTCAGGCCACATGGACTCGGGGGATCGGAACACGGACTCTAGTGCCATCCAGAACCTGGCTTCTCGAGTGCAAAGTCAGGAAGCAGCACAAGGTCAGGTGATGCAGTACCTCCAGCAGTTGTCCGGGCGTCTGGATCAGATTCAGGCGTCTCTGGCCTCAGTAATTCCGGCTCCTGTTCCAGCAGTCGCACCAGTTGCCGTTGCCAGCAATGTTCAACCATCGGCCGGTGTCACTCCACGCCTTCAGTTGCCTACTCCGTCCCGCTATAATGGGAATCCCAAAAATTGTCGTGGTTTCTTGAACCAGTGCGAGGTACATTTCGAGCTACTTGCACACAACTTTCCTACAGACCGGTCCAAGGTAGCATATATTATTTCTCTGTTGGAAGGTTCTGCTTTGGATTGGGTGTCTCCATTATGGGAACGATCTGATCCCATGGTTTCCAACTACACCAACTTCATCTCGTCCTTTCGAAGGATTTTCGACGAGCCCGGCAGAATGACCACTGCTTCTTCCGATTTGCTCCGTGTTCGGCAGGGCGCCCGTTCCGTGGGCCAGTACGTGGTTCATTTCCAGACCATTGCTTCCGAACTACGCTGGAATAATGATGCCCTGAGAGCTGCCTTCTGGAACGGTCTTTCCGACCGGCTGAAAGACGAGCTGGTTACTAGAGATCTGCCGGATCCATTAGAAGATTTGATTTCCCTTTGCGTCAAGGTGGATCTTCGGATGCAGGAGCGTGGAAGAGAACGTAACCGTTCGGATCGTTCCAGGTTCCGGAATCCTACTCCTAGGCCGGTGGCCTCACCTAGCTCAGATGAGCCCATGCAAATTAACCGCTCCCGACTGTCTCCGGAAGAACGACAGCGTCGTCGTGAGGGTAAACTCTGCCTTTACTGTGGAGCCGCAGATCATTTTCTTAAATCTTGTAAAGTCCGTCCGGGAAACGGGCAGACCTAGCTTGTTCCGGAGGAGTCAAGCTGGGAGTTACGACAAAAGCTTCTCCAACTTCGGACTGCTTGCTTCCAGTAACTCTAGTCTCCAATTCAGTCTCCAGGTCTTGTGAAGCCCTATTGGATTCCGGAGCTGCAGGGAACTTCGTTTCTTCCTTCTGTGCCCAAAGTTTGGGTTTAAAGTTACGGCCTATCGAGCGGCCAATTTCACTGACGGCTATCAACGGGACTAGAATTTCCAAAGGTCTCATAATGTGGCGCACGGGGCCAGTTAAGCTGCGGGTCGGGGCTCTACATCAGGAAGATTTGGAACTCTTGGTAATCCCAGAAATGCCCCATGATCTGGTTCTTGGAATGCCTTGGCTGAAAAGTCATAACCCCCACATCGATTGGAAGTCGTCACAAATTCTGTCCTGGAGTTCCTTTTGTCACACTAATTGTCTTACTCCTGTTTGTCCGCTCCGTGTTACCTCCAAAACGGATGAAGAGCACATTCCGGAGGCATATCAAGGGTACAAGGACGTATTTTCGGAACAAGCTGCTGACCTGTTACCACCTCACAGGCCTTGGGACTGCCCTATTGACCTTGTCCCAGGGAAGACGCCACCTCGTGGTCGCACATATCCTCTGTCTCTTCCCGAGACTCAAGCCATGTCGGAGTATATTAAGTCCAATATGCTCAAGGGATTCATTCGCCCCTCTTCCTCCCCTGCTGGTGCAGGCTTCTTTTTCGTGAAGAAAAAGGACGGGGGGTTGAGACCATGCATCGACTACCGCGGCCTAAACGACATTACTATTAAGAATAAATACCCCTTGCCACTAATCACAGAGTTATTTGATAGGGTTCGTGGTGCCCGCATTTTTTCAAAACTCGACTTGAGAGGAGCTTATAATCTTATACGCATCCGAGAGGGGGATGAATGGAAGACTGCCTTTAATACCCGAGATGGGCATTACGAATACTTGGTGATGCCGTTTGGTCTTAGTAATGCTCCCGCGGTTTTCCAGGGATTCGTCAACGAAATCTTTCGTGATATGCTGTATCAGAGCGTTGTGGTATATCTGGACGACATACTGATTTTTTCCAAGAATCTTGTCGAACACAGGACTCAAGTCAAAGAGGTGCTACACCGTTTACAAGAGAATCATCTCTACGCCAAGCTTTCCAAATGTACCTTTGAAGTAACATCTATTCCGTTCCTCGGTTATGTCATCTCGGGGACGGAGCTTCGCATGGATCCGGAAAAGTTGTCGGCCATTCGTGATTGGACTCAGCCTCTTTCCCTGAAAGCAATACAAAGGTTCCTGGGCTTTGCGAACTACTACAGGAAATTCATTAAAGGTTTCTCCACCATTGTTGCACCCATTACTGCCCTGACGAGAAAGGGTTCTAATCCTAGTTTGTGGCCTCCGGAAGCCATTGTAGCTTTTTCTCGCTTAAAGTTAGCTTTCACGACGGCTCCAGTTCTCCAACAACCAAATTTCGAGGAACCCTTCTTCTTAGAAGTTGATGCATCTTCAGTCGGGGTGGGGGCTGTCCTCTCCCAGCATTCCTCTGATAAGAAATTACATCCGTGTGGCTTCCACTCTCGTAAATTCTCTCCAGCCGAACGAAATTACTCTATTGGAGACCAGGAACTCTTGGCAATCAAATCTGCCTTGGAAGAATGGAGATATCTTCTAGAAGGGGCTAAACATGTGTTTACCATCTACACGGATCACAAGAATTTACTGTACATCAAATCCGCACAATGTTTGAATCCTCGCCAGGCGAGATGGGCACTTTTCTTTTCCCGATTCTCGTTCATTATCAAGTACCGTGCCGGGACTCTCAATATTAAAGCAGATGCGCTTTCCCGTTCACAGGTTCCCACAGACGAGGATGAACCTCCGGAGCGGGGTTTAATTCTGAATCCAGTTTCTGTCTCTGCTGCTTTAACTACTCCAGCTCCTCCTCCTGGAAGAATGTCCGTACCAGCTAGATTCCGCCCAGGAATACTACGGTGGGTCCATAACTCCAAGTTTTCCGGTCATCCCGGCGCTCAGAAGATGTACAAGTTTCTGCAAAGGTCTTACTGGTGGAACACCATGAGGAAGGATGTACAAGATTGCGTTAATTCATGTCCCCAATGTACACAACATAAATCTCCTCGTCTGCCTCCTGCAGGGTTACTTCGTCCTCTGCCTATCCCTGTGAGACCCTGGACTCACATTTCCATGGACTTCATCACTGACTTGCCCTGTTCCAAGGGTTGCAACACCGTTTGGGTTATCGTTGACCGTTTTTCGAAGATGGCACACTTTGTGCCCTTGACTGGTCTTCCGACAGCACCGAAACTGGCTCTATTGTTTATCCGAGAACATTTTCGTTTGCATGGGTTGCCACAAGAGATTGTTTCTGACCGTGGAGTACAGTTCACCGCCAGGTTTTGGAAAGCCCTTTGTTCAACTCTACACATTAAACTTAAGTTTTCGTCGGCTTATCATCCCCAAACAAATGGACAAACGGAACGAGTCAATCAAGATCTAGAGACTTTTCTTCGGTTGTATCTCTCTCCTTCACAGGACAACTGGGTGGAGTTGTTGCCTTGGGCGGAGTTTGCCCATAACCATTTGTTTCATTCTTCCACTGGGGAATCACCATTTTTCGTCAACTACGGGTTCCATCCCCGTGTTCCGGAATTTCCAAGCCTTCCGATAATAGAGGTTCCTGCTGTAGCGTCCACTCTACGACACTTTGGACAAATTTGGAGAAAGGTTCATGCTAATCTTAAGCAGGTTTCTGTTCGGTACAAGTTCTTTGCAGATAAGAAACGGCAAGCCGCACCTCAATATAAAGTTGGGGACAGGGTATGGCTGTCCACACGGAATCTCCGGTTGAAGGTGCCCACCATGAAATTCGCTCCAAGGTTCATCGGTCCTTACCCTGTGCTACAAGTCTTAAATCCTGTGGTCTGTAAACTGGGTTTGCCTGCCCATCTTCGCATACCTAACGCCTTCCATGTTTCTCTACTCCGTCCCCTCATACTGAATCGATTCCACTCAGCACTCCCAAGGCCAACGTCCGTAGTGGCAGAAGCTGGAGCGGAGTTTGAAATCAAAGCTATTCTGGACTCTCGTTATCTTCATAAAAAATTACAGTACTTGGTGGACTGGAAGGGTTATGGACCTGAGGAGAGAAGTTGGATTGGGGCTACTGAAGTAACGGCTCCTCGTCTGATTCGGATCTTCCACTCCAGACATCCGACTAAGCCCGGGAAGTGTCCAGGGGCCACTCCTGGAGGAGGGGGTACTGTCACGAACCTCGGGCAGCGGCGACCGCGCTTGTCCCTGCGGGTGGCCTGGTCTGCCCGGCGCCTCTCTTCCCCTGTCAGTCTCCGGCTTCAGCGGCGGGTCGGCGCTGCTCTCCGGCGGCTTCCCGGAAGCAAGGGCGCCGCCATCACAAGCAAGGGCAAGGAGGCGGAGCAGGTCTGACGTCACCTGCCTGCTCCGCCAATCAGGCTAGGGCGGGGAATTTAAAATCAGATACCAGGCAGAGATCCGATGCCTGAGTATCTTCGTTTCTCCTGTGGAAGCTATGATCCAGAGCTCCCTCGTCCCTGCAAGCATCCTGTGCTTCCAAGCATCCTGTCCCTGCAAGCATCCTGTGCCTACAAGCAACCTGTGTCTCCAAGCACCTCGTGCCTCCAAGCACCTCCGTGCCTCCAAGCACCTCCGTGCCTCCAAGCACCTCGTGCCTCCAAGCACCTCGTGCCTCCAAGCACCTCCGCGCCTCAAGCACCTCCGTGCCTCCAGTTACCTCCGTGCCTCCAGTTACCTCCGTGCCTCCAGTTACCTCCGTGCCTCCAAGCACCTCCGTGCCTCCAAGCACCTCGTGCCTCCAAGCACCTCGTGCCTCCAAGCACCTCCGCGCCTCAAGCACCTCCGTGCCTCCAGTTACCTCCGTGCCTCCAGTTACCTCCGTGCCTCCAGTTACCTCCGTGCCTCCAAGCACCTCCGTGCCTCCAAGCACCTCGTGCCTCCAAGCACCCCGTGCCTCCAAGCACCTCCGCGCCTCAAAGCACCTCCGTGCCTCCAGTTACCTCCGTGTCTCCAAGCACCTCGTGCCTCCAAGCACCTCGTCCCTCCAAACACCTCGGTGTCTCCAAACACCTCCGTGCCTCCAAGCACCTCCGTGCCTCCAAACACCTCCGTGCCTCCAAGGGTCTCCCAGCACTCCCTGTACTCCCAGTACCTCAGTGCCTTCAATACCACAGTGTCTCCAATATCTCAGTACCCCAGCCTTCATTATTTCTACAAGTCTTGTCTTACAGGAGACCTACAAGAATTCCTCTGGGCCTCCCGCCTGCCGTCTTAGTTCTGCATGAGGAAGACCTACATCCGGCCATCTCTACTACGACCCAGTGGCGGTTCCTCTTCCCGGTCATCGGAAGAAGCCCCGAGTCCACAACACTCCCAAACCAGGTCAGTGATAAATGGTAATAGAAGGAATCCCAGGGAATCCATGTTTTACAAAGGATGCAAAACAGCTCTTCAAAATGCTGGTCCTATGGTGGAGATATACCTAGTCTTCTAAAGAGTGGAGAAGTGGGCAAGTTGCACGTCAGTTCTGGGTAGTCCACCCCATAACACAGCCAAAATCCATCAAATCCCTGAGCAGACGTGACAAGGGGTTATTACATATTTTGTAGTAGTAAGGTCAAAATAAATGCTAATGAACAACAGCAACAGACAACTTATAAGTGGGAGCTGTAGGCACATCCAGTAGGGTAGGAGGAAGGCAGAGGAGGGCACCAAGAGGTGTTGACGACAATGTAACTGACTTAGTATCCACCCTTTCTATATCCAAATATGACCTGCATATATTATATGATAGTACAAAAATTATATACAAAATGCGCTTAAACACTAGATTCAATGAATATAGAGTTTCAAAACCAGTTTGTTTTCAGAAAACCTCACAGTCTTTGACAAATGTCTCGTGAAATTTTCTCCGATCCGATGCCACATAGAGGAAGGAAACAGAAAGAAATTTCCAATGTGTAGTAGTTCTTTAAGCCATAACCGGAGTTATACAACGGGAATATGGGATATAAATTCTCCCCTCCTCCGTGTCTTTATATGATATTCTGGGACCACCCGGAAAGTGTATCAGTCAGAAATAACCAAATGCTCACTTTCTTGCTTACTTCAACAAACGTATGTGGATTCCTACAAAGGTATCTTTCAAACTTCTAAAGGAAACTTCGCTCTCAAGGATTCCTGATATATATGATTATTCTCCGAGATACGGAACATGAGAAAGAAAGTACACAAGAAAACAACTCCAATGTGTAGTAGTTCTCATAAACCTTTGTTTGGGGTATGATAGAAGAGGGAATAAAAATAAGTCCCTTTTGCTCTGTGTCTTTATATCACGTTAGGGGACCACCCAAAAACAGTGATAGGTCACAAATACAAGATGCTCACTTTTAGGCTTACATATAGATAGATGAATGGACACACGTAAAGGTATCTTTCAAACTCTAAAAGAATATAGTTGCTCAAATAACTCTTGATATAACACGCTTACGCGTGAGCTTACTTGAAGAATGCGAGGTATGTTCACGTAGCGGTTTCTTTCAAAATATATCTGTAGTAATTCTCCACCAATAGCCGTACTCATAATCAACAAACGGATTTTATTCCATAAAAATGAATAAAAATATATACATTAAAAAATAGGAACCTGGGTCACCTTGCCTCGGCAGTTGTAATGATCCCAATAGAGGGTAAGAAACATGTAAAGGGCCCAAATGATCTTACCAAATCTGCTGGAAGCCACCAAAAACAAAGGTCACCAAGTTCTAACAAACAAGCATGCCACCAACGCGTTTCGACTACTCTGGTCTTCCTCAGGGTGATAGTAATGGTAGGATCCCAGAGCAATCTATTTATTCTCTGTGGGATCCCACCCCTTTTAATTATACAATAGAGGAACTACGGGTACACTCTTAAATAAAAACATAATGGGTGCCTCTATGTATAGTGATGGCACAACAATATCAGACTAGTATAAAACATACAAGATTAAAACCATGAAAACAGTTAAATTCATTAATATCTCATGAAAACGGGTTGTCATAGCAACCAAAGTAGCCAATCAGCTTTACTTCCTGGCTCTGTACTCTAAGTATATACATGAAGCCGGCGTGGAACGCATATTCGGGGTTAGCGCGATGCACACGGGAAGTGTGGATTACGCACTTCCTCCCCATTGCGTTCCACAGGTGCGAGATCCCGGATGTGTGCGTTCCACCTTCACGGGATCGTGGTATTACACTCAAAAAATCCTCTTTCTTTTATATTATGGAAAAAAAAAATAAGAATACGTGAAACACATATATGGAATCAACATATTAAGTGCCCATATTCCTAGCGGTTCTGTAGTAGGAACAAGTGTTAGTCAATGTACTGGGGAAAAAGGGAGACATGGGTGTTTTAATACAAATGTCTGCAGCACTAATCTAAAGGATTTGTGTGCTGGGACACCAGTGAAAAGGATGGAAGGTTTGTTTTACACCCCCTACCTCGGGTTCTCAATGGTAGTTGCGTGTATTCCACTTCCCACGGATATGTCTTGATGAATCAAGACATATATCGATAATGATATAAATATGAAACGGGGGTCCTATATAATGAAAATATTACATAAATATGCTAAACGGCATGTGGTATTAATAGGTGACTATTAAAAATCTGGAGGGCAGGGAAAAGCAATGGGGTTATGGTGTAAATACCCCATATTGTATAGACCTATCGGGACTGGCCCATTTATATTGTGAGAAAAGGTAAAAGGAATAACCTACAGGAACCATTTCAATTCAAATTCTAAATTTAGACCTGAAGGAGACAGTGTTTTCATGTCATATATGTATTTCATTTCTGTTTTAGCTAGTAGTGTATTGGTATCTTTTTTTCTCCCATTCCCTGCCGTAATAGAGTCCAATGAACATTGATGTTCTTCCCTAAAATGGTTGGATAAGTTGTGTTTGTCCAGTCCCTTTTTAATGTTGCGTGTATGTTCTCCCCATCTCTCCCGGAGCTTTCTTGATGTGCGACCAACATACTGCAAATTACAACTACATTGGATTAAATAAATGCAATTACTGCTGTTGCAGGTTATGAATTCTTTGATCTGATATTTTTTGCCACTTCCTGTGGCTATGAATTCATTAACTTTTCTGGGGGTGGTAGTGTGAGATTTGCAATTAATACAATCTCCACATCTGTGAAAGCCAGTAGTTTTCACTCTCCCTGTTTTCTTCTCTGGAATAGCGCTTTTGACTAAACGGGATTTTAAGTTGTTCGCTTTCTTATAAACGAACTGTGGTTTGTCCGGAATTATTTCTTTTAGGAGAGGATCACATTTTAAAATGTGCCAATGTTTTCTGATAACCTTTTCTATCGCCCGATGTTGTGTGTTAAATTGAGTAATGAAGGGTATTTTCTTTGTTTGATTGTTAGGTTTTTCCTTATATTTAAGTAATGTGGTTCTTTCTGTGTTTCTTATCTTCATTACTGTTTGTTCTATTTCTTCTTTATTATAACCTTTTTCTACAAATCTGGTAGTCATTTCCGACGCTTGTTCATCAAAGACTTTTATTTCAGAACAGTTTCTCCTTATTCTTTGTATCTGGCTTCCTGGAATGCCTTTTAGCCACGTGGAATGATGATTGCTTGTCCTTAAGATGTAGGAATTGTTATCCGTCGGTTTTATATAATTTTTTGTTCTAAGAATATTATTCTCAACGTATATCCACAAATCCAGGAAGTGCACTTCTTTGATGCTGATATCAAACGTGAGGTTTATATTGAATGAATTTGTGTTCAAAATATAGCAAAATTTTTGTAGGTCATCCCCTTCTCTCCATACAAATAGAATGTCATCTATATAACGTTTCCATAATATTATGTTCTTTTGATATGGATTGTTCTCCCAAATACACACGTCTTCCCAGTATCCCATGAACATATTCGCGTATGCTGGGGCGAATCTTGTTCCCATGGCTGTCCCCTGTACTTGTTGATAATAATGGTTTTTAAACCAAAAAAAGTTATTGTTCAAGATGAAATAGATGGACTCCTTTAGAAAGTCCATCTTGGTGTTCTCCATATTGCTGATTTTTAAAAAATAGTCCACTGCATGGATTCCTTTTTTATGATCTATAATAGAATATAAGGAACTTACATCTGCTGTCACAAGGATATCCCCTACTTCCCATGTGGTGTTTTCCAAAATATTGAGAACATTGATGGTATCTTTAAGATATGATCTAATATTTATCATATCCGGTTGTAAAAAGTGGTCCACGTACTCCGATAAGTTTGCAGTTATGGAGTCAGTGACGGCCACAATGGGTCGTCCCGGTGGAATCTCTGCATTTTTGTGGATCTTGGGGTGTAGATAAAACACTGGTAGGCTTGGGTTTTTATTAATAATAAAACCTGCCTCTTTCTCATTGACGGTGTTGAGAGTTTTGTATTTATTCATTAAAGATTCCATTTCTTTCTGTATTCGTAAGCTTGGATCTCCTTTCAAAATTTTGTATGTGGTTTTATCATTTAGTTGACGTAACGCTTCCTGTTCATAGCACTCCTTGTTCATTATGACTATGCTTCCCCCTTTATGCGATGGCTTTATGATGATATTTTCATTCTCCTCCAAAGATTTAATGGCATCCTTCTCTTTCTCCTGGAGTCACAAACACAGGAAGAGGGGAAAGAGGGGAAAAGGATTAACAAAGAAGAAAGAGGTAGATAAAGACAAAAGGGAGAACACAATGGTTGTCATGACTATAGACAACAATCCACAAGCAGAGAATACTCCTGACAACAGAATCTTTAACCTTAGCGACCACATCTTGAAAAAAGATGAACTATCAATTCTACAAAAGGGCCTCAAGTATGCCCCAGATAATAAGATGAACAAGTTCGACACTTATGTAGACTTGCAAAAGTTCACAAGAAACCTCATCCTAAAAAGATTCTTTATTTCGCAATGAGAAGCGAGCTCTGAGATTAAGAACGTATTCAAACCGAAATCCACATTTTTTCCTACACATATGAAAGGAAGTTATGAGGACACATTCAATAAATTGGTAGGAGAAGATCTAGAAAGAATTATACCCAAAGGGAAAAAATATCCGAACAAAACCAAGAAAGAGAAGGATGCCATTAAATCTTTGGAGGAGAATGAAAATATCATCATAAAGCCATCGCATAAAGGGGGAAGCATAGTCATAATGAACAAGGAGGACTATGAACAGGAAGCGTTACGTCAACTAAATGATAAAACCACGTACAAAATTTTGAAAGGCGATCCAAGCTTACGAATACAGAAAGAAATGGAATCTTTAATTAATAAATACAAAACTCTCAACACCATCAATGAGAAAGAGGCAGGTTTTATTATTAATAAAAACCCAAGCATACCAGTGTTTTATCTACACCCCAAGATCCACAAAAATGCAGAGAATCCACCGGGACGACCCATTGTGGCCGTCACTGACTCCATAACTGCAAACTTATCGGAGTACGTGGACCACTTTTTACAACGGGATATGATAAATATTAGATCATACCTTAAAGATACCATCAACGTTCTCAATATTTTGGAAAACACCATATGGGAAGTAGGGGATATCCTTGTGACAGCAGATGTAAGTTCCTTATATTCTATTATAGATCATAAAAAAGGAATCCATGCAGTGGACTATTTTTTTAAAAACAGCAATATGGAGAACACCAAGATGAACTTTCTAAAGGAGTCCATCAATTTCATCTTGAACAATAACTTTTTTTGGTTTAAAAACCATTATTATCAACAAGTACAGGGGACAGCCATGGGAACAAGATTCGCCCCAGCATACGCGAATATGTTCATGGGATACTGGGAAGACATGTGTATTTGGGAGAACAATCCATATCAAAAGAACATAATATTATGGAAACGTTATATAGATGACATTCTATTTGTATGGAGAGGAGAAGGGGATGACCTACAAAAATTTTGCGATATTTTGAACACGAATTCATTCAATATAAACCTCACATTTGATATCAGCATCAAAGAAGTGCACTTCCTGGATTTGTGGATATACGTTGAGAATAATATTCTTAGAACAAAAAATTATATAAAACCGACGGACAACAATTCCTACATCTTAAGGACAAGCAATCATCATTCCACGTGGCTGAAAGGCATTCCAGGAAGCCAGATACAAAGAATAAGTAGAAACTGTTCTGAAATAAAAGTCTTTGATGAACAAGCGTCGGAAATGACTACCAGATTTGTAGAAAAAGGTTATAATAAAGAAGAAATAGAACAAACAGTAATGAAGATAAGAAACACAGAAAGAACCACATTACTTAAATATAAGGAAAAACCTAACATTCAAACAAAGAAAATACCCTTCATTACTCAATTTAACACACAACATCGGGCGATAGAAAAGGTTATCAGAAAACATTGGCACATTTTAAAATGTGATCCTCTCCTAAAAGAAATCATTCCGGACAAACCACAGTTAGTTTATAAGAAAGCGAACAACTTAAAATCCCGTTTAGTCAAAAGCGCTATTCCGGAGAAGAAAACAGGGAGAGTGAAAACTACTGGCTTTCACAGATGTGGAGATTGTATTATGTGCAAATCTCACACTACCACCCCCAGAAAAGTTAATGAATTCATAGCCACAGGAAGTGGCAAAAAATATCAGATCAAAGAATTCATAACTTGCAACAGCAGTAATTGCATTTATTTAATCCAATGTAGTTGTAATTTGCAGTATGTTGGTCGCACATCAAGAAATCTCCGGGAGAGATGGGGAGAACATACATGCAACATTAAAAAGGGACTTGACAAACACAACTTATCCAACCATTTTAGGGAAGAACATCAATGTTCATTGGACTCTATTACGGCAGGGAATGGGAGAAAAAAATATACCAATACACTACTAGCTAAAACAGAAATGAAATACATATATGACATGAAAACACTGTCTCCTTCAGGTCTAAATTTAGAATTTGAATTGAAATGGTTCCTGTAGGTTATTCCTTTTACCTTTTCTCACAATATAAATGGGCCAGTCCCGATAGGTCTATACAATATGGGGTATTTACACCATAACCCCATTACTTGTCCCTGCCCTCCAGATTTTAAATAGTCACCTATTAATACCACATGCCGTTTAGCATATTTATGTAATATTTCTCTGACGTCCTAAGTGGATGCTGGGACTCCGTAAGGACCATGGGGAATAGCGGCTCCGCAGGAGACTTGGCACAACTAAAGAAAGCTTTAGGACTACCTGGTGTGCACTGGCTCCTCCCACTATGACCCTCCTCCAGACCTCAGTTAGAATCTTGTGCCCGGCTGAGCTGGATGCACACTAGGGGCTCTCCTGAGCTCCTAGAAAGAAAGTATATTTTAGGTTTTATATTTTACAGTGAGATCTGCTGGCAACAGACTCACTGCAGCG
Source organism: Pseudophryne corroboree (assembly GCF_028390025.1). Classification (NCBI taxonomy): domain Eukaryota; kingdom Metazoa; phylum Chordata; class Amphibia; order Anura; family Myobatrachidae; genus Pseudophryne; species Pseudophryne corroboree. Next base: position 811,354,233 of record NC_086447.1, read on the forward strand.
AGGGACTAAGGGGAGAAGAAGCGAACCTACCTAACTGGTGGTAGCTTGGGCTTCTTAGGCTACTGGACACCATTAGCTCCAGAGGGATCGACCACAGGACCCGACCTCGATGTTCGGTCCCGGAGCCGCGCCGCCGGCCCCCTTACAGAGCCAGAAGCAAGAAGTGTTCCGGAAAATCGGCGGCAGAAGACTTCTGTCTTCAACAAGGTAGCGCACAGCACTGCAGCTGTGCGCCATTGCTCCTCATGCACACCTCACACTCCGGTCACTGATGGGTGCAGGGCGCTGGGGGGGGGCGCCCTGAGGGCAATATAATACACCTTGGCTGGCAAATCATCACAATATATAGTCCCAGGGCTATATATGTGATAAATTATCCCTGCCAGAATCCATGAAAAAAGCGGGAGAAAAGTCAGCCGAAAAAGGGGCGGGGCTATCTCCCTCAGCACACTGGCGCCATTTTTTCTTCACAGTGCAGCTGGAAGACAGCTCCCCAGGCTCTCCCCTGTAGTTTTCAGGCTCAAAGGGTTAAAAAGAGAGGGGGGGGCACTAAATTTAGGCGCAATATGTGTATACAAGCAGCTATTGGGGGAAAAATCACTCAGTTATAGTGTTAATCCCTGCATTATATAGCGCTCTGGTGTGTGCTGGCATACTCTCTCTCTGTCTCACCAAAGGACTTTGTGGGGTCCTGTCCTCAGTCAGAGCAGTCCCTGTGTGTGTGCGGTGTGTCGGTACGGCTGTGTCGACATGTTGGATGAGGAAGGTTACGTGGAGGCGGAGCCGAGGCCGATATATGGGATGTCGCCCCCTGTGGGGCCGACACCAGAGTGGATGGATAGGTGGAAGGTATTAACCGACAATGTCAACTCCTTACATAAAAGGCTGGATGACGTAACAGCTGTGGGACAGCCGGCTTCGCAGCCCGCGCCTGCCCGGGCGTCTCAAAGGCCATCAGGGGCTCAAAAAACGCCCGTTACCTCAGATGGCAGACACAGATGTCGGCACGGAGTCTGACTCCAGTGTCGACGAGGTTGAGACATATACACAATCCACTAGGAACATCCGTTGCATGATCTCGGCAATGAAAAATGTGTTACACATTTCTGACATGAACCCAAGTACCACATAAAAGGGGTTTTATGTTTGGGGAGAAAAAACAGCCAGTGTTTTGTTCCCCCATCAGATGAGTGAATGAAGTGTGTAAAGAGCGTGGGTTCCCCCGATAAGAAAATGGTAATTTCTAAAAAGTTACTGCTGGCGACCCTTTCCGGCCAGAGGATAGGTCACATTGGGAGATATCCCCTAGGATGGATAAGGCGCTCACACGTTTGTCAAAAAAGGTGGCACTGCCGTCTTGGGATACGGCCACTTTGAAGGAGCCTGCTGATAAAAAGCAGGAGACTATCCTGAAGTCTGTATATACACACTCAGGTACTATACTGAGACCTGCATTTGCCTCAGCAAAAACAGTGCTGCTGCAGCGTGGTCTGATACCCTGTCAGATAATATTAATACCCTAGACAGGGATAATATTTTGCTAACATAGAGCATATTAAAGACGTCGTCTTATATATGAAGGATGCACAGAGGGATATTTGCCGGCTGGCATCCAGAATTAATGCAATGTCCATTCTGCCAGGAGGGTATTAGAGACCCGGCAGTGGACAGGTGATGCTGCCTTTAAAAGGCACATGGAGATTCTGCCTTATAAGGGTGAGGAATTGTTTGGGGATGGTCTCTGGGACCTCGTATCCACAGCAACAGCTGGGAAGAAATTTTTTTACCTCAGGTTTCCTCACAGCCTAAGAAAGCACCGTATTTTCAGGTACAGTCCTTTCGGCTTCAGAAAAGCAAGCGGGTCAAAGGCGCTTCCTTTCTGCACAGAGACAAGGGAAGAAGGAAAAAGCTGCACCAGACAGCCAGTTCCCAGGATCAAAAATCTTCCCCTGCTTCCTCTGAGTCCACCGCATGACGCTGGGGCTCCACAGGTGGAGACAGGTGCGGTGGGGGCGCATCTCGGGAACTTCAGGGACCAGTGGGCTTTCCCACAGGTGGATCCCTAGGTTCTGCAAGTAGTATCACAGGGATACAGGCTGGAGTTCGAGGCGACTCCCCCTCGCCGTTACCTCACATCAGCCTTGCCTGCTGCCCTCGGAGAAAGGGAGGTAGTACTGGCGGCAATTCACAAGCTGTACTTCCAGCAGGTGAAATCAAGGTACCCCTCCTTCAACAAGGCCGGGGTTACTATTCCAAAATGTTGTGGTACCGAAACCAGACGGTTCGGTGAGACCCATTCTAAAATTGAAATCCTTGAACACTTATATACGAAGGTTCAAGTTCAAAATGGAATCGCTCAGGGCGATTATTGCAAGCCTGGAGAATTTCATGGTATCACTGGACATCAAGGATGCTTACCTGCATGTCCCTATTTACCCTCTTCACCAGGAGTACCTCAAAATTGTGGTACAGGATGGTCATTACCAATTCCAGACGTTGCCGTTGGTCTGTCCCCGGCACCGAGGGTGTTTACCAAGGTAATGGCCGAAATAATTATCCTGTGCTTGGACGATCTCCTTGTAAAGGCGAGATCCAGGGAGCAGTTGTTCGTCGGAGTAGCACTATCTCGGGAAGTGCTACAACAGTACGGCTGGATTCTGAATATTCCAAAGTCGCAGCTGGTTCCTACGACGCGTCTACTGTTCCTGGGTATGGTTCTGGACACAGAACAGGATAAAAAGGGTTTCTCCCGGAGGAGAAGTCCTAGGAGTTGTCGTCTCTAGACAGAGACCTCCTAATACAAATACAGGTGTCGGTGCATCAATGCACGCGAGCCCTGGGAAAGATGGTAGCTTCTTACGAAGAAATTCCATTCGCCAGGTCCCATGCAAGGATCTTCCAGTGGGATCTGTTGGACAAGTGGTCCGGGTCGCATCTTCAGATGCATCGGCGGATAACCCTGTCCCCAAGGGCCAGGGTGTCGCTGTTGTGGTGGCTGCAGAGTGCTCATCTTCTAGGGAGCCGCAGATTCGGCATACAGGACTGGGTCCTGGTGACCACGGATGCCAGCCTCCGAGGCTGGGGGGCAGTCACACAGGGAAGAAACTTCCAAGGACTATGGAAAAGTCAGGAGACTTCCCTACACATAAATATTCTGGAACTAAGGGCCATTTACAATGCCCTAAGTCAGGCTAGACCCCTGCTTCAACACCGGCCGGTGCTGATCTAGTCAGACAACATCACGGCGGACGCTCATGTAAACCGACAGGGCGGCACAAGAAGCAGGATGGCGATGGCAGAAGCCACAAGGATTCTCCGATGGGCGGAAAATCATGTGTTAGCACTGTCAGCAGTGTTCATTCCCGGAGTGGACAACTGGGAAGCAGACTTTCTCAGCAGACACGACCTCCACCCGGGAGAGTGGGGACTTCATCCAGAAGTCTTCCAAATGATTGTACACCGTTGGGAAAGGCCACAGGTGGACATGATGGCGTCCCACCTCAACAAAAAGCTACAAAGATATTGCGCCAGGTCAAGGGACCCTCAGGCGATAGCTGTGGACGCTCTGGTAACACCGTGGGTGTACCAGTCGGTGTATGTGTTCCCTTCTCTGCCTCTCTTACCCAGGGTAATGAGAATAATAAGAAGGAGAGGAGTAAGAACTATACTCATTGTTCCGGATTGGCCAAGAAGAGCTTGGTACTCAGTACTCCAAGAACTTATCTCAGAGGACCCATGGCCTCTGCCGCTCAGACAGGACCTGCTGCAGCAGGGGGCCTGTCTGTTCCAAGACGTACCGCGGCTGCGTTTGACGGCATGGCGGTTGAACGCCGGATCCTGAAGGAAAAGGGCATTCCGGAGGAAGTTATCCCTACGCTAATTAAAGCTAGGAAAGAAGTGAACGGAAACCATTATCACCGCATAGGGCGGAAATATGTTGCGTGCTGTGAGGCCAGGAAGGCCCCAAAGGAGGAATTTCAGCTAGGTCGATTTCTGCACTTCCTACAGTCAGGGTGACTATGGGCCTAAAATTGGGTTCCATTAAGGTCCAGATTTCGGCTCTATCGATTTTCTTCCAAAATAGAACTGGCTTCACTGCCTGAAGTTCAGACTTTTGTTAAGGGAGTGCTGCATAGTCAGCCCCCGTTTGTGCCTCCAGTGGCACTGTGGGATCTCAACATGGTGTTGGATTTCCTGAAGTCGCATTGGGTTGAGCCACTTAAATCCGTGGAGCTACGATACCTCACGTGGAAAGTGGTCATGCTGTTGGGCTTGGCGTCGGCCAGGCGTGTATCAGAATTGGCGGCTTTGTCATGCAAAAGCCCTTATCTGTTTTTTTTTTTATATTGATAAGGCGGAATTGAGGACTCGTTCCCAATTCCTTCCTAAGGTGGTATCAGTTTTTCATGTGAACCAACCTATTGTGGTGCCTGCGGCTACTTGGGACTTGGAGGATTCCAAGTTACTGGACGTAGTCAGGGCCCTGAAAAGTATATGTTTCCAGGACGGCTGGAGTCAGAAAAACTGACTCGCTATTTATCCTGTATGCACCCAACAAGCTGGGTGCTCCTGCTTCTAAGCAGACTATTGCTCGCTGGATCTGTAGCACGATTCAACTTGCACATTCTGCGGCTGGACTGCCGCACCCTAAATCTGTACAAGCCCATTCCACGAGGAAAGTGGGCTCTTCTTGGGCGGCTGCCCGAGGAGTCTCGGCTTTACAAATTTGCCGAACTGTTACTTGGTCGGGTTCAAACATTTTTGCAAGAGTCTACGAGTTTGATAGCCTGGCTGAGGAGGACCTAGAGTTTGCTCATTCGGTGCTGCAGAGTCATCCGCACTCTCCCGCCCGTTTGGGAGCTTTGGTATAATCTCCATGGTCCTTACGGAGTCCCAGCATCCACTTAGGACGTCAGAGAAAATAAGATTTTACTCACCGGTAAATCTATTTCTCGAAGTCCGTAGTGGATGCTGGGCGCCCATCCCAAGTGCGGATTGTCTGCAATACTTGTTTATAGTTATTGCCTAACTAAAGGGTTATTGTTGAGCCATCTGTTGAGAGGCTCAGTTATATTTCATACTGTTAACTGGGTATAGTATCACGAGTTATACGGTGTGATTGGTGTGGCTGGTATGAGTCTTACCCGGGATTCAAAATCCTTCCTTATTGTGTCAGCTCTTCCGGGCACAGTATCCTAACTGAGGTCTGGAGGAGGGTCATAGTCGGAGGAGCCAGTGCACACCAGGTAGTCCTAAAGCTTTCTTTAGTTGTGCCCAGTCTCCTGCGGAGCCGCTATTCCCCATGGTCCTTACGGAGTCCCAGCTTCCACTACGGACTACGTGAAATAGATTTACCGGTGAGTAAAATCTTATTTTTCATTATATAGGACCCCCGTTTCATATTTATATCATTATCGATATATGTCTTGACTCATCAAGACATATCCGTGGGAAGTGGAATACACGCAACTACCATTGAGAACCCGAGGTAGGGGGTGTAAAACAAACCTACCATCCTTTTCACTGGTGTCCCAGCATACAAATCCTTTAGATTAGTGCTGCAGACATTTGTATTAAAACACCCATGTCTCCCTTTTTCCCCAGTACATTGACTAACACTTGTTCCTACTACAGAACCGCTAGGAATATGGGCACTTAATATGTTGATTCCATATATGTGTTTCACGTATTCTTATTTAATTTTTTTTCCATAATATAAAAGAAAGAGGATTTTTTGAGTGTAATACCACGATCCCGTGAAGGTGGAACGCACACATCCGGGATCTCGCACCTGTGGAACGCAATGGGGAGGAAGTGCATCATCCACACTTCCCGTGTGCATCGCGCTAACCCTGAATATGCGTTCCACGCTGGCTTCATGTATATACTTAGAGTACAGAGCCAGGAAGTAAAGCTGATTGGCTACTTCGATCGGTTGCTATGACAACCCGTTTTCATGAGATATTAATGAATTTAACTGTTTTCATGGTTTTAATCTTGTATGTTTTATACTAGTCTGATATTGTTGTGCCATCACTATATATAGAGGCACCCATTATGTTTTTATTTAAGAGTGTACCTGTAGTTCCTCCATTGTATAATTAAAAGGGGTGGGATCCTACAGAGAATAAATAGATTGCTCTGGGATCCTACCATTACTATCACCCCGAGGAAGACCAAAGTAGTCGAAACGCGTTGGTGGCATGCTTGTTTGTTAGAACTTGGTGACCTTTGTTTTTGGCGGCTCCCAGCAGATTTGGTAAGATCATTTGGGCCCTTTACATGTTTCTTGCCCTCTAATGGGATCATTACAACTGTCGAGGCAAGGTGACCCAGGTTCCTATTTTTTAATGTATATATTTTTATTCATTTTTATGGAATAAAATCCGTTTGTTGATTGTGAGTACGGCTATTGGTGGAGAATTACTACAGATATATTTTGAAAGAAACCGCTACGTGAACATACCTCGCATTCTTCAAGGTAGCTCACGTGTAAGCGTGTTATATCAAGAGTTATTTGAGCAACTATATTCTTTTAGAGTTTGAAAGATACCTTTACGTGTGTCCATTCATCTATCTATATGTAAGCCTAAAAGTGAGCATCTTGTATTTGTGACCTATCACTGTTTTTGGGTGGTCCCCTAATGTGATATAAAGACACAGAGCAAAAGGGACTTATTTTTATTCCCTCATCTATCATACCCCAAACAAAGGTTTATGAGAACTACTACACATTGGAGTTGTTTTTTTGTGTGCTTTCTTTCTCATGTTCAGTATCTCGGAGAATAATCATATATATCAGGAATCCTTGAGAGCGAAGTTTCCTTTAGAAGTTTGAAAGATACCTTTATAGGAGTCCACATACGTTTGTTGAAGTAAGCAAGAAAGTGAGCATTTGGTTATTTCTGACTGATACACTTTCCGGGTGCTCCCAGAATATCATATAAAGACACGGAGGAGGGGAGAATTTATATCCCATATTCCCGTTCTATAACACCGGTTATGGCTTAAAGAACTACTACACATTGGAAATTTCTTTCTGTTTCCTTCCTCTATGTGCCATCGGATCGGAGAAAATTCCACGAGACATTTGTCAGAGACTGTGAGGTTTTCTGAAAACAAACTGGTTTTGAAACTCTATATTCATTGAATCTAGTGTTTAAGCGCATTTTGTATATCATTTTTGTACTGTGGTATTGTTTGTTTTCCGGTCGATAACTCCGGAACGTATACATATTTGCAGCTGTAACACTTCCAGCGCAGGGAGGTATTACTTTTTTCAGTCATATATTATATGATGTTTAATTCTATCTTTAACATGCATTTACCTAGGGTGAAAGTACCTGCATTTTCCTAGGGTGAGAGCACCTGCATTTACCTAGGGTGAAAGCATCTTATTGTATACAAGCTTTACCTCCTGTCCATCTAGGTTGTTCCCAGCCAATACTGTATGTTGATTTCAATGTTCACAGGAGCAGCAGACTATTATAGCATATTACTGTGCTGCTCATGTAGGAGGCAGTGACTTGTCTCATCATTCCCTTATGCAAATGAGAGAAGGGCAGCATGTGACATGTGCTATGATATGAGCAGTGGCATATGAAGAGAGAAGGGTGTGTGGTCTGCATCTTGTCCCTCCTCTCTATCCGTTCCTGCATTTGTGAGCACTAGTAAACTGTGGAACTGTGCCTGCTGTGTCTACTGAGCATGCTAAGGTCTCCAGGGAAATGGCACGGTGCTATTTTCCTGGTGATCTTTTACTGTGCCACACCATTTTCCAGGTGATTTATGCAGTGCTGGAGCTGCTGATGCGGGATTCAGGAGAGATGAGTATTGAAGAAATGGGTGCAGGGTGGACTGGCATCACACAAATCAGGGACTATGGGATTAGCGTAGTAGTTCACTCTGGGCTCCCATTTATTCATTCTCCAAGCCTTATAGCATATATATTATTATTTATTTATATGGCACCACAGGGGTTCTGCAGCGCCTAAGGACCTTATTCAGAGATGGACGCAGTTCGCTGGATACGCAGCAAGATCTGCGTTCATCTCCTCACATGCTGGGGGCCGCCCAGCACAGGGCAAGGCCACCCAGCATGTGTAACGGGCCGCCTCCCGATGCGTCCACAATTACATTACATGGAATTAAGGTTGACCCCCTGGCGGCACAGCCTACGCTGTCAGACGGTCCGCTGCCATTTTGTTTATCAAAGCGGCTTCGTGTGATGTCACGCAGCCTTCCTGAAAAACGCTCCCAGCATACCCCTGTTCGACCAACCCCGCCCACGAAACACTGAATCGACGCCCCAGCAATGGCCGATGCTGTCAATCACCTTGCGGCTGCATCCTTCTAGTGCGCGTGTGCAGACCACCCAGATGCAGCTGCAGCGTTGGGTCGGAATGACACCCAAAAATCATAAACAAATAACAAAACAAGAAAACTGCGCCTTACAGTACAAGACAATGTAGGTCAAGTACAAGGTATATAAACACAGCTGCAGCAGGGGACATGACCCTGAAATAAGCATCAGGGTGGCAGAAACCTAGGATTAGGTGCCGTTGTAGGGAGTATGGAGAAGACGATAGTCTAAAAGTGCTTACACACAGTGAAATATTGACTAAGAGCCTAATTCAAGGTTGATTGCAAAACAACATGTTCCTCTAATGGCCAAAACCATGTGCACTGCAGGTGGGGTAGATATAACATGTGCAGAGAGAATTGGATTTCGGTGGGTTATATTGTTTCTGTGCAGGATAAATAATGGCTGCTATTATTTTTACACTACAATTTAGATTTCAGATAGAACACATCCCACCCAAATCTAACTCTCTCTGCACATGTTATATCTGCCCCACCTGCACTGCACATGGTTTTGCCTATTAGAAGAAAATGTTGTTTTGCAATCAACCCCGAATTAGGCCCTAAGTGCAGATTTTGACTTGTGCGATTTCCCTTGAACTCCCCGGAGCCCAGAACCACAGATATTGACTATCTTTACTTGCGATTGTGACTATATACAATTTTGACGGATTTAGTATGTAATACCTACAATCAAAATCCCGACAACAATTGATCGACGGTCAAAATCCCGACAAGGTCAAAATACCGACAAGGTCAAAATACCGACATTTAAAATACAGACATTTAAAATGTTGACAGGTCAAACAGTTGACACGAGTTTTCATATTTTTGTGTGTGTATGTCGACATAGGTCGACATAGACACTGTATAAGTGTACCGCGTCCCCTCGCATACTGCGCTCGGCACAATATTATATTCCCCCTCCAAGTCCACTGGGATGGTAAAGTGTGAACAAGTCGGTTTCAATGAAAAAAAATCATGAATAACTCATGTCGACTTTTTGAACTGTCGACATTTTAAATGTTGGTATTTTGACCTTGTCGGTATTTTAAATGTCGGTATTTTGACCTGTCAACATTTTAAATGTCAGTATTTTGACCTTGTCGGGTTTTAAATGTTGGTACTTTGACCATGTCGGTATTTGACCATATCGAGGTTTTTACCTTGTCGGTATTTTGACCATTGGTCAATTGTTGTCAGTATTTTGACCGTCGGAATTTTCACTGTAGGTAAATTGTCCGCATCCCAATTTTGACTATACTAGAAACTAAATTTACACAATATAGTCAGAATTGCCTTGCCTGCACAGCCTATTTTTTCTTGAGATACCAACCCCACTGGGGCGCACTTCGGTATCGCAAGCTGTGTACACGCGGTGCGATATGTGCTAACTTTTCTTACGATTTTGACTATATAGTCAAAATCTTAAGCAAACATTGCACCGTGTGTGTATGCACCTTTAGTAAGAGAAGGAAAAGCACATGAGGGGAGAGGGCCCTGCTCATGGGAGCTTACATTCTGACGGGGAGGGGTAGACAGATAGTTGTGTCACAGATGGGGCATACTTACCTACTTTGAATTTCTCCTCTCTGGAAGAAGCCTGGAGAGGAGACGATTTAGGAGACTTCAAGGGGCAGGGCCGGGCTGTGACATTAATAAGCCCCGCCCCCACACCGGGAAAATGCAGCATTTCGCGGGTCCGATGAAAGGGGGCAGGGCTAAAATGACACGATTCGCGTCATTTGAACCCCTTCCCCTCCCCACGGACCCGCGAATACGGGAGAGTATGTCTCAATCCTGCCCGCATCAATAGGATGCGGGAGACCTACCTACTCTTCCGGGGGTGCGGGGAGCTACCCCAAAAAATGGGAGCCTCCCACAGCTTTCGGGAGAGTAGGCAAGTATGAGATGGGGTAGAAGCAGTGGCGTAAGTTTGTCCTAGCTGCCCGGAGGCAAGAAAAATATTGGTGTCTATATATATATATATATATATATATATATATATACAGGGCTTAAAGTGGTCCTGAAGAGGTGGGGGAACTCACCTCGCCCGCAATGCAGCAGAAAGGGGTGTGGCCTCACAAGGAAGGGGCATGGCCACACAAAAGTACCACCAATTCAAAATAATGCTTCACAGTAGCACAATCTTATTTACATTTTCTACCCCACATACTAGTGCCCTTTACACACACAATGCCCACAATAGCAGAGTCCCCCTTTTACACAGTACGGCAGACAGAGCCCCCTTTTACACAGTACGGCAGACAGAGACCCTTTTACACAGTACGGCAGACAGAGCCCCCTTTTACACAGTACGGCAGACAGAGCCCCCTTTTATACATTACGGCAGGCAGAGCCCCATTTTACACAGTACGGCAGGTAGAGACGCAGGATTTTATGAGGGGGTTTTCCAGATAGATATACGTATATATATATATATATATATATATATAGGCACTCAGAGTTTTGAAAAAGTGCAAAAACAGACAAAAAGAGTGATATGGCGAGAGAGAGAGAGAATATCACCACCAGCAGCAGCAGAAAGACTGGGCACCCAGAGCTGTGAAATGTAGCAGCAGTTACCTGGAGGTCTTCATGTGGAGGGCGAGTTGTCTCTCCTGCCAGACGCCATGGGGTGTGCCATGGTTAGGGCCTCGGACTGTAATGCACAATCACTTGCAGACAGCGCTCCGGTGGAGGTGGGGAGGGCATTACAGGCCGCGGGTCACTAAGCCTAGGGGTGCGCTGGCAGTGAGAGGGGTAGTGAGCACGGGCATTACTGGCCGCCACGTAGCCTCACAGTAAACTCCGGCTGTGGGGGATCGGGCATTACAGCCCGCGTCTCACACTCCGGAGGCTGCGGCAGCGGCGGAGGGTGGGGGAGAGGGCACTTTGAATCTGGCGCCGACTGTGCGCCATTCACGGCTCCTGGACCGCCAGCTAATGAGAAGCTGCCACTTGGCAGTGTCTCATTGGCTGGTGGTCTGCGAGCCATGATTGGCTCACGCCAGATTTTAAAAAAGCCTTCCCTTCTTCTGATTGGTGCTGCAGCCGGTCCACGAGCCGTGATTGGCTGGCGGCCGCTGCCACCTTTACAATGGAACAGGGACATGATGCTGTGGCCGGGCGGAGGCGGAACTGGTTCCGCCTGCAATTAGAGGTGACGGAACGCAGTTCCGCCCCGTTCCGGACCACTTTAACCACTGTATATATATATATATATATATATATATATATACTGCTCAAAAAAATAAAGGGAACACTAAAATAACACATCCTAGATCTGAACAAATGAAATATTCTTATTAAATACATTGTTCTTTACATAGCTGAATGTGCTCACAACAAAATTACACAAAAGTTATCAATGGAAATCAAATGTATTAACCCATGGAGATCTGGATTTGGAGTTACCCTCAAAATTAAAGTGGAAAAACACACTACAGGCTGATCCAACTTTTATGTAATGTCCTTAAAACAAGTCAAAATGAGGCTCAGTAGTGTGTGTGGCCTCCTCGTGCCTGTATGACCTCCCTACAATGCCTGGGTATGCTCCTGATGAGGTGGCGGATGGTCTCCTGAGGGATCTCCTCCCAGACCTGGACTAAAGCATCCGCCAACTCCTGGACAGTCTGTGGTGCAACGTGGCATTGGTGGATGGAGCGAAACATGATGTCCCAGATGTGCTCAATTGGATTCAGGTCTGGGGAATGGGCGGGCCAGTCCATAGCATCAATGCCTTCGTCTTGCAGGAACTGCTGACACACTCCAGCCACATGAGGTCTGGCATTGTCTTGCATTAGGAGGAACCCAGGGCCAATCGCACCAGCATATGGTCTCACAAGGGGTCTGAGGATCTCATCTCGGTACCTAATGGCAGTCAGGCTACCTCTGGCGAGCACAAGGAGGGCTGTGCGGCCCCCCAAAGAAATGCCACCCCACACCATTACTGACCCACTGCCAAACCGGTCATGCTGGAGGATGTTGCAGGCAGCAGAACGTTTTCCTTGGCGTCTCCAGACTCTGTCACGTCTGTCACATGTGCTCAGTGAGAACCTGCTTTAATCTGTGAAGAGCACAGGGCGCCAGTGGCGAATTTGCCAATCTTGGTGTTCTCTGGCAAATGCCAAACGTCCTGCACGGTGTTGAGCTGTAAGCACAACCCCCACCTGTGGGCGTCGGGCCTCATACCACCCTCATGGAGTCTGTTTCTGATCATTTGAGTAGACACATGCACATTTGTGGCTTGCTGGAGGTCATTTTGCAGGGCTCTGGCAGTGCTCCTCCTGTTCCTCCTTGCACAAAGGCGGAGGTAGCGGTCCTGCTGCTGGGTTGTTGCCCTCCTACGGCCTTCTCCACGTCTCCTGATGTACTGGCCTGTCTCCTGGTAGCGCCTCCATGCTCTGGACACTACACTGACAGACACAGCAAACCTTCTTGCCACAGGTCGCATTGATGTGCCATCCTGGATGAGCTGCACTACCTGAGCCACTTGTGTGGTTGTAGGGAGGTTATACAGGCACGTGGAGGCCACACACACTACTGAGCCTCATTTTGACTTGTTTTAAGGACATTACATCAAAGTTGGATCAGCCTGTAGTGTGTTTTTCCACTTTAATATTGAGGGTGACTCCAAATCCAGACCTCCATGGGTTAATACATTTGATTTCCATTGACAATTTTTGTGTGATTTTGTTGTCAGCACATTCAACTATGTAAAGAACAAAGTATTTAATATGAATATTTCATTCATTCAGATCTAGGATGTGTTATTTTAGTGTTCCCTTTATTTTTCTCTGACGTCCTAAGTGGATGCTGGGGACTCCGTAAGGACCATGGGGAATAGCGGCTCCGCAGGAGACAGGGCACAAAAGTAAAAGCTTTAGGATCAGGTGGTGTGCACTGGCTCCTCCCCCTATGACCCTCCTCCAAGCCTCAGTTAGGTTTTTGTGCCCGGCCGAGAAGGGTGCAATCTAGGTGGCTCTCCTAAAGAGCTGCTTAGAGTAAAAGTTTTGTTAGGTTTTTTATTTTCAGTGAGTCCTGCTGGCAACAGGCTCACTGCAACGAGGGACTTAGGGGAGAAGAAGTGAACTCACCTGCGTGCAGGATGGATTGGCTTCTTAGGCTACTGGACACTAGCTCCAGAGGGACGATCACAGGTACAGCCTGGATGGGTCACCGGAGCCGCGCCGCCGACCCCCTTGCAGATGCTGAAGAGAGAAGAGGTCCAGAAATCGGCGGCTGAAGACTTCCCAGTCTTCTTAAGGTAGCGCACAGCACGGCAGCTGTGCGCCATTGCTCTCAGCACACTTCACACCAACGGTCACTGAGGGTGCAGGGCGCTGGGGCGCCCTGGGAAGCAATGAAAGTACCTATGCTGGCTAAAAATACATCACATATAGCCTCTGGGGCTATATGGATGTATTTAACCCCTGCCAGGTTGTCAGAAAAACGGGAGAAGAAGCCCGCCGAAAAGGGGGCGGGGCCTATTCTCCTCAGCACACAGCGCCATTTTCCTACACAGCTCCGCTGCTAGGAAGGCTCCCAGGCTCTCCCCTGCACTGCATTACAGAAACAGGGTTAAAACAGAGAGGGGGGCATTTTGTGTGGCGATATTATAATATATTAAGATGCTATAAGGGAAAACACTTATATAAGGTTGTCCCTGTATAATTATAGCGTTTTGGTGTGTGCTGGCAAACTCTCCCTCTGTCTCCCCAAAGGGCTAGTGGGGTCCTGTCCTCTATCAGAGCATTCCCTGTGTGTGTGCTGTGTGTCGGTACGTGTGTGTCGACATGTATGAGGACGATGTTGGTGAGGAGGCGGAGCAATTGCCTGTAATGGTGATGTCACTCTCTAGGGAGTCGACACCGGAATGGATGGCTTATTTAGGGAATTACGTGATAATGTCAACACGCTGCAAGGTCGGTTGACGACATGAGACGGCCGGCAAACCAATTAGTACCTGTCCAGGCGTCTCAAACACCGTCAGGGGCTTTAAAACGCCCATTACCTCAGTCGGTCGACACAGACACAGACACGGACACTGACTCCAGTGTCGACGGTGAAGAAACAAACGTATTTTCCATTAGGGCCACACGTTACATGTTAAGGGCAATGAAGGAGGTGTTACATATTTCTGATACTACAAGTACCACAAAAAAGGGTATTATGTGGGGTGTGAAAAAACTACCTGTAGTTTTTCCTGAATCAGATAAATTAAATGAAGTGTGTGATGATGCGTGGGTTTCCCCCGATAGAAAATTATTGGCGTTATACCCTTTCCCGCCAGAAGTTAGGGCGCGTTGGGAAACACCCCCTAGGGTGGATAAGGCGCTCACACGCTTATCAAAACAAGTGGCGTTACCGTCTCCAGATACGGCCGCCCTCAAGGAGCCAACTGATAGGAGGCTTGAAAATATCCTAAAAAGTATATACACACATACTGGTGTTATACTGCGACCAGCGATCGCCTCAGCCTGGATGTGCAGCGCTGGGGTGGCTTGGTCGGATTCCCTGACTGAAAATATTGATACCCTTGACAGGGACAGTATTTTATTGACTATAGAGCATTTAAAAGATGCATTTCTATATATGCGAGATGCACAGAGGGATATTTGCACTCTGGCATCAAGAGTAAGTGCGATGTCCATGTCTGCCAGAAGATGTTTATGGACACGACAGTGGTCAGGTGATGCAGATTCCAAACGGCACATGGAAGTATTGCCGTATAAAGGGGAGGAGTTATTTGGGGTCGGTCCATCGGACCTGGTGGCCACGGCAACAGCTGGAAAATCCACCTTTTTTACCCCAAGTCACATCTCAGCAGAAAAAGACACCGTCTTTTCAGCCTCAGTCCTTTCGTCCCCATAAGGGCAAGCGGGCAAAAGGCCAGTCATATCTGCCCAGGGGTAGAGGAAAGGGAAGAAGACTGCAGCAGGCAGCTCCTTCCCAGGAACAGAAGCCCTCCACCGCTTCTGCCAAGTCCTCAGCATGACGCTGGGGCCGTACAAGCGGACTCAGGTGCGGTGGGGGGTCGTCTCAAGAGTTTCAGCGCGCAGTGGGCTCACTCGCAAGTGGACCCCTGGATCCTACAAGTAGTATCCCAGGGGTACAGATTGGAAGTTCGAGACGTCTCCCCCTCGCAGGTTCCTGAAGTCTGCTTTACCAACGTCTCCCTCCGACAGGGAGGCAGTATTGGAAACAATTCACAAGCTGTATTCCCAGCAGGTGATAATCAAAGTACCCCTCCTACAACAAGGAAAGGGGTATTATTCCACACTATTTGTGGTACTGAAGCCAGACGGCTCGGTGAGACCTATTCTAAATCTGAAATCTTTGAACACTTACATACAAAGGTTCAAATCAAGATGGAGTCACTCAGAGCAGTGATAGCGAACCAGGAAGAAGGGGACTATATGGTGTCCCTGGACATCAAGGATGCTTACCTCCATGTCCCAATTTGCCCTTCTCACCAAGGGTACCTCAGGTTCGTGGTACAGAACTGTCACTATCAGTTTCAGACGCTGCCGTTTGGATTGTCCACGGCACCCCGGGTCTTTACCAAGGTAATGGCCGAAATGATGATTCTTCTTCAAAGAAAAGGCGTCTTAATTATCCCTTACTTGGACGATCTCCTGATAAGGGCAAGGTCCAGAGAACAGTTGGAGGTCGGAGTAGCACTATCTCAAGTAGTTCTACGACAGCACGGGTGGATTCTAAATATTCCAAAATCGCAGCTGATTCCGACGACACGTCTGCTGTTCCTAGGGATGATTCTGGACACAGTCCAGAAAAAGGTGTTTCTCCCGGAGGAGAAAGCCAGGGAGTTATCCGAGCTAGTTAGGAACCTCCTAGAACCAGGCCAAGTGTCAGTGCATCAATGCACAAGAGTCCTGGGAAAAATGGTGGCTTCTTACGAAGCGATTCCATTCGGCAGATTTCACGCAAGAATTTTTCAGTGGGATCTGCTGGACGAATGGTCCGGATCGCATCTTCAGATGCATCAGCGGATAATCCTGTCTCCAAGGACAAGGGTGTCTCTTCTGTGGTGGCTGCAGAGTGCTCATCTACTAGAGGGCAGCAGATTCGGCATTCAGGACTGGGTCCTGGTGACCACGGATGCCAGCCTGAGAGGCTGGGGAGCAGTCACACAGGGAAGAAATTTCCAAGGAGTGTGGTCAAGTCTGGAGACTTCTCTCCACATAAATATACTGGAGCTAAGGGCAATTTACAATGCTCTGAGCCTAGGAAGACCTCTGCTTCAAAGTCAACCGGTGCTGATCCAGTCGGACAACATCACGGCAGTCGCCCACGTAAACAGACAGGGCGGCACAAGAAGCAGGAGGGCAATGGCAGCAAGGATTCTTCGCTGGGCGAAAAATCATGTGATAACACTGTCAGCGGTGTTCATTCCGGGAGTGGACAACTGGGAAGCAGACTTCCTCAGCAGGCACGACCTCCACCCGGGAGAGTGGGGACTTCATCTGGAAGTCTTCCACATGATTGTGAACCGTTGGGAAAGACCAAAGGTGGACATGATGGCGTCCCGTCTGAACAAAAAACTGGACAGGTATTGCGCCAGGTCAAGAGACCCTCAGGCAATAGCAGGGACGCTCTGGTAACACCGTGGGTGTACCAGTCGGTGTATGTGTTCCCTCCTCTGCCTCTCATACCCAAGGTACTGAGAATTATAAGACGGAGAGGAGTAAGAACTATACTCGTGGCTCCGGATTGGCCAAGAAGGACTTGGTACCCGGAACTTCAAGAGATACTAAGAAGGGACTTGCTTCAGCAAGGATCATGTCTGTTCCAAGTCTTACCGCGGCTGCGTTTGACGGCATGGCGGTTGAACGCCGGATCCTAAGGGAAAAAGGCATTCCGGAAGAGGTCATCCCTACCCTGGTCAGAGCCAGGAAGGAGGTGACCGCACAACATTATCACCACATTTGGCGAAAATATGTTGCATGGTGTGAGGCCAGGAAGGCCCCACGGATGAATTTCAACTCGGTCGATTCCTGCATTTCCTGAAAACAGGAGTGTCTATGGGCCTCAAATTGGGGTCCATTAAGGTTCAAATTTCGGCCCTGTCGATTTTATTCCAGAAAGAATTGGCTTCAGTTCCTGAAGTCCAGAAGTTTGTCAGGGGAGTACTGCATATACAACCCCCTTTTGTGCCTTCAGTGGCACTGTGGGATCTCAACGTAGTTCTGGGATTCCTCAAATCACATTGGTTTAAACCGCTCAAATCTGTGGATTTGAAATATCTCACATGGAAAGTGACCATGCTGTTGGCCCTGGCCTCGGCCAGGCGAGTGTCAGAATTGGCGGCTTTGTCTCACAAAAGCCCATATCTGATTGTCCATTCGGACAGGGCAGAGCTGCGGACTCGTCCCCAGTTTCTCCCTAAGGTGGTGTCAGCGTTTCACCTGAACCAGCTTATTGTGGTACCTGCGGCTACTAGGGACTTGGAGGACTCCAAGTTGCTAGATGTTGTCAGGGCCCTGAAAATATATGTTTCCAGGACGGCTGGAGTCAGGAAAACTGACTTGCTGTTATCCTGTATGCACCCAACAAACTGGGTGCTCTTGCTTCTAAGCAGACGATTGTTAGTTGGATGTGTAATACAATTCAGCTTGCACATTCTGTGGCAGGCCTGCCACAGCCAAAATATGTAAATGCCCATTCCACAAGGAAGGTGGGCTCATCTTGGGCGGCTGCCCGAGGGGTCTCGGCTTTACAACTTTGCCGAGCTGCTACTTGGTCAGGGGCAAACACGTTTGCAAAATTCTACAAATTTGATACCCTGGCTGAGGAGGACCTGGAGTTCTCTCATTCGGTGCTGCAGAGTCATCCGCACTCTCCCGCCCGTTTGGGAGCTTTGGTATAATCCCCATGGTCCTTACGGAGTCCCCAGCATCCACTTAGGACGTCAGAGAAAATAAGAATTTACTTACCGATAATTCTATTTCTCGTAGTCCGTAGTGGATGCTGGGCGCCCATCCCAAGTGCGGATTGTCTGCAATACTTGTACATAGTTATTGTTAACTAAAACGGGTTATTATTGTTGTGAGCCATCTTTTCAGAGGCTCCGCTGTTATCATGCTGTTAACTGGGTTCAGATCACAGGTTGTACGGTGTGATTGGTGTGGCTGGTATGAGTCTTACCCGGGATTCAAAATCCTTCCTTATTGTGTACGCTCGTCCGGGCACAGTATCCTAACTGAGGCTTGGAGGAGGGTCATAGGGGGAGGAGCCAGTGCACACCACCTGATCCTAAAGCTTTTACTTTTGTGCCCTGTCTCCTGCGGAGCCGCTATTCCCCATGGTCCTTACGGAGTCCCCAGCATCCACTACGGACTACGAGAAATAGAATTATCGGTAAGTAAATTCTTATTTTTTGAGCAGTGCATATATATATATATACTGTATATATATATATATATATATATATATATATATTGCTCCTGCATAGCAATCCTGCAGATTCTAACTATGGCCCTCATTCCGAGTTGATCGCTCGCAAGGCGAATTTAGCAGAGTTGCTCACGCTAAGCCTACGCCTACTGGGAGTGTATCTTAGCTTCTTAAAATTGCGACCGATGTATTCGCAATATTGCGATTACAAACTACTTAGCAGTTTCAGAGTAGCTTCAGACTTACTCGGCATCTGCGTTCAGTTCAGTGCTTGTCGTTCCTGGTTTGACGTCATAAACACACCCAGCGTTCGCCCAGACACTCCCCCGTTTCTCCGGCCACTCCTGCGTTTTTTCCGGAAACGGTAGCGTTTTTATCCACACGCCCCGAAAACGCCGTGTTTCCGCCCAGTAACACCCATTTCCTGTCAATCACACTACGTTCGCCAGAGCGAAGAAAAAGCCGTGAGTAAAAATACTATCTTCATTGTAAAATTACTTGGCGCAGTCGCAGTGCGAATATTGCGCATGCGTACTAAGCGGAATTTCACTGCGATGCGAAGAAAATTACCGAGCGAACGACTCGGAATGAGGGCCTATGTGAAGCTACTACAAAACCATTGCAACTAGGCAGATTTGCAACCATTGCAACTAGGCAGATCTATGTAGGGGTCCAGCCACACACTACATAGATCTGCTCAGTCACTCACAATGCTGATTATTTCTCTGACAATTAATTTGCAAGTGTCATATCCAGGATTAGAACCCACAACCTATTACACTGGAAGCATGCACCTTACTGATGGAGATATCTGCTGTTGCATAGGATAGGAAGTATGAGAATTCTAACTACCGGTATATGAAGTTACTTGTAATTGTCAGAGAAATAACTTCATATAGTTAGAATTCTCATGTTTCCTTTATAGGAGCAAATAACTTCATCAGTAAGGTGTCTGCTTCCAGTGTATCTATAATAAAGAGGGTGTGATTTGTAAGGTGTAGTGGCTAGTGGGGAAGTTGGCTACGGAAGAGTTACCGGCTGCTGTCAATTAACTTAATTGATTAATGTCGCTGAACAACGGGACAGGAGGAGATGTGCCCCCCTTCAAAGCAGGAGCCCGGCGGCAGCTGACTCCGTTGCCTCCCAGAGTTCTGCCTCTGGGTAGAAGTGAGAATGTCTCAGAGGGTAGAATGGGAGACAGCTGAGGGGTGTGTAGGTTTCCAACAGCCCCACTATTAGATATAATACAAATAATTTACAAACTAACTGTCCCTATGTGATGTCATGCGCTTATTTTTACACAAATCTGTCCAGTTACGTGGGAAAGAGCATGGATCTACAGGCCAAGCTTGCCTTGAATGTAGGATGCAGCATATTATATTTTCTGATGAGAGAACTGTAGAAGTTTGTGGTTTCCTTTTAATACTAGACACACTTATATGTCTCGTACTTTACCCACATCCCATTTTTTTTTTTTTTTTTACATTTAGATCCACCGGCTCTGAATCAGTGGGATAAATTTACTAAGGTGGGATGTTTTTTTTTAGAACTGGTGATGTTGCCCATAGCAACCAAAATGTGCCAGCAGCACCTGATGGCATACTCACCTAAACCACATAGTCATAACAGAAAGAAAATGGTTTTAAATAAATCCTTATATGTATTCTAGAGGGTTAACATTTGTAATGAACATCCTTTGAGATTGAGATTCAAAGTTCTGGACCGTCTTTTAAGCTTGCTCTGCAAAGAGAGAACGCTGTATTTGTATATGTGGCTAGTGGAGTCAACCCGCACTTGACAAGTGATTCTTACAAGTGTTCTCTGACTCTCCATTAAGCAGAGAAGGCTTTCTTAATGTCAAGTACACTTAGCAATTCTATGAAGAGGATATAATCACTCCGGCGTTTAACACTGGTATACAGTCGTCTGCAATACTAAGCTACAACTATAGCTGCACAGCATACATGGGGACTAATTACTGTACACAATGTGGAGATAATACAAATAATTGGCTTTCTTGCAGGTTCTGAACATAAGTACAGTAAACCCTTCTAGAAACGTACACAGGGCCTGATTCATGATTGTAAGTAAAGCAAAAAAGCAAGCAACTGGGCAAAACAATGTTGCACTGCAGGTGGGGCAGATGTAACAGGTGCAGAAAAGGTGGGTGCAGGGAGGGTGTCTGACGTCAAATCCGGTTCTGAACAGCCTGATGTGATAGCAGCGACTGAGTGACTCCTGGGCTGCGCAGAGACCGCGCAAAATCAGTTTGTGCAGTTCTGCTACACATGCGCTCACACACTTGCACAGCGAAATTACACTCCACCTACAGGCGGCGATTATCTGATCGCAGGGCTGCAAAAATCGCTGCCCAGCGATCAGGTCTGAATTACCCCCCAGGTGTATTGTCCCTTGCGATGCGATGAGCGCTCCTGTCTAGTCCATATCTCAAGGTAAAATAGTATGTGCAGGCAGGTATTTTTGTACTACATCGCATAGGAGAGAGAATTGACAGCATAGGAAAGGAATGAGTTAAACATCTTGTGAGGGGTGGACCTAGCTGGAAGGAAAGTACAGCCCTTTGGGAAAAGGGGAGGGTTAGTATATATAGGGAAGGATTGACATTTTGTCTCTCTCTTGTTGGTGAAATTGCCTTGAGTGGGTGAGTGCTGCGTAGCAGAGCTCCCCATGTTATTGTTGAGATTCCAATTTTAAAACAAAAAACTGCAAGCTCTCCCCTGCATTCCTCACTACATTCCTGCTATGTCGTCCTGGGTTTGATTACTGTTGAGGCTGGGCTGGCTTTGCCGGACGGACACAGGCGGCGGGGTAGGCCGGAGTTCCGGTCAGGCCGCCCGGAGGTGGAAGGGCGGCTGCCCTCGCCTCCGAGCGCGGCGGACGAAGCAGCGGTGTCGGGCGCCCGTGGGCGCGCGCATGCGCGCCGCGGTGGGCGCCTGTCGATGGAGCCACACTCGGTTCCTTCTAATTCCCCCTCGCTGAGGCCGAATGGAGGTGCCAGGCGGGGGGGCCAGGCGGGAGACGGCGGTGAGCCGCGCGAGGCCTGTCGCGGGGCCTCGCTCGGCAGTGGGATGAAGGAGATGCGGCCGGGAGCTTGCTGGCGGGGAGCAGTGGGACGCGCGCACGAGGTGCGCGCGCGGTCACGCTCGCCTCCGGCGGCGCCGTTCGCGCACGTGTGCGCGCAGCGGCGCCGCCAGCCTCCATGTCTCCCCAGATTACTCCCCTGCAGCCGGAGTCCTGCGGGGGGGGGGGGGGGGGGGAGGAGAGGCAGTACATGTAGGGGTGGCAGCAGGGCCGCTCAGGAGCATGGGGGTTTAGCGGCGCTGAGAGACGGGGCGCGCGCACCACTCGGGGCCCCGGGTGGCGCCTGTTGGGCGTCGGACCGCCCGGCGTGCGCCGTCGCCGGCTCGGGAGCCCGCAGGGGACAACGCCGTGTTTTGGGGGGGTCAAGACCCTTCTGGAACACTGGCGTTGGCCCCGGCCACGGTGGTGGCAGCGTTGGGGCCGCTGGCCAAGGCCGCGCCCCGGGAGTGGCAAACAGTTCCGGCGCGCCTGCAGCGGTTGGCGGGTCCGGTACGCAGGCGGTGTCGGCAGCGCAGCGGGTTGCTCGCGCCTGCAGGGAGCTCGGAGCGGCCGCGGCGCGGCCGCGGCGCAGCTTGATCATCGTTCCGGGCGGGACTGGCAGGGGCGTGTGGCGGCTACACCTGCCCCCCGGGGTGCTAGGCATTCACAGCGACTGCTGGCTGGGTCCTCTGCTTTGTTTTCTTCTGCAGGAGCGCGGGGATGGGGAGACGTCGGAGTCCAAGGATGAGGAGGTCGGATTTGCCACGCCGGAGGATTCCGTGTCGGAGCAGTCGACGGCATCAGGTGAGGTGGTACAGTCGGTATCGGGCTCCTCCACGCGCTCTAGTTCTCGCAGCTCTTCCTCCTCTTCCTCTTCCTCTTATCTGTCGTCACAGGCGTCCGCAGTCAGTAGTACTACTAGGGCAATGAAGCGGGCGACTAAATTCGCAAGAGGGCGGCGGGTCAGCAGTAACGGCGGAAGAGGCGCAAGCGGCTTAGCGAGGACGCTCGCTGGGCCAAGAAGCGCCGCGATTTGCCCGGGGTTGTTCCGCTGCGATTACACTGCCGTTATGCGGGGGCTGAGGGACAGCTGCCGTAGGAAGATACGCAGGGGGGACTTAGTTCATGTGTTCGTCTGTACAAAGGAAGCGAAGAAGGAGTATAGGTCGGCGGCTGCAAAGAAGGGCATCGGGGCCGAGGCCTTCCGTACCTTCGACAACTGGCTGGACGGTTTTTGGGTCTTCGCGGCGGGCTACCTGGAAGATAGGCCGGACGAGCACAGGAACGTGATTCGGTACATGCTTCTAATACATGACTTGCAGCGCACATCTTCGGGATCGGAGTGGCGTAGGTAGAAGCAGGATGGTTAGCGGGTCATGGACTTTGGGTTCAAGGGCGTCTAGGTCTGGCTCAAAGTCACTCGGGCTTCACAGCAGATGGAGGAGCCCCGGAAGCCGGGGGCGGACGGGCACCACCGCGCAGGGTCGTCCGCCCAGGGGTAAGGCGCGGACGGCGGATCGGCCAAATCCAGCCTCCTCCTGCTTCAAAGGCAGTCGTCAAGGTACCCGGGGTAAGCAAACTTATCCCAGGCAGGCCGCGGGCGGGAGCGCTCCACAGAGCTCCAACGCCAATTGCTTTAGAAACGATGGGGAAGGGGTTAAATTGGTATCCAAATAGGGCGGATGCAAAATTTCTGTTTTCGGTTTTAGTTTTGTTTTCGCGTGCCTGTTGCGAGCGAGGTGTCGGTTCGGGCCCAGTGGATACGGAGGTCATCTTTCCAGTGGGGGTGGTTCCGAAGAAGTCTCCGGGCGCTTTTCGGCTTATTCAACATCTTTCTTACCCATCGGGGACGACGGTCAATGACGTGAGGCCGCCGGATCATGGTTCGGTGGTTTATCAGTCGTTTGACGAGGCATTGGCGCTGGTCCGCAGTTACGGGACTGGGGCACTCATGACTAAGATTGAGGTTGAGTCCGCTTTTCGGTTGCTGCCGTTACATCCGGACTCATTCCGTTTTAGGGGGTTTCGGATCGGAGCGGAGTATTTCATCTGCAACGGTTTGCCGAGGGGGTTTTCCGTTTCATGCTCGGTTTTCGAACGGTTTAGCACGTTTCTACACTGGTTCGTGGAGTCTTCGCCAAGGGGTCATGGGGTCGCCCATTACCTCAATGACTTCCTGTGTGTGGGGCGGCACATTCAGCACGGTGCGGCGACTTGCTGGTCAGCATTCGAGCCCTGTTTTTCCACTTCGGCGTTTCAGTGGACGAGGAGAAAACTGAGGGACCGTCCTCCTGTTTGTCCTTTTGGGGATCGATTTCGACACAGCGGCAGGATCGGGTCGGCTGAATCGGGACAAGGTGGTGAAGCTCCGCGAAGCTATTGGCCGGTTCGAAGGGTCGCGTAAGATCACACTGCCGGAAGCTGGAAAGGGCGACTGCGGGGTGTGCCAGACCACATCATTTCGTGCAATGATCCTCCGAGATTAAAGGGGATGGGGCAATATGGGCCTCATTCCTGGAGGATTTCAACGGGGTGTGTATATGGCAGGCTCCAACGGTGGTCAGCGCTAGGTTGCAGTTGTTCACCGACGCGGCTGGGGCCTCTGGATACGGATGTTATCGGGAGGGATCTTGGTGCGCGGCTTCGTGGACGGTATCGCGAAGGCGTAACCAGGGACCTTTTGCTTCTGGAGTTTTTTCCCCATTATGGGGGCGCTGGAGGTTTGGGGCGAACGGCTGGCTCCTCGCAGCATCTTGTTTAGATGTGACAATTTGGGCGTTGGCGCATGCGATAAATAACAAGGGGGCGAAGTCGCTGTCATTCTGGGGGTGCTGGGACAGTTGCTGTAGACATGCCTACGTCAGAACGTGTGGTTCCGCGCGCAACATGTGCCGGGGCTGGAGAACGGAATTGCCGACGCTCTGTCACAAGGCCAGTGGGAAAGTTTTTGTTTGTTGGCACCGGAGGCCGACGAACATGGTGTCCAGTTTCCCGGTTAAGTTGGGAGGTGATCGGGACGGATTGGGGGGTCTTGCGTTGCGGTCAGTCGCGCCAGCCACGCTTAAGCCGCAAGCTTGGAGCGAGTAGTAGGAGTTTGTTTAAGGACGAATTCAGCAAGGTAAGAGCGGGCATCGGAGGATGCTTTTTTTTATTTGGCAGCTGTAGGTTTCGGGTAGGTCCAGAGCGGTGGTATCCCGGTACTTGGCCAGGATTTCGTTTTTCAGCAGAATAAAGGGCGTCCCCGACGTGGCTAAGAGCGGGATTCTGTTGAAGGCGATGAAAGGATGGGCGCGAGTCGCGCCAACGCCGCCTGACAGGAGGAGGCCCATTGATGCGGCCTTGTTGCTGGATGTCATCAGGGCGGTTAGAGGTGTCGCGTCGTCCATGTTTTGAATTGCTGTTGTTCTTCAGTTTGGCGTGCTCAATGGCTTACCACGGGGCTTTTAGGGTTTCGGAACTGGTAGCGCCTTCTAAGCGAGCAGATTCGCGCATGCTGGTAGGGGACGTGGTGGTGGGTGAGAAGTCCTTGCTTTGCAGATTGCGGCGCTCTAAGACGGACCGAGTGGGGAGAGGTCAATGGGTCACCTTGGTTCCGGCTCTTGAGGAGAGCATTTGCCCAGTGAGGTTGGCGGTGCAATATGAGGCAGTACGGCACGACGGTCGGGGGTCATGGCCGCTGCACTATGACGGGCTGCCGGTGACGAAGTATCTATTTCATGGGATGCTGGGTCGCTGTCTTGCGAGCTTGGGCCTTCCACCCGCTGCGTTCGGGACGCATTCCTTCCGCATAGGGGCTGCGACGTCGGCTGCGGCGACGGGATTTTACACGTCTGAGATCCAGGCGGTGGGGCGATGGAAGTCGTCAAGTTACAGACGGTATATGCGCCCCGTTGCATGAGTCGTTAGCTCGCGCGTACTTGTGTGGCAATTCCAGTCGTTTAATCATGTTATTACAGTTCAGTACGTTATGGTGTTGTGCGTTTGTTTGTCTTCCCCTTTTTATCCTACTCAGGGATTAGCTACTCGCCGTTGCTGGCATGAGCCGGCAGCGGGGGTCTGGAGTTATTTTGCAATTTTTTGCCTGACTTGACGGACTGAATTCTAATCCACAATTCGGCTAATCTGTTTTAATCAGAGTCCCTCAGCAGGTCTTTATGCTTTCACCTCCAGCTGAGTTATTACATGTTTTACCCCTTCCCCCCCCCCCCCTTTTTGTTATTTTCATCTTTCCCATTTGTGGTTCATTTTAGGCTTCAAATTGGGTGATTGCTCGTGCAGATCGGCTAGGCCGAGACTGCTGCAATATACGACAGCAAAATTTTTCTTTTTGGCAGATCCTTCAGGTTAATGCAGTAAATTAAGCAATGGTATAGATGATTAGTAACCACTTTTACCCCCTTTTCCTCCTCTTCAGGTTGGTTGGAAGATGACTTGCCTATTTTGGTGGTTGGCCACTCTTATGTGGATTGGGCCGCCCAGTTTTGGCCTCGCAGGGGGCACAGATGTTTCCTAGGGCTCGGGAAGTTCGTTGGCTTGGTTGGCAAGGGATGATGTAGACGGAGTGGAGAAGCAGTCTAGTGAGTCAGGCCAGCAGGCATGTAGCCCTAGGGTGTTGGTTGTCCATTTAGGTGGCAACGACCTGGGGAAGAGGACTTCTTTGGAGATGCGGTGGGCCATGATACAGGATCTGGCAAGTTTGGCCGCAGCAGTGGACCAATTGTATATTGGTGTTCTCCTTGATGGTGCCAAGGTTGAGTTGGCAAGGTGTGGCGGACGGTCGCGAAATTGAGGAGGCCACACAGAAGGGGAATGGACCACTTGTATATTGGTGTTCTTATTGATGGTGCCAAGGTTGAGTTGGCAAGGTGTGACGGACGGTCGCGAAATTGAGGAGGCCAGGCAGAAGGTGAATGGGGCGGTGGCGAAGTGGGTTGTCCCACGGAGGCCAAGTGGTTCGCCACCCTAGGATTCATTTCAGAGACAAAGTCACCTTTTTTCGGCCTGATGGTGTGCATCTATCCAATGAGGGGATGATGTTTTTTCCTGGAGGATCTGTTCCTAGGGTTGCTGGAGTTAGGGTGAGGTTATGGTGGCGGTGCGAAGACTCTGGGAAGGAGTCTTTCGCTGTTGGCGGAAAAGAACGGCAGTTGGTGGTTGTATGGTAAGCTGTAGTGATTTACAGTTTGATTTGGTTTAGGTGCACTCACCTCCATCGACTTATTGGCCGCTTGACCACCCGTCCGGGAAGGCAGCGGCAGGGCACCCTGGAGCGGTGGGTAGTCACTGTGGGGGTGGAGTTGTCACCTATTACCGGTTTTTGATAGTTGTAGTAAAATTAGGATGGTTTCGAATTTTTTGTATTTTACGGTTAATTTAGGTTAGTAGAGCCGTTCTTTTTGCTGCCACCATATGCCGGCTGTATCGGCATCTTAACAAAGTTTTCATTTACAGGTTTGCTATGGTTAGGGTCAAATAAATAGCTAGCAATTTTTCTGCCAAATTCAAGTCTCCGTGTCTTTATTTATTGGGTTTAGAGGTAACGAATGCTTTACTTGGAATGAACGGGTCCACCAAATGTCACTACGATGTTTATAGGGGGTAATTCAGATCTGATCATAGATGAGCTAAATTTAGCACATCTACGATCAGTTTCTCTGACATGCGGGGAGACGCCCAGCACAGGGCTAGTCCACCACACATGTCAGGCCCTGCCGCCCCCGGCACAGGTGCGACAGCATCACACAGTGGCCCATCACAACCAATCATCATTGAAGTAACATTTCTAATTTGCATACTATACAATTGTACGGAGCAGCTGATTGGCAACTTCTCCACAGGCTCACTTCTCCACTCTTTTCACTGCTTCATGAATAGACCCCTTAGTCCAGTGGTTCCCAAACTGTGTGCCTAGGCACCCTGGGGTGCCTCGGGACACTTGCAGGGGTGCCTTGGATTGGTGATCCAGAACCAATTTAAATTATTTATCATCAATGTAATAGGCAAAACCAGTGCTGGTGGCTGCCAATCATAAAATATGTGAACAAACATAATCAATCCCTGTCCCACACCACACAATTGAACCTAAGGATGACATATAAACACAATTTACTTCATTTAATATTTATTCTAAATCTGTTAATAATAAACTTTTGGCCTAGGGGTGCCGTGAAAAAAATTCTGATACTGTAGGGCACTGTGATTCAAAAAGATTTGGGAACCACTGCCTTAGTCCAAATCGCATAGCACACATTGTATAGACTCAAATCGTACCTAGTACAAATAGCACCGTGTGTGGGCACCAATAGTTTTGTCTTACAAATGTTAATTTGTTTACTTTGTTTTAATTGTTCAATGAGTTTTATTTTATTTGTATTGTGACAATTACAGACATGCACTGTCTGTTACCAAATTGTCTGATTATATTTTCCATTTTACAATTGTTTCTTTCATAGATGACATCTTAAATATAAAAATCAGACAAAAATTCTGAACAAAAACTATCAGAACATACTCAACTTAATTAACGTCACATGATTTTTGCCCGTGGGGTTGTCTCACCAAAAAGCTGTTTCCAGTGTGTATAGGTAACAGATATAGGTAAGCATAAAATAGCAAAACATTATAATTTAGGTAGATAAATAAAATATTGCCGCATGGGTTCTCGTGGGCTGATGTAGAGCCCCAGCAGTCTAAAGGACACTACAGGGGTCATTCCGACCCGTTCGCACGCAGCGATTCATCGATGTGGTGCAAACGGGTCGGAAATGCGCATGCGTGGCGCCCGAAATGCGCACACGTGTTGTTGCCCAGCGACAGCCGTCGCCGGGCAACGACCAGAAGAAAGAAGAAAGTGATCGCTAGCTCGATCGCAAGAAGATTGACAGCGGGGAGGTAATCCAGGGCGGATACTCACCGTTTTCCGGGCGTGGAGATCCGAACGCAGGCGTGTCCAGGCGTTTGGAGGGCGGTTGTCTAATGTCAATTTCCGGGACCTTCATCGCTGGATCCATCGCACAGGGTAAGTAACTGCAGGGCTGGTCTAGTTCTGTACAACAAAACCTTTTTTAGCATAGCAGTGCTGCACAAGTGATCGCAGCCCTGCTATGCTAAAATACACTCCCCCAGAGGCGGCGTCTAGTTGAATGCATGAGCAGCAAAAAGTTGCTATGTGCGATCAACTCGGAATGACTCCCTACGTACAATAGCTTGCAATGCTTCCAGTCGACATTGCATTATAGTGTAACATGAGGAAAACATGATAACTAGGACTACCGGACAAGAAATAAATCTGTGCTGTTTCCCTCTTTATTTAGAGATGACAGTAGCCATCCTGCATAATGTGTGACTCTCACACAGCTCTGTACATACCTTCCATACTATCATGACAAAAATATATTTGAACATGTTCCGTGGGTTATAAATTGTGCAGTCTGAAAACTGGGACAAATGCCATGTACATCTACAGCATATATTATTCCACACGGAGAGATGTCACTTGTACCCGGAACAGCGCTAACATTTCATACCTGTACACACATGGCTGACAAATGGAAGGGGCTTATTAAAGTTCTCTGGGGGTAATTCCAAGTTGATCGCAGCAGGATTTTTTTTTTAGCAATTGGGCAAAACCATGTGCAGTGCAGGGGAGGCAGATATAACATGTGCAGAGAGAGTTAGATTTGGGTGTGGTGTGTTCAATCTGCAATCTAATTTGCAGTGTAAAAATAAAGCAGCCAGTATTTACCCTGCACAGAAATAAAATAACCCACCCAAATCTTACTCTATCTGCACATGTTATATCTGCCTCCCCTGCAGTGCACATGGTTTTGCCCAACTGCTAAAAAAATCCTGCTGCGATCAACTTGGAATTATCCCCTCTGTACGGCTTCTGTCACATAGATTACAGTTGCAGTTCATTTTTAGTTTTTGGCAGTCATTGGGTGACATGAATTTCCTCTGCAGCATGTGCTGTACATTGGATAAAGGGGGTCATTCCGAGTTGTTCGCTCGTTGCCGATTTTCGCAACGGAGCGATTAAGGCAAAAATGCGCATGCGCATGGTACGCAGTGCGCATGCGGTAAGTATTTTAGCACAAAACTTAGTAGATTTACTCACGTCCGAACAAAGAATTTTCATCGTTGAAGTGATCGGAGTGTGATTGACAGGAAGTGGGTGTTTCTGGGTGGAAACTGGCCGTTTTCTGGGAGTGTGCGAAAAAACGCAGGCGTGTCAGGGAAAAACGCGGGAGTGTCTGGAGAAACGGGGGAGTGGCTGGCCGAACGCAGGGCATGTTTGTGACGTCAAACCAGGAACGAAACGGCCTGAGCTGATCGCAATCTGTGAGTAGGTCTGGAGCTACTCAGAAACTGCTAAGCATTTTCTATTCGCAATTCTGCCAATCTTTCGTTCGCTATTCTGCTAAGCTAAGATACACTCCCAGAGGGCGGCGGCCTAGCGTGTGCAATGCTGCTAAAATCTGCTAGCGAGCGAACAACTCGGAATGACCCCCAAAGTTGCTTGTGTTGTTGATGTTCTTATACTTTTTGTTATTGTTATTAAAGGTATTTTAAGGTGTTGTCAGCCGTTGTACTGATACAGAATCAGCTGCAGCCGGTAATGTAGGATTCATATGTTTATTGATGATATCTGTATGAATTTCTGGCTTTTCATTTTGCTAATTTTTAAGCTACAAAGGGCTATATTTACTAAAGTGCGGGTTTACAGAAGTAGACATGTTTCCTATAGCAACCAATCATATTCTACTTATCATTTATCTAGCACCTTCTAGTAGCTACTATCTGATTGGATACTATGGGCAACATCTTCGCTTCTGTAAACCCGCAATTTAGTAAATACACCCCAAAGGAGCCTGTTTATGACATGGTTTTATTTAAATCAGCAGCAAACTGCTGTTTTTCGAGGTTTTCTTCAATATTTTAGTATTTTGGAGAGATATCTGCAGCAACCCGTCTCTTTATGATTGCAAAAGCAGTGCCCATAGCTTTCTTTGGGGACCAGAAAAATAACCAATTACCAAGCTTTGGCAAGCTTAGAAATTTGGAGCTTGGCCCGGATAGCTAACACCAGCTTTGACATCAGCCTATAGCATACTTCCCAACATGACATTGTCGTTTATATAATGGGTGCAATAGGTGCGGTGCACACGGGCCCCTGTGTCCAGGGGGGGTCCACACCACACCCATTGCACCCATTTTAATACTTACCTTTCCGGAGTCCAGCACCGGGAGCTGCAATCGCGACAGAAATCGCCGCCAAAATGGCTGCCGCACATGCGCGGTAGCCAAATTGGTCTCCGGATCATGGCGGGAGCCATGTTTCCGGAGACCTGCGCATGCGCACTAGACTCCGGCACAGTGCCGGAGTCTACAGCGCCGTCTACAGCGCCGTGCAGAGGAGGGGGCCCACCCGGAGGTGCACACGGGACCCCTCCTCTGTAGAAACACCCTGCAACATGACCCTCTCCAGGAGGGACACAATGCTCCGCTCCTGCACTTCCCTCTTACTTTATGATTGCCATCACCTGTGGTGAAACATCTTTCTTATCCATTAACCTGTTCAACACAGGTGCTGGCAATCATACATTAAGAGGAAAGTCCAGAAGCAGAGTATTCTGTCCCTCCTGGAGGGGGTCATGTTGGGAGGTATGCTATAGGCTACATTTTTTAAGTTTTTTATGGACATCCAAAGGACGGCAATGCATGGGCATTAAGTAAGCCGGATTTAGCGGGGTGGGATCTTATTGGAGCCCGTATCCAAACAAGTGACCCTCTATAAATTGCCCTGATAATTAATTTCTCATTGCCGCCATATGTGGTGTTAAGAAATTATAGTTATTGGGGCAAAGGATCTAAATTAGACCCTTAAATTACCCAAAATCCTCCAGTGGCCAATATCAGTCTTTGCATGGAGAAACAAAGATTTCACCTACACCTTTTGGTACTTAAGACAGACAAATATCACCTCTCACCTGAGAAGCTGCTATTATGCTTCTGAGGTGCATGCTGGCAGACTCCCTGCACCCATTCAGGGGTTCCTAGTTGCCAAGGAGAAAAAGTTCCCTGATTAGTGTTCTCCTCAACAGAACCCCTTTCTGCTATATAAATCATGCGTTTGTAACATGTCCTTCTTTATATGATTGTAAGTTGATTGCTCATGCCTTACTTTTTCTATACCCAATATTGGGGTAGATGCATGCTTGCCTACCTGACCCTCTCCATGAGGGAGAAAATGCTCTGTTCCTGGACTTTCCTGGTAATGTATGATTGCCATCACCTATGGTGAAACACCTTTCTTATCAATTAACTAGCTCGCCACAGGTGATGGAAATCATACATTACCAGGAAAGTCCAGGAACAGAGCATTTTCTTCCTCATAGAAAGGGTCAGGTAGGCAAGTATGGGTAGATGTATTAACCTGGAGAAGGCATAAGGAAGTGATAAACCAGTGATAAAGCAGTGTTAAGCGCAAGGTGATAATGCACCAGCCAATCAGCTCCCATATGTAAATTAACAGGAGCTGATTGGCTGGTGTGTTTATCACCTTGCATTTATCACTGGTTTATCACTTCCTTATGCCTTCTCCAGGTTAATACATCTGCCCTATTGTTCCTACGGACTCAGGAGAAAAGTTATATTTAACCCCTTAAATTGTACCAGAGTCTGGCAACGAGGCTGCACTGCAGTGCTGTAACTCTGTGACCTTACAAGGTATTAACCTTTTCAGTGGAAGGCAGTCTACATAAACTGTATCGGAGCCATTTCGCTTCGACCCAAAGTCTGATGGGATGTCACAATGAGACACTCAAGATAGACTACAGATCTATTTTCCCAGATTTCACGGATTACTGTGAGCGATGAGGCCGTGAAGATTGCCATAGGGGAAGAAGAATGGGCTCTGCATAACTATATTACTCCCCTGACTGAGCCCTGAAAAGACAGTAGGTCAGCAGAGGAAAAATACACCAGCTGAGCACACCACAAGTGAAGCCACATCAGTGTCTTAAAGGGAACCTGACACCTAAAAATGAAATGGGATCATATGCTATATCTCTTTAAGAGTACAGCAGCCTACTACTATTATGTAGGCGAGAATTATCCGATAGGTCCTTGTGACCCTTGGCTCTTCCTATTGCAAACGTGAACTGTGTTCTGTGTGTTTTTCGGAGAATAAGGTGGAGACAATTGTTGCATCACTGAAGTGAAAGACTGGGACTCAGGTGCTTCAACATGCAAATATAATTGTGCAGCTGCGAAGGAGGGATTACGTTAGTTCCCAACTTTAGGGGTATAAACATATACTATACGGCAGGGGTGGGGAACCTGTGGCCCTCCAGCTGCTGCTGAACTACACATCCCAGCATGCCCTGCTAAAGTTTTAGCATGGCCAAATAGGAAAACTGTAGCAGGTCATGCTGGTATGTGTACTTTAACAACAGCTGGAGGGCCAAAGGTTCCCCACCCCTGCAAGTATACGGGATGAATTCATCCAGCATTTATATCACTACTCATAAGGTACATTTCAGTCGAAAAAAGAGAATTTGTGGAGAAAGAATATGAGATCCTAGGAATAAGGAATGAATATAGTCCCTCTATGCAGTGTCCAGATAGCAAGGCTCATGTACAGGGATGTAGTTATGATCCCGGCGGTCAGAAAACCGACCACCAGAATGCGTGCAGCTGCGCCAGAACCTGTGGTGAGCGCAGCGAGCCTGTAGCGTGGTGAGCGCAGCGAGCCTGCAAGGGGCTTTGTTGCGCTCGCCCCCCCTTCCGGCATTCTGGCGGCCAGGATCCCGACCACCAGAATCATATACCCGACGCCATGTACATCAAAATCCCCATATGATCAACTTAAGAATTGCCGTAGTTGTACGATGGGGTGTGTTATGACAATGTATCAACAGTCTAACATGTCGACAGTCACAATGTCCACACAAGAATGCCGACATGGGGCTAATTCAGACTTGTTAGCTGCTGTGAGTGTTCGCACAGCAGCGATCAGGTCTGAAGTGCGCATGCGCCGGCGCATGGCAGACAGCCGACGGCTGTCTTAGCCCTGCAATCACCTATGCCTGATTGACAGGCAGAGGCGGTCGCTGGGCGGGAGGGGACGGGCCGGCGACGTATGGCCGCCGTTTAGGGGGCGCTGTCCGGGCAACACAGGCGTGCCCGGATTGTTGGGGGGGCGCGGCGGCTGCGTGACGTCACACGCAGCCGCTGCGACCGGGGCAGTGACGAGTCGCTCCCAGCCAGCGCGCAGGAGCTGCGCTGGCTGGGAGCTACTCCTACAGTACAAAAGCATCGCTCCTGTGTGATGCTTTTATACTTGTACGATGGGGTAGGGCCTGACATGCGGGGCGGACTAGCCCTGTGCTGGGCGTCCCCCCGCATGTCAGGGAAGCTGATCGTAGATGTTCTAAATATAGCACATCTACGATCAGGTCTGAATCACCCCCATAGTCATAACGTTGATATTGACCATGCCAACATTCATCATTTAGACAGTGATGAAATGTCGACATGTTAGACGTTGGATACATTGTGCCGAATTACCCAGTGTTCACTTACCTGCTCCTAATGGCTGTAGTCAGGGGCATAGCTACCATGGGTGCAGGGTGTGCAGCTGCTATGAGGCCCAGAGCTGAGAGGGGCCCACATTCCCTGTCACAGTTACATGAGTTATATACATTTTTTACCATTGGGTTCTACATAGGGGTCATTACAACCTTTTGCCTTGGGGCCTGCAATACATCTAGTTACGCCCCTCGACCTGCTCATTGTAATGTGGTATAAAATGAACTGGAGGGAATTATAATGTAACATAATATGAACTGGGGCACTGTAATGTGGCACATTATGAAGAGGGGACCCTGTATGTTATAATATGTTGCATACTGTGTACTGGCAGCACTACAATATGACATTATGTAATCTAGGGAACTACTATGGTTCATAACATTAACTAGGGCACTACTATGGGGCATAACGTTAACTAGGGCACTACTATGGGGCATAACATTAACTAGGGCACTACTATGGGGCATAACGTTAACTAGGGCACTACTATGGGGCATAACATTAACAACTGCTGCAGAGAGGTGTCTCTCTAGAAGCACTGGGACAGGGGTCTCTTCAAATTCTTGCTATGGGGCCCACAAAGTTCTGGCTAAGCCCCTGGCTGTGCTGCTCTAACGCAGCTTCTTGGTTCTTGTGGTCATGTGACCTTTACTTCCAAGTCAGACTTCCGACCCTCCAGGGTTCTGGTAAATATTATTACCTTTAGCATTACCCCTATCCCTCCCTCTAATGCCTAATACTAACCCTGCAGCCTAACCCTATGCCTCCCACTTGCAGCCAAATTCTTATCCTCCTGCAGTCTAACCCTACGCCTCCTATTTTCAACCAAACTCTAACACTCCCACAGCTTAACTCTAAGCCTTACCCAAATGTCAACATTCTGACAATGTCAACATTTTAACAATGTCAACATCATAACTGTCGACAGGGGCAGACTAGATGGGCCAAGTGGTTCTTATCTGCCGTCAAATTCTATGTTTCTATGACATTATGACTGCAGAGTGCAGACATCATAAATTTTGAAATTTTTACTACATCCCGCACAATGATATCTAAGTGATTACAAATTGTCCCAGCGATTATGTTATACTTCATCAGAAATAAATCAGAATCCATAGAATTTTGAGCTTCATCACCAGGGAGAATCCACAACTGGAAATTGTTGCATTGATACAATTGAATGTCTAGGACAGAGGTTCCCAAACGTGGTCCTCAAGGAATGGTCCTGGGTTTAAATGGGGTGGTCTTCAGTATGCCGAATGTCGGGATCCCGGCGCACAGTATACCGGCGCCGGGATCCCGACACCCGGCATACCGACAGCTATTCTCCCTCGTGGGGGTCCACGACCCCCCTGGAGGGAGAATAAAATAGCGTGGCGCGCGTAGTGCGCCACCGTGCCCGCAGCATGGCGAGCGCAGCGAGCCCGCAAGGGGCTCCTCTGTGCTCGCCACACTGTCGGTATGCCGGCGGTCGGGCTCCCGGCGCCGGTATGCTGGTCGCCGGGAGCCCGGCCGCCGGCATACCATACTACACCCGTTTAAATGTATCCATGCTTGGCACAGGTGACTTAGGGGGACATGTAATAAGCAGTGATAAAAGTGGAAAAGTGAGCCAGTGGAGAAGTTGCTCAAGGCAGCCAATCAGCATTGATGTAACATTTCTAACTTGCATACTTTAAAAGTATACAGAGCAGCTGATTGGTTGCCATGGGCAACTTCTCCACTGGCTCCCTTCTCCACTTTTATCACTTCTTAGTACATGTCCCCCTATATTAGCACCTTAGTCAATTTGATTTAACCATCTGTGCTGAGCCATGGATATACCTAAAACCTGGACTGTTGGGGTGCCTCGAGGACCGCGTTTGGGAACCTCTGGTCTAGGACTACTACTTTGACTGTAATTAGTAAACTTTAATTATTAAACCTATTTTAGTGGATCAGTGCACATATAGGGGGTCATTCCGAGTTGTTCGCTCGGTAAAAATCTTCGCATCGCAGCGAATTTCCGCTTAATGCGCATGCGCAATGTCCGCACTGCGACTGCGCCAAGTAAATTTGCTATGCACTTAGGAATTTTACTCACGGCATTTTCATCGTTCTGGCGATCGTAATGTGATTGACAGGAAATGGATGTTACTGGGCGGAAACAGGCCGTTTTATGGGCGTGTGGATAAAAACGCTACCGTTTCCGGAAAAAACGCAGGAGTGGCCGGAGAAACGGGGGAGTGTCTGGGCGAACGCTGGATGTGTTTGTGACGTCAAACCAGGAACGACAAGCAGTGAAATGATCGCAGATGCCAAGTAAGTCTGGAGCTACTCAGAAACTGCTATGAGGTGTGTATTCGCAATATTGCGAATACATCGTTCGCAATTTTAAGATGCTAAGATTCACTCCCAGTAGGCGGCGGCTTAGCATGAGCAAAGCTGCTAAAATCCACTTGCGAGCGAACAACTCGGAATGACCCCCATAGTAAACAAGTTGTTGTCCCCAACACTTTCTGTGTTTTTTACTCTCTATGGGCCGGATGTATTGGAATGCGAGACGGCCGGAGCTCCGAGACTCCGGCCAAACTCGTACATTAAAGTAGCAAACGTTTACAAGGCAAAACCAGCGGGGAGAGAGTATCATCTGTTTTTTTCTATCTCTCTATCTGTCTGTCTGTCTATCTATCTATTCTGTCGTAATGTGTAAAAAGGGGACTCTGCCTACCGCAATGTGTAAAAAGGGGACGCTGTCTGTTGCAATGTGTAAAAAGGGGACTCTGCCTGCCGCAATGTGTAAAAAAGTGGACGCTGTCTGCCGCAATGTGTAAAAAGGGGACGCTGTCTGTTGCAATGTGTAAAAAGGGGACTCTGCCTGCCGCAATGTGTAAAAAAGTGGACGCTGTCTGCCGTAATGTGTAAAAAGGGGATGCTGTCTGCTGTAATGTGTAAAAAGGGGACGCTGTCTGCTGTAATGTGTAAAAGATGGACTCTGCCTGTTGTAATGTGTAAAAAGAGGACGCTGTCTGCCATAATGTGTAAAAAGGGGACTCTGCCTGTCGTAATGTGTAAAATGGGGACGCTGTCTGCCGTAACCTGTAAAAGGTGGACTAGGTCTGCGGTAATGTGTAAAAAGGGGACGCTGTCTGCCGTAATGTGTAAAAGATGGACTCTGCCTGTTGTAATGTGTAAAAAGGGGACGCTGTCTGCTGTAATGTGTAAAAGATGAACTCTGTCTGCCGTAATGTGTGAAAAGGGGGCTCTACCTGGTGTAATGGCGCTACTGTGCTGCGTAATTTGAATTGGTATTATTTTGTGGCCACACCCCTTCCCCATGAAGCCACGCCCCCATATTTTTGACACGTGGCTACGGCGTGCACTGCCCCTGTTTTACATAAGGGGGGGTGGGGGTGCCGATGCCGTTTCTTGCACACAGCACTAAAATGTCTAGTTACGGCACTGGTTTCTACCCTCTTTTTATCCTCCTCTCTCCCCCTCTTACTTGCTCTCGCTATTCCCCTTAATCTATCTATTTTGTTTAGCAGCGCTTAATTTTATCTCCTATATAATAGACCAGATCTGTCACTCTGTGACTGTGTGGCTAACGCTGGGCGTGGCTAGGAGCTCTCATTGGTTAAGCAGCAGGTCCATCACACCCAGTCCACAGCTGATTGGGCGAGAAATGCCCTCCCACACAGGTTACATCCAATGGGAGGCTCTGCCCTTTGGCTGCTGTGTGTTCCCAGAGCGGGATTAACAATGGTGCTGATGTATCTGCAGCTCCAGGTCCACACCCCAAAATAGTCCCAATGCATCTGCAGCAACATACCCTCAAACAATTTACACATAAAAATCACTTCAAAATCGAAAAGGGGGCATGGCCACGGGTAAAGAGGCGTGACCACGCCACTTTTTCTATGTTTTCAGTGGAAGTCCGGAGAGCCAAAAATTGGTACAAAAAAAGGTCCTGTACCTGCCAAAAGGGCATGCCACTGCATCTGCAGCAAGTCTCTGCGCTGTAGATAGGGAAAACAAAAAATCCTTTTAATGCAGCGTCCCATGTCCTGCTGCCAGTCCGCCTGCCTCCTCCGGCCTCAACAATCCCCACTCCCTAGCCGCGGCGCAGGTGGAGCAAAAGCTGCTGCGGCCACCGGCATAGATGTGTATGAAAGCGGCGCAGCGGAAGGCTTTCATAGCCCTCACTGTGCCGCATACTCTCTGAGCCCCAGAGCATCCTCTGCGCGTGATGTCACAGAAGTGCCTCCCCGCCACAGCCGCGTCCAGATCCCCAGAGGCCCTGACTCCTCAACACAGCACCTGGCCTGCCGGCCTGGAAGCCCCGAGATGGCTAATGTAACGGATAGAGTGGGTGATATCGCGGAGGGTAATGTCTGGATGCTGAATCAATGGGGGTCATTCTGACCTGATCGCACGCTGCCGTTCATCGCAGCACAGCGATCAGGTCAGAAGTGCGAATGCACGCGCCGGCTCATGGTTGACAGCCGACGGCTGTCGTTGCCTAGCGATCGCCTCTGCCTCAATGACACGCAGAGGCGTTCGCTGGGCGGAAGGGGGCGGCACTGCGGCTTTTGGACACCGTTTTGTGTGCACAGTACGGCCAACGCAGGCGTGGCTGGACCGTGCGGGGGGGCGGGCCGCGGCGGCTGTGTGACGTCACACACAGCCGCTGCGACTCAGGCAGCGATGAGTAGCTCCCGGCCAGCACACAAAAGCTGCGCTGGCCGGGAGCTACTCCTGAAGTGCAAAAGCATTGCCGCTGTGCGACTAGCCCTGTGCTGGGCATCCCCCCACATGTCAGTGTGCCTGATCGTAGCCCTGCAAAATTTTGCAGAGCTACGATCAGGTCTGAATTAGGCCCAATGTAAAAGGTGACAGTGCTGTGTAGTGCAGTGCAGTGGGTGTGCAGTGTCACTGACACTCTCACCTTTTACATTGGTTCAGCGAGTCACTCAGTTCTGCCAGCCAGTCACTATTGTTAGCGCCGGTGTCCCAACGCCCCGCATTAAAGGGAAGTAGACGCACTAAATAAACTACAGCTCCCAGCAGCCGTTAGCACCGAAGCATTCCGGCCCTTAGGGCTGCTGGGAGCTGTAGTTTATTGAGTGCATCTTCTTCCCTGTAATGCGGCGCGACCAGCGCTCACAATAGTGACTAACTGCTTGGCTGCTGTGCAAGTCTCCAGGAGAGCCACTGCCAAAGGGAGGACAGTATGTACAGCCTCTGCTAGGTGATATTATATATAGCCTTGTCGAAGTCAAAAATATTACATAAAAAGAACATACAAACTACACACATATAAGTCGCTACACTTGCAAATACGCGCAGCGAGCACAGCAATATATGGTAACACACGCATTTACACGGACATGCCACAGAGATGGATTCGACACTTATTTCATGCAGTACATAATTATAATAATATCAAGTGCCAGACATCATGATGATTTAAAATTATATAATGAAGTAATGTCATGTATGTGTATTATTTGAACAAAACCAGATACACCTGTCATATTTGGTATTCAAGCAAGCAGATTAATGTGTAGATTCATTTGATACTTGTTATTAAGTTGTAGGACATTGCAACAAATAGTTATGATTAAATGTATGAAAGGTAAAATCACTTTTATTAGAACAATAGATATTCCAAACAGGTAGTGAACAGGAAGCTCAGGCCAGCCCCTTTGGACGTCCCCAAGGCTGAACCTGTTCAGCACACGAATTTGACTAGTGACTCATCATGAATGAGAAAGTCCCCTCCCCCAAAAACTAGATAACACATTGCTGATCACACAAGAAGTCAGTTGCTGTTTTGTCCCAGAGGATGATGGAGTTGCTGCCAGACCAGTTCCTGTATTTATTTGCGGAAAGGGAGAGATATAAAATGCATTGAGGGAATGGTATTGTATCGCTGGCCTGTAACTGTAACTGTATGTATTAACTGCTTACTGTATAAATTGTAATCATGTAATTATGTGTATACTGTACATTGTAATATATTGAATCCATATCCTTTTAATAACAAATATTTCTGCTGGGGGGTACACTGGGCCCCACAAGTTTGGACAATGGGGTGTAGAGTAGGATCTTGATCCGAGGCACCACCAGGCTCAAAGCTTTGACCTTCTTTCCAAGATGCATAGCGCCGCCTCCTATATCACCCCGCCTCCCAGCACAGGAGCTCAGTTTGTCAGTTGGTGCTGCAGTAAGCAGGCACTTAACAGAGGGGCTGCTCCATGCAGCCCTAAAAAGGCTTTTTATGAGGTAAAAAGTGAAGACTTCAAGGGCAGCAGCGGTGGTAAATGTCTTGTGACATTCACTGCTGCAGCTCCAGCTCTCCCCAGCGGCACTGTACACTCCCGAGCCCTGGTTGCCGGGTACCTACAGTGGAGGCTCCGGTTTTCTTCATGTTAGACACACACGGCTGGGGCTCTCCAGGATCGCGTGGCCGTGCTTCGGGAGGTGGTAAGTGGGTCCCACTCGCGGGACCCGGTCTTTATCGCGATCCGGCGCGGTCAGTGGGAGGTGGGCCGCGCGCGCTGACGGTGGACACTGTGGATACAGGCGATCCCACTAGATCACCAGGGCATGGGCGCAGGTCAGGTTTTCTCTTAAAACCGATTTTAATATCGCCCACAGTACCCGGTGGTTTTGCCAGCAAGGGGGATAAGGCTTAGACCTGAAGCCCCTCCCCCAGCCCCAGGGCGCCATTTCCAGCAAGTGTTCCCACCCTGGAGCTGCATCTCTGTCTTTCCTCACTCCCTGTCAGTATCTGCGGCGCCATTACTCCTCAGCTCACTGTTCCTGGGACTGCTTGGGCAAATCCTCCTATGTAAAGCCGCCTGGTTGTCAGCGTTGTGCCTTTACATG
Organism: Pseudophryne corroboree; assembly: GCF_028390025.1. NCBI lineage: Eukaryota > Metazoa > Chordata > Amphibia > Anura > Myobatrachidae > Pseudophryne > Pseudophryne corroboree. The sequence continues at coordinate 811,395,561 of NC_086447.1, forward strand.
ACACTTAAGTATTCTACCTGCCTTTTTAGTCAGTGTTAGTAAGAAAGAGTGCATTTAGTCAGGGGTCTATAGTACAATTACCCTGTGATACACATCCAGTTTCTTACTGTGTACTGTTATATCTATTGTTATATAGCTGTGTAAGCTAGTCCAGTGCAGTATTATTGTCTGTAATAACCTCTGCATTGTACAGACTGTGACTATTTGTGTGTGCATTGATAGCTGAGTGGTGTCCATCTCGTGTCGTTCACTCAACCTGCTATCCCTATATTCTATAACCTGAGGGGGCTTGGTGCGTCAGGTGTTATTTAATATAGGATTTTCACAAAGATATACTGTATTACGTATTTTTCTCTGTGATTTAGTCACCATATCTCTCCTTTATCTCTGCTGGTGCTGACTACACTGCGCATGGGTTTGGGTTTAGGGATATAGTGCTGCTAATAATTGTACTGTGTTACCTCATACTGCAAGTTATATCATGTCTGCTTCTGAGGGTAACGGTTCTGGGGCGGAACACACTGCTGGTGTTGCTGAAGCCACAGGCACATATGGGGAGAATATAGCAGCTGTGGGCTCTGGTTCTGGGGGCACCTTGCCCCCCAGTGGGACTGTGGCAACGGAGGCACATACTGACTCTCCGTTGGCCGCTTTTTCCATGCTTCTGCATACGCTAGTTCATAAACTAACACCCCCTATGGGACCCCCAATGCCGGTACAACCGTATGTGGTCCCTGCAGCTAACCCGCCGTGGGCGGACGATTTATCTGCTCAATTAAAGAAGTTGAACCAGTCCTTGACTACTAAAAAGTCTGACCATCGCTCGCCTAAGTCCAAGAGGTCCTCTAAGCGAGCGCTCGTCTCCTTACAATCCACTGCTGTCACTGACACCTCGTCTGATGAAGACAGCACATACACTGACCCCACAGGTTCTGACTCAGATACGGCTGATGGGGAGGGTAGTTCACATGTGGATGTTCCTGATATTTTGGAGGCTATTAAGTTAATTCTGCAGATTACGGATGATCCCGAGCCATCCGTTCCTCCTAAGAAACCAGATAGGTTCAAGCGTCAGAAGGTGATTAAACAAGTTTTACCTCACTCTAACCACCTAGTGGATATAAGTCAGGAACCCTGGCAAAGCCCGGGTATGAAGTTTGTGCCTCAAAAGAAGATGCTGGCTCGCTATCCCCTCGCGCCAGAGCTGTCTAAGAATTGGGAAATGCCTCCTCCAGTAGACTAACATGTGGCTAGGATGGTGGTTTCCTCAGCTCTACCTGTCACTACGATCACGTCTCTAAAAGAGCCTGCGGATAAACGTGTCGAGGGTTGTCTAAAAGCGATTTACACCCTCACGGGTGCTGCACAAAGGCCCACTATTGCAGCTTCATGGGCGGCAGAGGCTATTGAAGCATGGGCCTTGGAGTTAGATGCTGAAATCTCCTCTGACCATGCTAGACAATGCTTGTCATATATTGTCACAGCTTCTCGCTATATTAAAGAGGCGGCTTCTGATGCCGGTATCCTAGCAGCCAAGGCCTCTACTACGTCAGTCCTGGCTCGCAGGATATTGTGGCTGAGATCCTGGTCTGTGGATCTGGACTCTAGAAAAACCCTGGAGGTACTCCCTTTCAAGGGGGATATTCTGTTTGGGGAGGACTTAAATAAGATAGTGGCTGACTTGGCTACTGCCAAAACTGCCTGTCTGCCTAATACAGCTCCTTCTGTGTCGAAGGCCAAAGGCACGTCCTTTCTCCCCTTTCGTCCTTCAGGTAAAGCAAAAGGTCAGGCGTACCATAAGCAGGCCCGCACTTCCAAACCTGGTAAGCCGAAGCCCAAAAGAGCCTGGGCTGCCCGTCAGCCAGCAGCCAAGACTGATAAGCCTGCCGCATGACGGGGATCCCAGGGTGGGGGGCCGGCTTCTAGGGTATACCCAGGAATGGTTGAAGACCACTTCAGATGCCTGGGTACGGGAAGTCGTCACTCGAGGTTACGCCATAGCCTTCAAAAACCGACCCCCTCATCGATTTTGCCAGACAGATGTCCCGTCGGACTAGACAAAGGCAAACACTCTGCATTCGGTGGTACAGACCCTCCTGGATACAGGAGTCGTAGTACAGGTGCCTCTTGCTCAGAGGGGCCGGGGGTACTATTCTCCGCTGTTTATAGTCCCGAAACCGAATGGGTCCTCCCGGCCCATTCTCAACCTCAAGGCACTGAACAAGTTTGTGAAGGTTTCCAAGTTCCGTATGGAAACCCTTCGCTCTATAGTTCTGGCCTTGGAACCTGGGGACTACATGGTCTCCCTGGACATACAGGATGCTTACCTGCATATTCCTATAGCAGTGTCACATCAACAATACCTGAGGTTTGCTATTGGCAACCTCCATTACCAGTTTCGGGCGTTACCTTTTGGTTTAACAACGGCTCCGCGAGTATTCACCAAAGCTATGGCGGTGATGACGGTGGTACTCCGCCGTCAAGGGGTCAGGATACTGCCGTATCTGGACGACTTGTTAATCCTGGCAAATTCCCCAGATCTTTTCCTGCGTCATCTGGATATGACAGTCCGGTTTCTACAAGCCCACGGGTGGCTCATCAACTGGAAGAAATCCTCCCTGGTCCCTGCTCAGAGCATGGTGCATCTGGGAGCGCTGTTGGACACTCACAACCAGAGGTTGTTCTTGTCTCAGGAGAAAGTCCTGAAACACCAGGACCTAGCCCAGCTGTCTTTGACGGCGTGACTCTTGAAGCTTCCGTCTTAAGAGCTAAGGGTTTTTCTGAAGAGGTCATTAAAACTATGTTGCGGGCCCGGAAACCGGCCTCTGCTCGGATTTACCATCGGGTCTGGCATTCCTACTTTGTTTGGTGCGCATCTAACCATTATGACGCTTCCAAGTTAAGTACGGCCAAACTTTTGGCTTTTCTACAGCAGGGCCTAGATTTAGGCCTGCGTCTGGCCTCCCTCAAGGTTCATATTTCTGCCTTGTCGGTATGGTTTCAGAGAAAAATTGCGACTTTACCTGATGTTCATACTCAGGGTGTGTTGCGTATCCAACCTCCCTATGTCCCGCCTGTGGCTCCTTGGGACTTGTCGGTGGTTTTGGAGGCGTTACAAGAGTCTCCATTTGAACCTCTTGGTTCAGCTGACCTTAAGTGGCTTTCCCTTAAGGTGGTGTTTCTGTTGGTTATTGCCTCTGCTAGAAGAGTGTCGGATTTGGGTGCCTTGTCTTGTAGTTCCCCATATCTGATTTTTCACCGTGACCGGGCGGTTCTTAGGACTCGTCCCGGATATTTGCCTAAGGTGGTTTCTTCGTTCCACCTTAATCAGGAGATTGTGGTTCCAGCTTTTGTCTCTCCTGATTTGTATCCCAAAGAGCGGTCTTTGGATGTGGTACTGACTCTCCGTATTTATGTGAAGAGAACTGCTTCTATTCAAAAGTCTGATTCTCTCTTTGTTTTGTTTGGATTTCACAAACGTGGCTGGCCTGCTCACAAGCAGACCCTGGCCAGGTGGATCAGAATGGTGATTGCGCATGCTTATGTGAAGGCTGGTCTGTCAGCTCCTGTTCACATTACGGCCCATTCTACTTGGTCTGTTGGACCTTCTTGGGCGGCCCAACGTGGTGCGACCCTTGATCAATTGTGCAAGGCGGCTACATGGTCCTCCGGGAACACGTTCATAAGGTTTTATGCCTTCGATACTGCCGCTTCCCAGGATGCTTCCTTTGGACGCCGGGTTCTTGTGCCCGCTACAGTGTGTCCCCTCCCGTAAGGAACTGCTTTAGGACATCCCCATTGTCCAGACTTGTGGAGCCCAGTGTACCCCGCAGCACAAAACGAGTTTTATGGTAAGAACTTACCCTTGTTAAAACTCTTTCTGTGAGGTACACTGGGCTCCACAAGGCGCCCACCCTGACGCACTTAGCTTCTTTGGGTTGATATGGCATTAGCCGCTGACACTTCTCTTGTCGTGAGAGTGTGGTGTTTGTGGCTACTAACCATTGTAGTCTCTTTTCCTGCTACTGCATTGGGCTGGTTAACTAAACTGAGCTCCTGTGCTGGGAGGCGGGGTGATATAGGAGGCGGCGCTATGCATCTTGGGAAGAAGGTCAAAGCTTTGAGCCTGTTGGTGCCTTGGATCAAGATCCTACTCTACACCCCATTGTCCAGACTTGTGAAGCCCAGTGTACCTCGCAGAAAGAGTTTTAACAAGGGTAAGTTCTTACCATAAAACTCGTTATACATCAATGAGCTTTGGAACTCAGATAATGTGTGGGTGTATTGTTTTCTCTTATGGGATGCAGTGTTTTGCTATGTATAGCGCACATTCATGGCACATGGTAATAAGAGGTGCAGGCGTTTACAATATATATTAGAGCGGGCATTTTAAATATTTTTAAGGAAACAATTTGGCATTCACAGATGAGGGCTCTTACGGGATGTCATGGTCTTAGTGATGCACTGTACATTATAAACGCGACGCTGTGGTCGACCAGCTTGTGATGGACGCATCCTGACGCTGAGAAAATCATATCCACGTGTATTGTTGTGATATCAGTAAGCCAATGATATGAAATTTCAAGGGACAATGCATTTCTCATAATATTTAAAATGCTAAAATTTATTTTTATTGTTGCAAAACAAAGTTCAAATAAGTCATATTGTGTTTGATTCAGATTGGATTGTTTATCTGTTAAGTAGGTTTAAAAGTACATTTAAAAGGTGCTGCATAGCCTTGATATAGTTTTTTTTAAACTCAGGCCTAAAATAACTTCTGGTGCTTGTATAATGTGTGAATTCTTTGTGACAAAGGAAGCCACATGGTCTGTCCTCCATTTTGGACTAACCACATGACCTGTCCACCATTTTGTGTAAACCTCATGGATGTGGATGGGGAAGGAGCAGTGGCCATTTTAGGAAGGTCATTTTCTAAATAGCTGAATTTCAGTCTGCTCAGAACAATCAGTTTCCTTGGTCACATCAAGCACCATTTATGAGTTGCCAATGCATTTATTTAACCCATGCCATAGTCAATTACAAATAGTTTCAATTGAGCCTAGTGAGAGTAAATGGTGAGATAAATGCTTGGCTTGGTGTAAGAATGTGCACACAAAAAAAGAAAAGAAAAAAATGCTTTTTTTTTTCTTTCTTCTTCTTTCCCAGGATTTAGTTAACTCTCTGTTTGCTATAAGATAGGCATTTAAATGCTAATTAACTGGTTCAACCACTTTTACAGGCAGGCTAAAGCACATAGCTTTGATATGCATAACAGGTAAGTTGTCTCATAGGAGACCAGTGAATGGTACATATATATAATATTATTATAATTATGTGTATATTTATATCAGTGTATGTTCTGCAAGATAGTTATCCAATCTGAATCATATCATTTAAATTATTGATTATTGCTAGATTCATTTAGATCTGTGTGAAATCGGATACATTTGTTGCTATATAGGTAAATTTGAAATAAATGTATTTAAGGGAGTAATTATAGACATGAAACGAAGTTCTGGCCCAGTTGTTAAGAAAAAAACTGGGTGTTGTGCTAAGTGAGCGATTATAGTTAGTATTGCTCACATTTATAGAGACTGTGTGGTTTGTTTTATTGCGTACGCACATTGGTACACGTGGTACGGAACGTGAGGACAGCGTACAAAAACGTGCATGTGGCGCAAGGCCGCACACGTGGCATAGGGGTACGCATGTTTGCGTAATTACGCAAGCTTGCGTAGGGTTGTGTGCGCATAATAAAAGCACATATTTGTTCAATTAAGGTGGGATAGTAGACATTTAATACAATAGCACATAACTATCCGATTTCAAAAGCAGGGTACTCTAAATTTAGTTTAAAAACTGTATTTGCCTCTGGGGGTAAAGCTGCCAATCTGAATGAATTAAAATTTTCTGTACAGAAAAACAAAGTGTATTTGAGTGAGCGAACGTAGGAGTGAGTGGCTTCGAACCCCGTAATTCGGGATCCCGTTGTTCGGTACACCAAGTGAGTGGAGGCTTGGTGGCGTGAGGCGGCTGACTCACGTTAGTATAGGATTTGAAATACGTAAGTCGTGAGGAGACTTACACAGGAGCATGGTAGGGAATTGTGAATTGTGACCCGTATCGTTTTTTGATACGCTCCGGCTGAGGTTTCGCAGCTCGTGATTCGATTCTAGTGGTCGTACGGCAGATAAGTAACAAGTACCTATATGCTGTGCGTTTGGACCGTGCGTTTGTGGGTGCAATATATAGCGCAACTTGATATCCCTTCTACGAGTTTTTTTTGCATAAAATCGCGGTATCATTAGCGCTGTGTAGAGCATACGCAAGCGTGATTTGTGTATAAAAAGTGTATAGGGAGTTTTCGCTGGTCTCTCTCAGGAAAATCTCCAGCGGTGGATATTTGCTGGAAAAGGTAAGTCACTCCTAGCACTTCCAGTAAATATAAACCAATTAGGTCGACCTCACTGGGTACGCGGTGGTCACTGTTGTAGTGAGTCGTGGTACTCAGCGGAGGAGTGGGTGAAAGCGCTCTAAGAACTTTCACTGTCTATCCGTGTCGTGTATTGGGGATGGCGTAAAAGGAAAAAGTCCGCGATGGGATCCAATTGCACAAGCGGTGGACGTCTGGTAGCCAGGGTTCAGGTTGAAGAGCCGCGGCCCAAGGGGTCAGCAAGGTTTGTTATGTGTGGAAAATATGGTCCACACACTGAAGACTTTTTGTCTGAATGGGTACGTATGACTGACAAAGATAGGGTACCATTCCCTAAGGTGGGCAGCTTTGAACCAGAGGTACTGCAGAACTTAAGGATAAGAATATGTCTGATAAAATCCAGAAAACAAAGGGTCAGACATACAAAGTGTTTAAACCTGTGGCAGCAAGACGGGTTGGTGAGTTTTATCCTAAGGTATTGCAGGTGGTATGTCTAACCAAAGTCATATAAGACAAGAATGGAAATATAAGAACTGTTTGAACTTGTAGCAACAATAAACAAGTAGGAAGAAAAAAGAATGCAAGTACACCGCCATATGTAGATGTGGAAGCAGTTACGGCCAGCATACAAACTATAGAAAATAATAAAATGTCAAAGTCAGAAAAATATCACGCTACACGTTGCCATATATTCACCTCATGCGCGTGCCTGCTGCACGTGCACATTCTCTCCCGTGCGTGCGGATACTCGCAGCCACGTGATGGCGCCTCGGCCATGTGCTCGAGCGCGTGGTATGTGCATTTACGGTAGAGTTTGTGTGCGTCTAGCGAGCGACTCAATCGCTAGATAATAAATCCATATAGCAGGTTTTATAGGTAATGTTCCCTTTAGTAATAACTGTAAGTTTGTTTAATGTGACTTGTTCACGGACTTGGGAATCCCTCTTTGCGTGGTACAAAGGGTCTGATTAAGGTTGAACAGTGGTGTCTGGTACCTAACCGAAGAGTATTTTAATAGCAACAATCCGGTGCTGGTTAGGTAAAGATTAATCGCTCCTGCGTGTAGTTATGGCCATTAGTAGTTTCTGGACATATTCTATATTTGCAGTTCATTATCCATGCGGCGGGAATCCGGAGATTCCCACCCACCTGAGCTGTTTGAAATAGTCACAGCCCACCTGTTCAAACTAACCTATGACCTTTTGATATGATGCGAGGAGACATCCCTGTGTCCAATGAACAATGAGATTGTAGGTCCCTTTGTAGTATACTGTACTCAGTGTATATAAGATCAGCCAGCCTGAACAGCTCTCCCACTCTCTCCACAAACGGTTTTCATATTGATTAACTCGGAGCTGGTACCAGGCTGCGCTGCGATCGTTCCCAGTGTGTGTAAGTAATTCTCTGTGATTATCTCGCTCTTTGTTTGTATTGGCCACATTCTCTCTCTCTCTCTGTTTAGTTTAAGATTGTAACGTTATTGTATATTTCTGTCTAGATATTCTGTTAGAATTATATGTTAGTATGTAGTGTATGACTTGTAACTGTTTTACCCCTTTTCGATATAACTAAAAGCTTGTTAGTAAAGGTGTTGGATCCTTAGCACGGTATTGTGTGTTCATTACATTGCAGAGAGTAATAGGAGCATCTCGATCGCTCAAACAGCTTTAGTGTTAACAAGGTTAAGCAGCGTTATATCGCTACAGTGTTTCAGTACAAGGTTTACAGTATAAGAATATCCTTTCTGTGTGTTACATTCAAGGTTTACTGATTGTCATCTTGTGAGCGTCAGCGCCGCTCGTGATCTCCTCGTGGTCTCGAGCGTCCGCTACGCTGATAGCGTAGCATTACGGTAGTCGCTCGCCTATAGCGTGCTCGACACCACGCATTAAGCTGTGAGCGAGCGTGCCACATGTGCGTCTCGATCACGGCCTAGCGTATGCTACGCTAAATACGTACCCTTTTGGTACCCCATACGCCAATTGCGTACTGTGTCTCTTACCCATTATTGTGAAGGTTATAAGGTAATCATAATCAGCATTATCAATTGGCGGCTCGTCCGTCCTCCACATATCCGCACTAGCGAAAAGAAACGTTATCCGTCAGCAGGGGCGGGAAGGCAGTATCCCTTCGTATCGGGATACAGGAGTGCTGACTAGATAAGCGTCTGTTTCGCTAGATTGAAGGAGTGCTGGTGGGATCCGGAACCGGAGGTAAGAACAATACGCTATTGTTTTTTTTAAAACTGTTTATTTCTGTTTTGCGTACACACGCACGCACACACACAACTGTATCTCTTTTCATTTGTGTATTTTCACATATCACCTTCCTGTTTGCCATTTCACAATTGATAACGTGCTGAGAAAGATTTGTTGCTATTGGTAGTTAAAAGTTAATATTAATATGTAAGGAAGTAATTTGTAAAACACGCACACTGCTTGCCTAAAAATACAAGGAAGTTCTGTGTGGTGTTCAGTAGATGATTACAATTAAAGGTCATTTACATTGATAGACGTGTTAGCTGTGTTACTGTGGACATACCTGGCTTGCGTACACGTGTCTCTAACAAGGGGCAGAACGAGTGTACGCGATGCAAGGGTCGATGCACGGAGCGTATATTACGCAACGGAGCGTCTGGGTACGCCCACATAATACAAATCACACGATAGTATTATTTTAAATAGGCGAAAAGGAGGTAACGCGATAATAGCGCAAGTCAATTTCAGTGTCCAAAATTTTAAGCTAATAGATCCTTCTCTAATTTGCAACCCATCTGGACTAGACTGTGTTACTGAATGAAAGGGATTTCTGCGCAGAAACGAAAGTAAAGTGTATAAGTTTCTAATTTTTGGGGTTGAACCAAAGGAAATCGAGTTCTCGTGAAGGTACATACGTGTAAGTGACTGCATGGTGGCTTGGAAGGCATCCCTTGTTAAACATTAAAAAAGAGCATTAGAGTATAGCAGACCAGGAGGTCTACTGTAGCACAGACCAGGAGGTCCAGACAGACCAGGAGGTCCAGGTACAGCAGACTAAGAAGTCCGCTATAGATAAAGAGTAGCACAACACCAGAAAGGGTTGGTGCAATACCCATATAGGCCATTAAGCTCAGGCTGAAGGAATTCGCAGCCACAATTTTCGATTCCACTGGTCGCTCCGCACATAAGATTAGTTGCTTATGTGCAGAACGATTGTACCGCACGTAATTGTGTGCATTAGTTAGTAACTTGACCCAGTACCATTTGCGTACGCTAGAGGGGTCATAAACGCTATTTGTACATTCTAACGTGATTTGTGTAATATTTTTTTATTTTAAGGGAAGTTCGCTAGTCACTTGGGAACTATCCAACAACCAATAGTTACTGGAAAGGGTTAAGTGCTCTTCGGATCACACCCACATGTTCCAGTAAATAGAGGTTCAGGTCGCAGGGGCCCTAGGTTGAGTACGCCAGCGCTAAGGCAGTGTGTGGGCGTATTGGTCGACGTGGGCGAGTGAGTGGAGTACTCGGTAAACTTCGCCGCCGGCCTGCCCAGGACATCTTGGTTTTGTAAGGGTTCGCTGAAGACCGTGATTTGAAGGTCAGAGGTAGTGAAAGCAACACCTGCAAGGATGGGGGCCAGTTGTTCAGGTAGGGGGCGATCAACCTCGGTTCGGGTTGACTTAGTAAACCGACCAATCGGGTCGGCAAGGTATGTAATGTGTGAGAAATACGGATCACACACAGAGGTTTTGTGCGATGAATGGGAAAGAATGACTGTGCACGATGGGGAAAAGTTCCCACGGGTAGGCAGTTTTAGCCCAGATGTGTTGCAAAATCTAAGGAGAAGGATATGTCTCATTAAATCTGCAAAGAGACGAATCAAACATTATGACTATTTACAGTTATGGCAGCAGGAGGGTGAAATACAGAGAGGATTGGCTCAGGCGGCTGGATCTAACCCTATCAAGAAACTGATAGCCACGGCGCCACCGCCACCATACATAACGGGAGAGCAGGTGGTCACAGAGAATGGCACACTGGTGAATGATAAACATGCACTTAGTAACTGTATAAATGTTAAGAATAATGTGACTAAGATTATTGATGCAAATACTAACCCGTGCAAGCTGTACCCTGTTTTAAACTTTCCCCAGGAGTGTGATCAAAAGGATGAGCCAACAACAATATCGGCACTCTCTCTAGCAGCCACCATAGCAGAAACAACCGTGGGCACGGCCCAACCCGTAAGATAAGCGTCAAAGCCCCTTAGCGGAGGGACAGGTGAGGTCGTATCGTCTGGTAAGTACGGCACCATACACTATGCTGAAACCATTTCACCACATATTGTAGAATCTACTCAGAAGGATGTTATTGGACTTAATCCCGTTAGAGTAATAGCGGTGCCAAATGGGAAAACTGACACTTCAGGAATCACTCCTGTCAGAAACATCGCCATGCACTGCCCCTTTTCCCGAATGGAATTAAGAACAATGGTGTCTGAATTCCCTGATCCTAGGAAAGATCTAGCTGCTAGTCAGAAATACATTAGAGATCTAGGAAATACTGTGGAGCCCAATAACAAAGACTGGCAGATATTGCTGAGGGCATGTTTACCCTCCAATGTCGACTCAGCAAGATTTTTAGCTGACTGTAAATTAGATGAAGATGTACCCCTTACGGATGTGTACAACCAAGATAATGTAAAGAGAATAAATTTACAGTTAAAAGAGTATTTCCAGCTGTTGCCAAATGGAATAAATTTTTTTCCATCAAACAAAAAGAGGGAGAAACAGCTGCTGATTATTTTCATCGGGCACTACAGGAAATGGCTAAGTATACAGGCATAGAAGATATTTCGACAAATGTAAATCATAGAGCAGTAGCAGTATCTGTGTTAATGGAAGGTTTAAAAGAAGTATTAAAGACAAGGGTACAGACCACCCAACCATGTTGGCGAGGTCTGTCGGTGGCTACTTTGAGAGAGGCCGCTGTTGATCATGAACGGAATATCACCAGACACAGGGAGTCACAAAGTGATAAGTTAATGGCCGTAAGTATACAGGCCCTGACCACAAGGCCATCTCTGTATAAATCTCCGACCCCTGTGGGTAAGTCAAATGTGGTAACTTGTTATTACTGTCATAAAGAGGGACATTTTGCACGAGACTGTAAATCAAAGAATGCACAAAGATCATACCAACCCCCTAGACAACGACATGACACACGAAATTGGAAGCAAGGACCGCAGAGACGGAGTTATGAGCCACACGCAGGGGAAACAAAAAGGTATCCCCCAAAAAGAGACTGGCAAGTCACTTATAGATCCCATTTACCCCCTTCACAGGTAATAGCTGCCAGCGCAATACAGGGAGGCCACCACGCACCATAGGGGCGAGGCCACACCTGTAATCTGCAGCCAGTGAAATTAATTGCGAACCTTGGAAGTGAACCCGAGGTCACAATTGATGTAGCTGGTAAATCTCTAAATTTCCTTGTAGATACGGGGGCGGCCAAGTCAGTGATAAATTCGACCGTGGGCATGAGAACCACTGGTAAAACAATTCCAGCCATGGGAGTAACAGGAGTAGTACAGCACTACCCTTTAAGCAAACCCGCAGAGATTACGATAGGGCCTTTGCATACCAAGCATTCTTTCCTGCTGGCTGCATCGGCTCCGACTAATCTCTTAGGGAGAGATTTACTGTGCAAAATGGGATGCGTCATATACTGTACTCCTGAAGGTGTGTTCTTGGACATACCCGAAAGCCACGCTCAGGAAGCGCAAGATATGCTAGACTCCCCAACAAGATTAATGTCACACACTGTTATTATAAATAGGTGTCCGCCCAAGGTAGAAAAAATTATTTCCCAGATACCGGAGTCACTTTGGACCAAAGATGGACAAGACACTGGATTGATGGCAAATGTAGCCCCAATAGTTGTGCAAGTAAAAGATGGTAGAATGGCCCTCATTCCGAGTTGATCGGTCGCAAGGCGATTTTAGCAGAGTTACACACGCTAAGCCGCCGCCTACTGGGAGTGAATCTTAGCTTCTTAAAATTGCGACCGATGTATTCGCAATATTGCGATTACTAACTACTTAGCAGTTTCAGAGTAGCTCCAGACTTACTCTGCCTGTGCGATCATTTCAGTGCTTGTCGTTCCTGGTTGACGTCACAAACACACCCAGCGTTCGCCCAGGCACTCCCACCGTTTCCCCGGCCACTCCTGCGTTTTTTCCGGAAACGGTAGCGTTTTCAGCCACACGCCCCTGAAACGCCGTGTTTCCGCCCAGTAACACCCATTTCCTGTCAATCACATTACGATCGCCGGAGCGAAGAAAAAGCCGTGAGTAAAAATACTTTCATCATAGTAAAGTTACTTGGCGCAGTCGCAGTGCGAACATTGCGCATGCGTACTAAGCGGATTTTCACTGCGATGCGATGAAAAATACCGAGCGAACAACTCGGAATGAGGGCCAATAGCTCCAAAAATCCCACAATATCCTCTGAAGCCAGAGGTGGAGTTAGGAGTTTACCCTGTAATAGAGCGCTTGCTACAACAGGGCATTCTGGTAAGGACGTCCAGCACTGCAAATAGTCCCATCTTCCCTGTTAAAAAGAGTGGGGGGAGGGGCTACCGATTAGTGCAGGATCTAAGAGGGATCAACAAAATAGTTGAGAGTCAATTCCCCGTAGTGCCAAATCCAGCTGTCATCCTAATGCAAATCCCTCCCACTGCCAAATTTTTCACTGTGATTGACCTCTGCTCCGCTTTCTTCTCAAAACCTCTGCACCCTGACAGCCAATACTTATTTGCATTTACATACAGAGGAGTTCAATATACATGGACTCACTTACCCCAAGGTTTCATAGACAGTCCAAGTATTTTCTCACAAGCCCTGCATGATTGTTTACAGTCTTTCCAACCAGTGAGTGGATCAGTATTGATACAGTACGTGGACGATTTACTACTGTGTTCAGATTCATTGTAAGCGTCCCTGAGATATACGAAACAGCTCCTGTCTCATCTTTCAGACACAGGACACAAGGTTTCCAAAGACAAGTTACAATTATGCCAGACTCGTGTGAAGTATTTGGGACACTGTCTAACACAAGGACTGAGACACCTTACCGCTGATAGAATTCAAGCAATTCGTGACATGACCCTGCCACAAACCCAGCAACAGATTAGAACATTTTTAGGAATGTGTGGGTATTGCCGTAACTGGATCCCAGGTTTTTCCATACTAGCCCTACCTCTGCAGGAGATGGTCTCATCAAGTAAACCTGATCGGATCTCGCACACAGACGAATCTGAGATGGCATTTGAAAGACTAAAACAGTGCCTAACACAGGCACCGGCATTAGGTATGCCTGACTATGGGAAACCCTTTGAGCTGTACGGAACAGAGAGTGCTGGTTGCGCAGCAGGTGTCCTAACCCAGAAGCATGGTGATGCCAGCAGGCCGGTAGCCTACTACAGCGCTCAGCTAGATACGGTAGCGCGATCCCTCCCCACATGCTTGCGAAGCGTTGCAGCGATAGCATTGCTAGTTACAAAAAGCGAAGATATAGTGCTAGGACACAACCTCACAATCCATACACCACATGCAATGTCAGCCTTACTAAATTCTGCCCAAACCAGACACGTCTCATCAGCGCGGTTTACAAGATGGGAATTGGCATTGATGGCCCCCGTAAACATTACCATAAGGAGATGCAGCGCATTAAATCCTGCAACGTATCTCCCAGGTGTGCCTGGACAGGCACAAAGGGTGGAGGATGAGAATAATGGTGAAGGAGGATTTAATACAGAGGATGACACACATGATTGTATGAAATATTTGACCCAAAATTTCACGGCAAGGCCTGACATCAGTGACAACCCACTGGAAGATGTAGATTTTACCTTCTACACTGACGGTAGTTGTCACAGACAGACGGACTCGGGAGACTTGTGTACTGGATACGCAGTCGTAGATGACCAAGGTACCATAGAAGCAGAACCACTAGGCCCACCTCACTCAGCACAAGTTGCTGAACTGGTTGCCCTGACCAGAGCATGTGAATTGGCTAAGGGCAAGTCAGCCAATATCTACACAGATTCTAGGTACGCATTCGGAGTAGTCCATGATTTCGGAGCCCTATGGCGCCTCAGAAATTTCATGACGGCAGCTGGCACACCCGTAGCGCATGCAGCCCACATCAAAAGACTTCTAACAGCGATACAGGAACCCGACAGAGTGGCTGTTATCAAGTGTAAAGCTCACACATATAGCCAAGACCCGGTATCACTTGGTAACAGCCGAGCAGACGAAGCTGCTAAATCAGCAGCTAGTAACCCCATACAAACAGATAGTACACGATTGATGGTATTTAATACTGTAAACACACAGAAATTGTGTGAAATGCAAAATTTGTGTTCTCCACAGGAAAAGGCAGTTTGGAAGTCAAAAGGATATGACCAGGAGTCCTCAGGACTCTAGACAGATGGACATGGTAAACCAGTGGCACCCAGAGCATACCTTCCAAGTCTAGCGGAAGCAGCACACGGGCTGACTCATCTGGGCAAAGAAGGGATGTGTAAGCTAGTAAGAGCTTATTGGTGCGCCCCAGGATTTTCTTCCCATGCGGGAAAAAGAGCGATGACATGCCTTACCTGCTTGAGGAAGAATATCGGAAAGGCAATACCGACAGAGCCATCTCATATCCCTCCAACAGATGGCCCTTTCCAGGTGATACAAATTGATTTCATACAATTGCCACCTTGTAGAAATTTAAAGTATGTTTTGGTCTGTATTGATGTATTCTCAAATTGGGTTGAAGCATTTCCTGCGGCCACAAATACCGCTGTATTTACTGCAAAGAAAATTGTACAGGAATTTGTGTGTAGATACGGTATCCCTAGAATAATTGAAAGTGATAGGGGTACCCATTTCACAGGTGAAGTCTTTCAAACAATGTGTAAGTTGATGGGAATTAATAGTAAGCTGCATACTCCGTTCCGCCCCCAGGCGAGCGCGAAGGTGGAAAGAGTAAACAGCACTATTAAAAATAAATTGAGCAAGGTAATGACTGAAACAGGACTGTTATGGCCTGAAGCTTTGCCAATCGTATTATACAGCATCAGAACCACTCCCAGGTCCCCTCTTAATCTGTCTCCTTTTGAAATTCTGTTTGGTCGACAACCCCATGTTTTGATTAACCCCCAGGATGATTTGAAATGTAACAATGAAGTAACCGTAAAGTACTTGGTTAAGATGAGTAAGCAATTGAGGAATCAGAATGATAATCTAAAGTTGGTGATTCCTGATTTGCCAGACAGTAATTGTCATGACATTGAACCTGGGGATTATGTAATGATACAGAATTTTCTACGCTCAGGTTGCCTTATTGACAGATGGGAAGGACCATATCAAGTCTTATTGACCAGCACAACTGCTTTGAAGGTAGCCGAGAGAGAGACTTGGGTCCATTCGTCTCATTGTAAAAAGGTCACTGATCCAGAGAGGTCCCGTGATAAAGAACAGACGGTAGAGGTTGTATCACTAGAGTGTCTGTTCAGGGAGGATTGAGACGACACCTGAGCGCTGAGAATAACAAGACCGGAAGCTTGTCGAGCCAGATTTCTTTTTCCCATTTGTTATTTTCTCCAGTTCCCACCTCCCTCCTATTTCCTTTCCCCCTTCTTATTTTTCCCCTTTTACTCCTCAAAGATGGACTTGCCCCAAGAGACTGTGATCCGGATTTTCCTGTTGACCATGATGTTGACCAGAGCAGTCTGTTTCGGTGAGAGTACCATGGAGGTCGAGAAAGGATCGGGAATGGGTTCTGATGACCAGGATGCAGGCGTAGATTTCCAAGAACAACATAATCTCAGAAAACGATCTGGTAGCATTGACAATAGAAGGAATTGTGAAGGATTGTTAGCTGAAGAGAACTGCATCTGTAGGCATTGTGACAATATAGTTGAGGATGGGTGCATAAAGAAATGTCAGTCCAGTTTTAATGTCCACATGGACCGGCATCCATTGAGTGACTATCACTCCTTAGTGGGTAAAGTGTTAAATCAGACAGACTGTTGGGTATGCTCTCAAGTACCTCAAGGCCATAGCAAATCAGGACTAGTACCATTCCCTTTAACGGTAGGAGAGGTACTTGAGCTAAGTGGTGGGAGGCCGGTGGACAAGAGGTTTAATATCTCTAGTCCTCCTAGTTTGAAGCTCCACCAATATCATGTGGATAGGTCCTTAGTGTGCTTTAACATTTCCAATCCCCGAAAGCCGGGAAATTGGGAAGTGTCATGGAGTAATCAAACCATGACATTCTCACATAGAGCCGACAGATTGCCCATAGACACAGAACTTATACGCCAGATAGCTGACCATAGGAAATTCTTTCGGTATAGGTACACCTTAGGAAGTAGGATCATGCGAGTTGGAGAAGTATCACCAGGATACTGTGCACAGATCGTACAAACTGATATGTGTACTAAACAGATGGAAGAATTAGGGTTAGGAGAGTTCACATGGAAAATCTGTAATATGGTTATGTCACTCTCCGTCCCATATGTTCTCCCCGATGATGCATACTTCATATGCGGGAGGAAGGCGTATAAGTGGCTTGCCCCAAACTCAGAAGGGTTGTGTTATATTGGAAAAGTACTGCCTGAGGTAATGACTGTATCCCACACTAAAATGAAAGATATTCACCGTGGTGCCCAAGCTCCTTATACTCACACTCATTACGAGCACATCGTTAAACGGCACCTGATATAGAAAGAACAGAGCATTCAGCCTCTGACCTGATCCATGAATCCACCGGGATTCAATTCCTACTCGCGTTAGATATCACTCGTACCGCTAGAGGAGTGATAAATTATAAATATATATCTGCGCTTGCAAATTTATTAGACAATATCACCGAAATGTATGACGACACCTTCAGGTACACTGGGAAAGAGTTACAAGCCTACAAAACAGAACTGGTTCAGCATAGGATGATTCTCAATAACCTCACAGCTGTGACAGGCGGGTATTGTGTAACCCTGGCAACTCAATATGGAATCAAGTGCTGCACGTACATTACAAACAGCACGGAGGACCCAGCCGAGGTCATAGACCAAAAGATGGATGACATTTTACAATTAAAATGGGAGTTCCGAAGGAAACACAATCTCACCCTGGCTGCTGTGGGTAATGAGCTGACCAGTTGGGTGTCATGGTTGAACCCACGAAATTGGTTCTCTGGTTTAGGAGAATGGGCCCAAGGTATTATCATGGATGTAGGGAAATTTCTTTTGTGTATTTTGGGTGTCATCATATTGGTTGGTCTGATATTTAGATGCGTTCGGGTTTTAACGAAGTGTAAACGTAGTGCCCGAGTGATGAGTTTAAGAAGCGAGGACACTGTATTAACAACGATTAATTTGATGTATGACCCAACAATAGAGACAATGTTGTGATGAAAATGTGATTCCACGGTCCGTTTCTTTCACCCGTTTCTCCTTTGTTTTCCTCCAAGGTACAAAGACATCCGCTTGGAAGAAGAATTTGACAACCTTTTACACAGACCATTGATGGACAATGCCATAGACCCCCATTTTCCCTAGTGACTCTAAAAATTTTACGATAGCCCAACACTTCAAAGATTGTAAGTCTATGGACATTGAGAAAGCTTTTTGCTCAAGCAATTATAGCAAAAGCATCGGGAGACTACAGTCAACATGTACATCGAGACAAGACACAAGACAAGACCTCAAGCAACAAATGTACATTAAACTCACATAGTTTACGACTGCATTTACCATAATTGCTTCTTATCTTCACCTCTACAACCTTCAGGTAATGACACACATAGTCGATAGGGAATATAGGCACAGATATCAGCACTCACATATCCCCCCATTCATGTATCATCAACTAAAATGTGCTCCCCCATTTTGTTGCAACCAAAAGCCGAAAAGAGCTCGGTAAAGTTTGACAGCCCATCCACAGACCCGTACTACGGGATAAGAAGGAATTCAAATGTATACTTCGCAATACCTCGAAGCTTGATTTAAAACACGTACGGCACGATGATACATGACCCCTCAAACATGGACTCATACATACATGCTTCTACTACCTCACTAGGTCATACCTTTTTCCCACCTTCTTCTCTTCTCCCTTACCCAATCATAGAAATGTATTTTTACATGACATATATTTTTCTCTTTTTGAACTGTTTTTAGGAAGTGGCAGTTATTGATGACTGCCAAAGGGTGGACTGTCAAAGTCAGAAAAATATCACGCTACACGTTGCCATATATTCACCTCATGCGCGTGCCTGCTGCACGTGCACATTCTCTCCCGTGCGTGCGGATACTCGCAGCCGCGTGATGGCGCCTCGGCCATGCGCTCGAGCGCGTGGTATGTGCATTTACGGTAGAGTTTGTGTGCGTCTAGCGAGCGACTCAATCGCTAGATAATAAATCCATATAGCAGGTTTTATAGGTAATGTTCCCTTTAGTAATAACTGTAAGTTTGTTTAATGTGACTTGTTCACGGACTTGGGAATCCCTCTTTGCGTGGTACAAAGGGTCTAATTAAGGTTGAACAGTGGTGTCTGGTACCTAACCGAAGAGTATTTTAATAGCAACAATCCGGTGCTGGTTAGGTAAAGATTAATCGCTCCTGCGTGTAGTTATGGCCATTAGTAGTTTCTGGACATATTCTATATTTGCAGTTCATTATCCATGCGGCGGGAATCCGGAGATTCCCACCCACCTGAGCTGTTTGAAATAGTCACAGCCCACCTGTTCAAACTAACCTATGACCTTTTGATATGATGCGAGGAGACATTCCTGTGTCCAATGAACAATGAGATTGTAGGTCCCTTTGTAGTATACTGTACTCAGTGTATATAAGATCAGCCAGCCTGAACAGCTCTCCCACTCTCTCCACAAACGGTTTTCATATTGATTAACTCTGAGCTGGTACCAGGCTGCGCTGCGATCGTTCCCAGTGTGTGTAAGTAATTCTCTGTGATTATCTCGCTCTTTGTTTGTATTGGCCACATTCTCTCTCTCTCTCTCTGTTTAGTTTAAGATTGTAACGTTATTGTATATTTCTGTCTAGATATTCTGTTAGAATTATATGTTAGTATGTAGTGTATGACTTGTAACTGTTTTACCCCTTTTCGATATAACTAAAAGCTTGTTAGTAAAGGTGTTGGATCCTTAGCACGGTATTGTGTGTTCATTACATTGCAGAGAGTAATAGGAGCATCTCGATCGCTCAAACAGCTTTAGTGTTAACAAGGTTAAGCAGCGTTATATCGCTACAGTGTTTCAGTACAAGGTTTACAGTATAAGAATATCCTTTCTGTGTGTTACATTCAAGGTTTACTGATTGTCATCTTGTGAGCGTCAGCGCCGCTCGTGATCTCCTCGTGGTCTCGAGCGTCCGCTACGCTGATAGCGTAGCATTACGGTAGTCGCTCGCCTATAGCGTGCTCGACACCACGCATTAAGCTGTGAGCGAGCGTGCCGCATGTGCGTCTCGATCACGGCCTAGCATATGCTACGCTAAATACGTACCCTTACGGTACCCCATACGCCAATTGCGTACTGTGTCTCTTATCCATTATTGTGAAGGTTATAAGGTACTCATAATCAGCATTATCAAAATATATGAAAAATATGACTGTAACCTATATATGTACTAATGAATGTTGAAGTTTTATTTAGGAGGAGAAGGTGACCTGATTGTTTACAGCCATTTCTCATGCACCCAGAGGAGTATCCAACCTGTAAAAGAAGAGTAGTAGCCTGCGGGGTAAGTGGCTGAGACCAGTGGAACAGGTAAGTATGGTATCATTCGTGTACATATATAGTAAAACCCAAAAATAAAACAAAAATAAATAAATCAGGAAGTACAAAGTATGTTAGACACCCACGAAGACTAATGTCGCATTCTACTGTTCTAGGTGCATGTCCATCACAGGTAGAAGAAATTATCTCAAAGATACCGCGTTCCCTATGAACTTAGGATGGACAGGACACTGGATTGATGGCTGGGATATTCCCAATAGCGATAAGATAAACACAGAATTTTTTTTAAGGGGAGTAGACCAAGTAGAGAATCACTTCCCCGTAGTGCCCAATCCAGTTCAAATTTTTATAAAATCTTCACCTCTACAAACTCATCTGTCACCAACCTCTACTCTGTTTCTCTACAGTTTCCTCTTCATCTTTTGCGTTCACACAGGGTGGTACAATACATGAACCCAATTACAGTTCAAACTCCACATGCCTAGGTCCTTCAGAGTTCTGCCCAAACCCAGTATATCTCAACAGCACGATAACACCAGTATTACTGCAGTGTGCCTTGTCATGCACAAAGGGTGGAGAATGGGAATACTGGTGAAGGGAAATTTTGTATAGACACTGATATGCCTGTTGGTGAATGGCAAACCTGACATTTTCTTTTTCATTTTCTTCTTCTTTCTCTCCTCTAGAGATGTTTCTTTTTTCTTATCTTTTTTTTTGAGTTATGCTCATGGTACTCTACATTGCAAACACACAATAGTAAATTAAAATGAAAAATTTGTGTTCCCTACAGGAAAAGGCAGTCTGGAGGACAAAGGGGTATGGCCAGGAGTCCTCAGGACTGTGGACAGGTGGACACGGTAAGCCAGTAGCCCCCAGAGCATACCTTCCAAGTCTAGCTGAGGTGGCACACAGTCTGACTCATCTAGGCAAAGAGGGTATGTGCAGGCTGATGAGAGCCTACTGGTGTGTGCCAGGATTCTATTCTCATGCAGGTAAGAGAGCAATGACCTGTCTTGCTTGCTCGAGGAAGAATATTGGTAAAGCAATACCAACAGAGCCATCCCATATCCCTCCTGCAGACGGATCTTTTCAGGAAATACAAATCAACTTCGTACAGTTAACACCCTTTATGAATTATTGTTATGTATTGGTGTTCACTGATGTTTTCTCAAACTGGGTAGAGGCATTTCCTGCCGCCACGGATGCTGCTGTGTTTACCGCAAAGAAAAATTGCGCAGAAATTTGTGTGTTGATAATGGTACCCCTAGAAGTAGGAGCAAAGCTTGAAATTGTACCATTGTGATCATAGATACTGCCACTAGTATTATGTAGCATCGGAACCACTCCCAGATCTTCACTCAACGAAGCACCCTCTTCGAAATTTGTTTTTGTCTTGGTTTTGGTATTTGTGGGTTTTTTTGGGGTTGTTTTTGGAAGACAACCTCATGTCATGATTGATCCGCACAATGATCAGAAATACACCAATGAGGTGACAGTACAGTACCTTATTGAGATGCGCCAGCATTTGAGAACTTGACAAAGGAACTTGAAACTGTTGATTGCTGGTATGCCAAATACTAACTGTCTTGATTGTGAACCAAGAGACTGTGTGATTGTTCTTACGCTCAGGTTGCCTAATAGACAGGTGGTAAAGACCATACCAAGTTTTGTTGACAGCACTATCCCAGTGAAAGTAGCCGAGAGAGAGACTTGGGTCCACAATTCCCATTGCAGGAAAGTCGGTAGTCCGGAAGGAACTCGTAAATGGAGTGAGATCGCAAAAGTATCACCAGAGACTCTGTTCCGTGAAGACTGAGAGGCGGCACTGTTGAACACTACCTGAGCGTACTAAAGGATTGCAGAAAGACCAGTCATTGTAATTGATTTGTTATGAACAAGAGTTGTTTTGTTCTATTTCTCTTTTCTCTCTTTACCGCTGACAAACATTTTTTTTCAGGATATTCAATTTTTGCGAGGTTTTTTTATGAGGAGTTGAGTGTGGGACTGGAACTGGTTCTGGAGGAAGGAGTGATTTCCTAATAGGATCCCAGGATTAGCCGATCAGTTTGTTAAAGTCAGAGAAAAATCAAAGGTCTAGTAGTTATGGAGTTCGGAGGTAATCAGGAACAATCAGACAATGGCTATTCACACATTGCAGATAAAGAGCTCATTAATATATGTGGAAGAAAGGTTTATGAGTGGCTCTCCCCGTACTCCGAAGGTTTATGTTATTTAGGAAGGACACTACTTATAACCCTTGTTCAATGATTAAACAGACCTAGCATACGTTCCAGAAATGGAAACAATGTTCAGAAAATTATAGGAATATGTAGTTCATGAAAATTTTATATGTCACTTTCACGATTTGTTTGTGTCTTCTTCATCTACCCAGCAGAACCTAAATCAAATCCAAACATCAGTGTACAAAGACGTAGGTACATGTATGTGTGAAATGTTCATCGCAAATCAGACATTATAGGCCAAAGCACTGTCCCAGCATACTCTATAGGTTGAATGTTGTCCCACACCCAACCAGTGGTCCCGTGACCGCTGAGTGCATATAGAGGATGTCTCGTCCTCCTCCCTGTCTCCCCCAAATATAGTCAAGTGTCTGATTTGCGAAATGAATACATACTTGTGTCTAGGTCACCGATTATTGTATGAAATATTTTTTTTTCTTATGTTAATAATTGATGGCAGTTATTGTTTACTGCCAAAGGGTGGACTGTCGAAGTCAAAAATATTACATAAAAAGAACATACAAACTACACACATATAAGTCGCTATACTTGCAAATACGCGCAGCGAGCACAGCAATATATGGTAACACACGTATTTTCACGGACATGCCACAGAGATGGATTCGACACTTATTTCATGCAGTACATAATTATAATAATATCAAGCGCCAGACATCATGATGATTTAAAATTATATAATAAAGTAATGTCATGTATGTGTATTATTTGAACGAAACCAGATACACCTGTCATATTTGGTATTAAAGCAAGCAGATTAATGTGTAGATTCATTTGATACTTGTTATTAAGTTTTAGGACATTGCAACAAATAGTTATGATTAAATGTATAAAAGGTAAAATCACTTTTATTAGAACAATAGATATTCCAAACAGGTAGTGGACAGGAAGCTCAGGCCAGCCCCTTTGGACGTCCCCAAGGCTGAACCTGTTCAGCACACGAATAGACTAGTGACTCATCATGAATGAGAAAGTCCCCTACCCCAAAAACTAGATAACACATTGCTGATCACACAGGAAGTCAGTTGCTGTTTTGTCCCAGAGGATGATGGAGTTGCTGCCAGACCAGTTCCTGTATTTATTTGCTGAAAGGGAGAGATATAAGATGCATTGAGGGAATGGTATTGTATCGCTGGCCTGTAACTGTAACTGTATGTATTAACTGCTTACTGTATAAATTGTAATCGTGTAATTATGTGTATACTGTACATTGTAATATATTGAATCCATATCCTTTTAATAACAAATATATACATCAATGAGCTTTGGAACTGAGCTAATGTGTGGGTGTATTGTTTTCTCTTATGGGATGCAGTGTTTTGCTATGTATAGCGCACATTCATGGCACATGGTAATAAGAGGTGCAGGCGTTTACAATATATATTAGAGCGGGCATTTTAAATATTTTTAAGGAAACAATTTGGCATTTACAGCCTCTGCTAGGTGATAATATATATATATATATATATATATTATATGTGTGTGTGTGTGTGTGTGTGTGTGTGTGTGTGTGTGTGTGTAGTCAAATGGGCACTCTGCTATATATATGCAATAGTAATATCCAGAATGGACTTCAATACATTGCCATACTGTGATTGCAGCAAATGTGTTCTAACGTTTCTGAATTTTATTCCTTCAGGTTCTCTGAAGAAGAAATAAAATTCAGATATGTTAGAACACATTTGCTGTAATCACAGTATGGATTATTAATTTCTTGAAGTTAGCTTAAATGCCGCCTCCCTACGTATTATCGCTGCTTCCAGGAGGAGAAGCAGGAGAAACATTACCCGCCCCTCCCCCACTCACAGTACCTCCGCGCCCCCTCCCCCATCAACAGTACCCCCACACCCGACCCTCCCCCACCCGCTGCACCACCAATCAGCCTCTCTCAATTTTCAAACACAGCCTGTGACACGGCAGTTAGGAGCTGATTGGTTGGTACTTTATTTCTCTCTCTAAGGGTTAGTACATCGACTTATCCATTGGGGTAACTGTGAACTCCCTGGTGTGGTCCACTAAGTGATAGCTCTGACACTTATTCTGCATACACACTATGTAATATCATTCACAATAAACGATATTGCATAATGTGTATGCATGATCCAACATACAATGCGCGCTCCCGCGGGTTGCATGTGACGTCGTACGTCGGACTGCATGCAGTCTTGATGAGGTGATATTGTGTGGTTTTAAACCCCAGTGATGACTTTGTTTCTAGACATCATTTTACATCATTTGTAGTGTATACACACGATATGATATCTTCTACAATATTATACGATATTGTATCGTATGCGATCGCATAATGTGTACATAGCATTTTCTACATCACAATTCCTCCTGACCTCCCCCGTCTCTTTAAATTCTAGGGACCTGAGCCTAACCAAACACTACAGCATACATAGTGATAAAAGGGACTAATTAATCACTAGTAACATAGAAACATAGAAACATAGAATTTGACGGCAGATAAGAACCACTTGGCCCCTCTAGTCTGCCCCTTCTTTTTAATCCTTTAGGTAATCTCAACCCTTTTTGAACCTTAAGTCTTTGTAAGGATATTCATATGCCTATCCCAAGCATGTTTAAATTGCTCTACAGTCTTAGCCTCTACCACCTCTGATGGGAGACTATTCCACTACCCTTTCTGTGAAGTAATTTTTCCTTAAATTTCCCCTGAACCTCCCCCCCTCCAGTCTCAGTGTATGTCCTCGAGTTCTAATACTTCTCTTCCTTTGAAGAATGTTTCCCTCCTGAACTTTGTTAAGACCCTTGATATATTTGAAAGTTTCTATCATGTCTCCCCTTTCCCTTCTCTCCTCCAAACTATACATGTTAAGATCTTTTAGCCTTTCTGGGTACGTTTTGTAATGTAGGCCATGCATCATTTTAGTTGCCCTTCTTTGTACACTCTCTAATGTATTTATATCCTTCTGGAGATATGGTCTCCAGAACTGGACACAGTATTCCAGATGGGGCCGCACCAATGACCTATACAGTGGCATTATTACTTCTTTTTTCCTGCTACTGATTCCTCTCCCTATGCAACCAAGCATCTGACTTGCCTTTCTCATTGCTTTGTTGCATTGCTTTCCTGCCTTCAAGTCACTTGAAATAGTGACTCCTAAATCCCTTTCCTCCTCAGTAGTTTCCATTATAGTACCCTTGATACTATATTTAGCCTTTGGGTTTTTGAGACCCAAGTGCATGATTTTGCATTTTTTAGCATTAAACTGTAGTTGCCACGTTCTTGACCATTTCTCAAGCCTAGCTAGGTCATCAATCATTTGTTTTACCCCTCCCGGTGTGTCTACCCTGTTGCATATCTTTGTATCATCTGCAAAAAGGCATACCTTCCCTTCAATACCATCTGCAATGTCACCAACAAAGATATTAAAGAGAACTGGACCAAGTACAGATCCCTGGGGTACTCCACTGGTAACATTTCCCTCCATAGATTGCACTCCATTAACTACAACTGTCTGTTTCCTATCCTGCAACCAGGTTCTTATCCATTTAACTGTTTTATAATCCACCCCCACGCTTTCAAGTTTATTTAGCAGTCTGCGATGTGGGACAGTGTCAAATGCCTTACTAAAGTCTAGATATGCTACATCTACAGCTCCCCCTTGATCTATTATTTTCGTCACAGAGTCAAAAAAGTCAATAAGATTTGTTTGGCATGATCTACCACCAGTAAATCCATGCTGTTTTGGATCCTGTAAGTGGTTTGATTTAAGATATTCCACAACTCTTTCTTTTAATAGTTTTTCCATTACTTTCCCCACTACTGATGTAAGGCTTACTGGTCTGTAGTTACTTGCTTCTTCCTTGCTTCCACTTTTGTGCAGTGGAACTACATTTGCTCTTTTCCAGTCCTCTGGAATGGCACCTGTATTTAGTGACTGGTGAAATAATTCTGTTAACGGTGTAACCAGAACATCTTTTAGCTCTTTGAGTATCCTTGGGTGTATCCCATCTGGTCCCATTGATTTATCCACTTTTAGTTGTGAAAGTTCTGTTAGGACCTTCTCCTCTGTAAATGTACTTTCATCTACCTTATTTTTATGAATGTCCTTGCAACTTAACTGTGGCCCCATCCCTTCTTCTGTAGTAAATACTGAGCAAAAATAATTATTTAGGTGATCTGCTATTGCCTTGTCTCCCTCCACCAAATTCTCACTCTCTGTCTTAAGTCTTATTATTCCTCCATTTGATTTTCTCCTTTCACTTATATACTTAAAAAAAGTTTTGCCCCCTTTATCTACTGACTGGGCCATTTTTTCCTCAGCTTCTGCCTTTGCACGTCTGATCACTTTCTTAGCATCCTTCCGTCTGTCAAGATACACCTCTTTGTCATTATTATTTTGAGTCTGTTTGTATTTCCTAAAAGCCATCTTTTTTGCTTTCACACTAGTTGATACTTCTTTTGTGAACCACAATGGCTTCCTTTTCCTGGTGCTTTTCCTAACCCTTTTGATACAAAGATCAGTTGCACTTAGTATTGCACTTTTCAGTTTTTCCCACCTCTCCTGCACTCCTTCCAAGTTCCACCAGTCCGCCAATGAATCACTTAAACATCTCCCCATTTTTGCAAAATCAGCATTTCTAAAATCTAACACCTTTGTTTTTGTGTGACAGGAGTTGGATCCTGTCTTTATACTAAACCATACTGCTTGATGATCACTGGATCCCAGGTGCTCACCCACATATATGTCGGATATCCTATCACCATTTGTAAGAATTAAATCTAATATTGAATCTTTGCGGGTGGGCTCCGTCACCAATTGCTTGAGAGATGCTCCCTGTAAGGAATGTAGAAATTTGCCACTTGTAGCTGAATTTGCAAAAGACCCCTCCCAATTTACATCAGGTAAATTAAAGTCTCCCATGATTATGACTTCTCCCTTTAAAGCCATTTTAGTGATGTCCAACAATAGGTTTCTGTCCAAATCCTGCCCCTGGCCTGGTGGTCTATAGATCACCCCAATGCGAATAACATCCTTCTCCCCGGTTTCTATGGTGACCCAAAGGGCCTCAGTTTTGTCTTCAATATTTTGTATTAAAGTAGCATTTATGCTTTTTTTCACATACATTGCTACCCCTCCTCCTATTCTTCCTATTCTATCCTATCTAAATAAATTGTATCCTGGTATAGCTATGTCCCAGTCATGATTTTCATTGCACCATGACTCTGTAATTGCCACAAAATCCAGGTTATCCCATGTCATTATCGCAATTAGCTCTGGAATCTTGTCTCCTAAGCTCCTAGCATTTGCACACATAGCTTTAAGAATTTTGTCTGTGCATTTGTTATTAGTAGCCATGTCCAGACTGTACAAAATAAACGACAAGTTTAAAGTTGAAATTACCTGTTTGGGGATGTTGCTCAGTGTTTGATATATATATATATATATATATATATATCAATTTTTTTTTACTAATCAGGAATCACACTGTTTCCTTTACACCATGAATACACCTCCCTAAATGTAAAGATATAGTACACCTGACCACAATGACCAAATGATCAAAGGAGGTAAACACCAGAGAGCATGCAATAATAAACTATGTTTCACTGTGCGACTTCCCCACACATGCAATGCCAATTACAAGCCAATTATTACATCAAAAAACATACATGAGTTTGCATAAGAGAGAGCTGTAGTGAGCAGTTTGGGGATGTCTTTTCATAGTGTAAAAAGACAGATAACATTGGTACAGGTGAGAATTCAGATGGTTTTGGTAAGCTATAGACATAGATTTGAGTAGTTGTGGATGAAGTGGAAAGGTTTAGCAGCGTTCCTAACACAGATTTAACTTCTAAGTATGGGTTACTCAGGCTGGAGTAGTTTGATGTGTAGAGGAACTGGACTCACATTTGTTTGAAAGCTGTCCTTTAGTGGTCCAGATTGTGGATAGGTTGTTGTCCTTCTGTTTTCCTTTGGTTTAACGTCGGTGTAACGTCGAAATTATTTTTAAATTTGTAGTTATCCTTTGAATAATGTCCTTTGAAGTAATGGCCCACAAGCCTACGGCCTAAGCCTTCCTGATGTTCTTTAAGTAATGGACCAAGCATGTGAATACACTGATTGCACCCAAACTCCAATGAACCCTCCCCCAGCAATGACTAGTAATAAAACACTCTTAAAAAAACAAGCGAACAAACCAACCAACTGAGATTTAACACAGTCATGCCCTCATGCCTATACTCAGGAGATAACATTCCAAAATATCAATAGCAACCCATCATGTGCATAAGCAATCTCCTATATATTAGCCTTAGTCTGTGACTCTGTGCCCGTAACGCTGGGCGGAGTCACAGGCACAGATCTAGCCAGCTGGATGCAGGGCAGGAACAGTCCGCTCCCTCTGTCCACCCATCCCCGCCCCTTCCCCTCTCTCTCCCCTCCCCGTACACTCCCTACACCTGGTGGTGACACTGCAGCCGAGGACTGTAAGCGGCGCTCCCACTAACAGTGTCCAGTGGTCCGGACACGTCGGGTGAGAGGTACTGTTACTCAGGGTGAGCGAGTGAAAGATACACTGACCCAGGTAAAGCGGGTGAGCAGGGTCCAGTATTCTGGCTGTGCAGCAGTCCCGAGGAGACGTCACGCCCGGTATGAGCAGGGGCAGCGGCGGCCACGGGAGACGTGTAGAACAGGACACCCGCTCTCCATCTCTCGGTAACGGATCTACTTTGCGCTATGTATGAAATTCTGAGCAAGTGAGGGGGTGCGTGACCGCTGAGCACGAGATGGCGGCGGCCAGCCAATCGCGGCGTAGCCGCTTCCCATGGAAATGCCTGAGCGGCCAATCAGAAACTTCTCGCTGGTCCCGCCCACCGCCGAGTCAGGAAAGTTTGATTATAGCAAAACAGCGAGGCCACGTGGTGCGTGCGGGTGTGCGGACGCAGCATGAGCACTCTCCGTCCACCGGCTGCAGCTACACACACCCCCCTGAGGGTCCCGGCCGTTGTGCGGCGTCTGAGGGGGGAGGTCTGCAGCCCCGGGGCTCAGGTGACAGGAGGGGGCCGGGGGTCTGCAGCTGCTGCCTGGTCTCACAGGAAACACTGCCCCCTGGCTGCCTCTGTGCCCCCAGCAACATGATAGATTATTATCTGCTATATAATAGGCCAGGTCTGTGACTCTGTGCCTACCCGTAATGCTGGGCGGAGTCACAGTGGCTGCATGCAGGCCAGGAACAGTCCCCTCCCTCGGTCCGCCCCGTCTCCGCGCAGTGCCCTGTCTCTCCTCCCCGTACAATCCCTGTACATACCCTGGTGATTCTGCAGCCGGGGAGCGGGGACTGTAAGACGGACTCGCCGTCACCGCACAGTCCGGAGGAGAATGCCAATGTGCTGCCCCCCCTCCCAGAGCATTCACCCCACCCGCGGCGCACGGCCCTCCTTTCACCCGCGGCACACACCGCATCCCACCCGTGCCGCACGGCCCTCCTCCCACCCGCGGCGCACACCGCATCCCACCCGCGGCACACACCCCTCACCCAACCACTGCACTCCCGTCCCCTCCCCCACCAGCTGCACCCCCCACCCCGCACCCACCCCAGCACCACCCCCATACCACTTCTCCCCCCGCACCCTACACCCCACACTCCCCTCCAACACCCGCAGCACTCCCGTCCCCCCCTGTAGCACCCCCCCGCCCCTCCCCCACCCGCAGAACCCCCCCTACCCCTCCCCCACCCGTGGCACCCACCACATCCATCCCCCACCCGTAGCACCCACAACCCAAAAAACCCACCATCTCTCTCCCCCACCCACAGCACCCCCCCTACACCCATCTCCCCCCCACCCTACACCCACGCACCCTCCACCCGCGCCGTACGGCCCTCCCACACGCGACACACCACCCGTGCCGCACGGCCCTCCTCCCACACGCGGCATCCCACACGCGGCGCACGGCCCTCCTTCCACCCACAGCATCCAACACATCAGCCCCCCACCCGCGGCACACGGCCCGCGCCCACCCGGACCACATGGCCCGCAGCACCCCGCACCCTCCCACCCGCGGTACCCACAGCATCCACCCCACCCGCCGCACACACCCCTCAGCCAACCACTGCACTCCCGTCCCCTCGCCCACCTGCTGCACCCCCACCCCTCCCCCACCCGCGGCACCCCCGCACCACCCCCATACCCACTTCTCCCCCCCCCCTGCCCCCCACCGCCCCTCCCCCACCCGCGGCACCCACAGCATCCGCCACACCCGCGGCGCACGGCCCTCCTTCCACCCACAGCATCCAACACATCAGCCCCCCACCCGCGGAACACGGCTCGCGACCCCCTCCCACCCGCACCACATGGCCCGCGGCACCCCACACCCTCCCACCCGCGGTAACCACAGCATCCACCCCACCCGCGGCACACACCCCTCACCCAACCACTGCACTCCCGTCCCCACCCCCACCTGATGCACCCCCCACCCCTCCCCCACCCACGGCACCCACAGCATCCACCACATCCGCGGCACACGCCCCTCCACCACCCGCAGCACTCCCGCCCCCTCCTGTAGCACCCCCCCGCCCCTCCCTCACCCGCAGAACCCCCCCTTACCCCCCCCACTTGTGGCACCCACCACATCCATCCCCCACCCGTAGCACCCACAACCCAAAAAACCCACCCTCTCTCTCCCCCACCCGCGGCACCTCCCCTACACCCATGCACCCTCCACCCCACCCGCGGCACCCCCTTATCCACCCCACCCGCCGAACTCACACCATCCACCACATCCGCCCCCCACCCACGGTACTCCCCCCTCCTTCCCGCTGCACTCCCTCCCCCAACCGTAGCACCCCCCCCCTCCCCCACCCACAGCACCTCTCCCCATACCCACCTCTCCTACTCGCTACACCCACACCCCACCAGCCCCTCCCCCACCCGCAGCATCCACGACATCCGTCCCCCACCCACGGCACACACCCCTCCCCCACCCGTAGCACCCACACCCGCAGCACCCCTCCCCCACCCACAGCACCCCTGCACCTCTCCCCCCCCCATGCTCCACCCCACCCGGCCCTCTCCCACCCGCGACACCCACAGCATCCACCACATACGCCCCCCCTCTCACCCACAGCATCCACCACATCCACCCCCCACACATGTCCCTCCAACACCCACGGCACTCCCACCCCCTCCCCCATCCGTATCACCCACATCACACCCCTCCCCTGCCCGCAGCGCATCCGGACCCCCGCAGCCGCTACTCCTCCAACCACAGCACCTCCGGCCCCCTCCCCCACCCACACCTTCCCTAGAGCCGGATTAAGGGGGGTTCCCGGGGATACGTATCCCCGGGCCCCCCTTTCCAAAAGGGCCCCCTGCCACACCACAGATCGGATCTCTCTTCCGATCCGATCTGTAGTGCTGTAGAGATGTGACCTGTGTTCCAGGGCACATCAGAGCTCCAGGTTGCAGTGGATCTGCGTCTCCTGCAGAGGACAGCGCCTGTCAGTAAGCGATGGGTGTCCGGTGCAGGGACCAGGTGTTTCCCTGCACCAGACTGGAAGTGGCGACGGGCAGCGGCGCTTCAAACTTGGCGCCGTTTTGCCAGCCAATCTGAAGCGCTGGTGGCGGGAGTTCAAATCCGGCCCCGTCCGCGAGTAAATCATGGCTCGCGGGGCGCCGGCCAATCACATTGTCTCGCCGGGTCATTGGCCCCGCCCACGGCATCTGACGGCAGATGCCGGGCGGGAGCCGAAGAAGACGACCGCGCGGAAGAGCGCAGAAGATACCGAGTGAGAGCCGAAGAGGGAGGCCGCGCTGAAGAGCGGTGAACCGCCGGATGGAGGGAGAAGAGCTCCGGTGCCCGCTGAAAAGGCCGGAAGACGCCATGCTCCTGATAGTAGATGACCCGGACCAGGTGAGGCCTCAGTGAGGTGGTTTCTCACTCAGCCCCCCTTTCCTCCCTAGACCGTCAGGGATCGGGCACTAGGCCCGTAGGTACAGTCAGGCCCTCCCGGCCTGTGGGTATGTAGTCGGGCCCTCTCGGCCCGTGGCCATTTATAGTCGGGCCCTCCCGGCCCGAGGGCGCATGGTGGGCATTAGGCCCCGTTAATAGGTGCACCCCCCACCCCTCTCTTCAATAGGGACCCCACTGTCTAAAGCACCCCGGGCCCCCCATGGTCTTAATCCGGCTCTGCCTTCCCCCATTCACGGACCTACCACACCCTCCCCTTCCCCACCCGCAGCACCTCTTGACCACCTATCTACTGGCCTGTGTATGTTCAAAGGCGTGCAGGGGTTAACGGGGCGTAGCCCCAACCGACGGTGTGAAGAGCGCCCGTAGGGCGCGATGAATCACCTAGTCTAATATAAAAGCAGATGCCTTATGCCTATAGCAATGCTATAATTCTTAATAACCAATTTGCTAATTACTATTTCAGTGCAATCAGTAGTGATAATCTGCAGCTCTCATTTACAATAAACCTATACAAGTATATATTCACCAGCAGGTATTTGAGTGCAATGTTCTGCAGGAGTGTAGAAGATGGAATTACCAGCAGGTATTTGAGTGCAATGTTCTGCAGGAGTGTAGAAGATGGAATTACCTGTTGAAGAAAAGGAAGAAGTAGTCATGCCTTCTGTGGACTAGACATGTCTCCTCCGTCACTGTTGACTGGTCATGTCTCACCTGGTAAGGTGCAGTTTTGTTGGTCCTTGCTACCAAAGGTGCAGAGGCGTATCTACCTATTGGCCAGGATGGCACTCGCCAGGGGCGCCAGCCGAGGAGGGGCGCCACCCGACGGTGCAACCCGCGGCCAGTGGGTAGATACACTTTGTAGAAGCAGCATATTTGTCCCCCTTCCCCTGGCAGGCAGCAGCAGCAGCCACGGTAATTGGCGCCGGGTTCCGGCGCCGCACACCACATTACAATAAAGGAAACTACGCATAAACTACAGCTCCCAGCAGCCCTTGCTGCCGGAGCTCACATCCAAGGGCTGCTGGGAGCTGTAGTTTATGCAGACTTTTCTTTATTGTAATGCGGTGACGAACACAGTGGCTTCCTCCTCTCTCCTCTTCCAGCGCGTGACAACGGCAGGACAGCAGCCTGGTAGTTGAAACCACCAATTCCCCTCAGCTGCCTCCGTTCTGCCTGGCTTACCGATGCGACTCTGCTGTAGGACCAGGCTTCTGCTGGGGTTGGTAAGAAGATCTGCCTCCACATTTCTCTCTCTCTAACACCTCTCTTGCTCCTCTCTCTCTCTCTCTCTCTCTCTAACACCTCTCTTGCTCCTCTCTCTCTCTCTCTCTCTCTCTCTCTCTCTGACACCCTCTATCTTTCACTACTCTCTTACTTCCTGATACCCTCTCTCTCCTTTCTCCCCCCCCCCCATCTCTCTCTCTCTCTCTCTCTCTCTCCTTTCTCCCTCCCCCATCTCTCTCTCTCTCTCCCCCTACTGCCAAATATCTGTCACGGCCCAGCAACGCATCTTCCTCTACTGGCACCACCACTGGTATTGATAGGGAAGAAGGGCATGTCTCTGCACAGTTCAGCAGACACAGGCCATTTACATGCATGTGCATTGGGGGCACTGTGTGGCATATAATGTGCAGTGGGGGCACTGTGTGGCATATAATGTGCAGTGGGGGCACCGTGTGGCATATAACGTGCAGTGGGGGCACTGTCTGGCATATAACATGCAGTGGGGGGCACGGTGCGGCATATAACTCGAATTGGGGGCATTGTGTGGCATACAATGTACATTTTTTCAGGGGCCTAACATTTGAGTTTCAGCTGGTGACAGTAGTAATAAAAAAAGCAACTTTAATGCTTATTTACACTATGAGAGCCCCAATAACTCTAACTCCCCCTCAGCGTCCCTGCCCTCACCCTTCCTCTAACTCCCCCTCAGCGTCACTGCCCTCACCCTCCCTCTAACTCCCCCTCAGCGTCACTGCCCTCACCCTCCCTCTAACTCCCCCTCAGCGTCCCTGCCCTCACCCTCTCCTGTAACTCCCCCTCAGTGTCACTGCCCTCATCCTGCCTCTAACTCCCCCTCAGTGTCACTGCCCTCACCCTGCCTCTAACTCCCCATCAGTGTCACTGCCCTCACCCTGCCTCTAACTCCCCATCAGTGTCACTGCCCCCACCCTCCCTCTAACTCCTCCTCAGTGTCACTACCCTCACCCTCCATCTAACTCCCCCTCAGCGTCCCTGCCCTCACCCTCTCCTGTAACTCCCCCTCAGCATCACTGCCCTCACCCTCCCTCTAACTCCCCCTCATCGTCCCTGCCCTCACCCTCCCTCTAACTCCTCCTCAGTGTCACTACCCTCACCCTCCCTCTAACTCGCCCTCAGTGTCACTGCCCTCACCCTCCCCATAACTACGCCTCAGTGTCCCTGCCCTCACCCTCTCCTGTAACTCCCCCTCAGCATCACTGCCCTCACCCTCCCTCTAACTCCCCCTCATCGTCCCTGCCCTCACCCTCCCTCTAACTCCTCCTCAGTGTCACTACCCTCACCCTCCCTTTAACTCCCCCTCAGCGTCACTGCCCTCACCCTCCCCATAACTACGCCTCAGTGTCCCTGCCCTCACCCTCTCCTGTAACTCCCCCTCAGTGTCACTGCCCTCATCCTGCCTCTAACTCCCCCTCAGTGTCACTGCCCTCACCCTGCCTCTAACTCCCCATCAGTGTCACTGCCCTCACCCTGCCTCTAACTCCCCATCAGTGTCACTGCCCCCACCCTCCCTCTAACTCCTCCTCAGTGTCACTACCCTCACCCTCCATCTAACTCCCTCTTAGCGTCCCTGCCCTCACCCTCTCCTGTAACTCCCCCTCAGCATCACTGCCCTCACCCTCCCTCTAACTCCCCCTCATCGACCCTGCCCTCACCCTCCCTCTAACTCCTCCTCAGTGTCACTACCCTCACCCTCCCTCTAACTCGCCCTCAGTGTCACTGCCCTCACCCTCCCCATTACTACGCCTCAGTGTCCCTGCCCTCACCCTCTCCTGTAACTCCCCCTCAGCATCACTGCCCTCACCCTCCCACTAACTCCCCCTCATCGTCCCTGCCCTCACCCTCCCTCTAACTCCTCCTCAGTGTCACTACCCTCACCCTCCCTCTAACTCCCCCTCAGTGTCACTGCCCTCACCCTCCCCATAACGACGCCTCAGTGTCCCTGCCCTCACCCTCTCCTGTAACTCCCACTCAGTGTCACTGCCCTCACCCTGCCTCTAACTCCCCCTCAGTGTCCCTGCCATCACCCTCCCCATAACTACTCCTCAGTGTCCCTGCCCTCACCCTCTCCTGTAACTCCCTCTCTGTGTCCCGGGGAGGGGGGGGCGCCAGTCCCTTATTTTGCCATGGGCGCTCAGGCTCCTAGATACACCCCTGCAAAGGTGTCCGCTTCAAATCCTACTGTAGTTCGACATTGAACACCCTTTAATTCATCCTATGACCCTGAATTTCTAAGGCAGTCTTCAGTACTCAGGGACAAGTCTAGACACTGACAACAGGCCCCAGATCCCTACTAACACACATAAACCTTGAAAAGCTAAAGCTTCATCTTTGTTGGGGGTCACCTGTAACCTTTTAGTAATGACTGTGCATGTGGTAGTCCCAGTTGAAGTGGAGAATTCAGGTATTCTTTACAGTCTAGAAGTGCTCCTCAGAGTACCTAACCCAGAGTACCCAACTGAACGCAAGGTTCCATAGGAGTCTTGTATGGCTGCCTGCATAGCGTGTAATTACGTAAATACTGCTTGTTTCTTGCTCTCAACTCTATGGGATGCCAAGATAAACCAGCTTGTATAATCGCTAATTTAATCTCCCCCTTAACGATGAGCATTTTTTTTTACAGATGAGTCAACAAGTGGCTAGAAAATGATGTGCAAAAATAACCTGACAAATGATGTGAAGATATATAGGCGGCTTTTTGTGTCCATTGTAAATTTGCAAGGCTTGGGTACACCCTGTATATTTTATCTAATCCTATATATATACAGTAATCATTGGCGCTGCAAACAAGAGATGTGACCGGGTGCTTATTGGACAGGCTAAAAGGGATAATTCAATTTCTGGGTTCACTAAATCATTAAGCTAACCTTGGCCCATTGTCTTATGATTCAATTTATTTATATCTGGTCAGCTCGGCCGATGAAGGAATAATACATTCTTCTTCTCCTTTGCCAGCTGAGCTACATTGAAATCTCAATCTACAGGGAATAAAGATGAATATGGTAATTTGTCAGGATCCCAAGATTTTCCTTTCACTCCCAACCAAGTAGTAAAAATCTCCTTTTCTATTTGTACCCCAGAAATTGCTCGCACGGACAAAGCCATACCCTCTGTCTGCATTTCTGATCCTTATTGTGCTGCTCACATGAAAACAGCTGAATTAGTCACGGATGTAGAAGATTTATTGTGGAGTATGAGGATGTGTGCACATGTGAATAAAAATGAGCTGGTCTGTTAAACGGGACTGGGTGAACAAATGTGTCTCTTTGCATACGTGTTGGTATTTCACCCTGGTAAATCAGCAGATGTAAGATGCTGGAATCACTAATAATATCTAACATTCAAAGGACAATGGCAGTGACTCAGGAGTCAGATTCAGCGCTCAGAGTATACATAGCTCCCCTGCAAGAAGTATATTTATAGATTTGTGTATTATGAAAAAGCAGGAATAATATGAAACTCTGCTGAATGCTGGACAGTGATTACGGTGAGCTTCGTGAACAAGTAGAATTGCTGGATTCTCAGCTTTTAGCCTCCAGTGTGATATTTATAGAATGCTTCTGCTTTTAGCATTAATACAATAAAAAATCCAATAATTAGAAAAATCCTCTGACTCACGTTTTCACTTAATAATCTTGTTTTGAAATAAATAACATTCGTCCAGCACTAGCATTGACTGGTTGCTGTTTTTTTATTTTTATTTAAATACATGATGCAGATAAATGCATTACAAGATTACACATAACAGTAAGGTTGCAGGCTGGCAAACCTGATCAAAGGGGGCTTGTAAGTGCGGCAGCACATTGATAGATAGATAGATAGATAGATAGATAGATAGATAGATAGATAGATAGATAGATAGATAGATAGATAGATAGATAGATAGATAGATAGATAGATAGATACTGCAGATAGATAGAGCCTCACCAGGTCGGCTGGATTTTCCCACATATCCCCCATGTAATCTGATTGATATCTGTGTTTTGCCACAGTACCTATATTTCCTTTTGGTTTCTCTGCTCTCACTCTGTTTTCTAAAGTATGTTTTCTTATTTATCTACAGTAAATTCTATTATTTACACTTATGTCAGAATATATATCTTTCTTTACATATATTCTAAATCTGCTATTTCTCTTACGTCCTAGAGGATGCTGGAGTCCACATTAGTACCATGGGGTATAAACAGGTCCACCAGAAGCCACTGGCACTTTAAGAGTTTGAGAGTTTGCTGGCTCCTCCTTCTATGCCCCTCCTACCAGACTCAGTTTAAAAAATGTGCCCGGAGGAGCTGGTTTATTTTAGAGTTTATTATTTCTCTGACGTCCTAAGTGGATGCTGGGACTCCGTAAGGACCATGGGGAATAGCGGCTCCGCAGGAGACTGGGCACAACTAAGAAAGCTTTAGGACTAACTGGTGTGCACTGGCTCCTCCCACTATGACCCTCCTCCAGACCTCAGTTATAATCTTGTGCCCGGCTGAGCTGGATGCACACTAGGGGCTCTCCTGAGCTCCTAGAGAGAAAGTATATTTTTGATTTTTTATTTTACAGTGAGATCTGCTGGCAACAGACTCACTGCAGCGAGGGACTAAGGGGAGAAGAAGCGAACCTACCTAACTGGTGGTAGCTTGGGCTTCTTAGGCTACTGGACACCATTAGCTCCAGAGGGATCGACCGCATGGAACCGGCCATTGATGTTCGGTCCCGGAGCCGCGCCGCCGGCCCCCTTACAGAGCCAGAAGCAAGAAGTGATCCGGAAAATCGGCGGCAGAAGACTCCTGTCTTCAACAAGGCAGCGCACAGCACTGCAGCTGTGCGCCATTGCTCCTCTTGCACACCTCACACTGCGGTCACTGATGGGTGCAGGGCGCTGGGGGGGGGGGGGGGGGGGGCGCCCTGGGCAGCAATATAAACACCTTGCCTGGAAAAATCATCACAATATATAGCCCCAGAGGCTATATATGTGATAAATACCCCTGCCAGAATCCATAAAAAAGCGGGAGAAAAGTCCGCCGAAAAAGGGGCGGAGCTATCTCCCTCAGCACACTGGCGCCATTTCTCCCTCACAGCTCCGCTGGAAGGAAGCTCCCTGGCTCTCCCCTGCAGTCTACACTACAGAAGGGTAAAAAAGAGAGGGGGGGGCACTAAATTTAGGCGCAATATACATATATAGCAGCTATAAGGGGATATAATTTAGTTAATCCCTGTATTATTTAGCGCTCTGGTGTGTGCTGGCATACTCTCTCTCTGTCTCCCCAAAGGGCTTTGTGGGGTCCTGTCTCCTGTCAGAGCATTCCCTGTGTGTGTGCGGTGTGTCGGTACGGCTGTGTCGACATGTTTGATGAGGAGGCTTATGTGGAGGCGGAGCAAATGCCTGTAAATGTGTTGTCACCCCCTGCGGGGCAGACACCTGAGTGGATGGACTTGTGGAAGGAATTACGTGAAAGTGTCGACTCCTTACATAAAAAATTTGATGACATGCCAAATGCGGGACAGCCGACTTCTCAGCTCGTGCCTGCCCAGACGTTTTAAAGGCCATCAGGGGCTCTAAAACGCCCGCTACCTCAGATGGCAGACACAGATGTCGACACGGATACTAAGACCAGTGTCGACGACGAAGAGACTAATGTTATGTCCAGTAGGGCCACTCGTTACATGATTGAGGCAATGAAAAATGTTTTACACATTTCTGATGTGACCCCAGGTACCACAAAAAAGGGTATTATGTTTGGAGAGAAAAAACTCCCAGTAGTTTTTCCCCCTTCTGAAGAATTAAATGAAGTGTGTGAAGTAGCGTGGGCTTGCCCAGATAAAAAATTGGTAATTTCTAAAAAGTTACTAATGGCGTACCCTTTCCCGCCAGAGGATAGGTCACGTTGGGAAACACCCCCTAAGGTGGATAAAGCGCTTACACGCTTATCAAAAAAGGTGGCACTACCGTCTCCGGATACGGCCGCCCTGAAGGAGCCTGCTGATAGAAAGCAGGAGGCTCTCCTGAAGGCTATATATACACACACTGGTATTATACTGAGACCAGCTATTGCTTCAGCATGGATGTGCAGTGCGGCAGCTGCGTGGTCAGATTCCCTGTCAGAAAACATTGACACCCTAGACAGGGACACTATATTGCTAAACATAGAGCATATTAAAGACGCTGTCTTATACATGAGAGATGCACAGAGGGATATTTGCTGGCTGGCATCTAAAATAAGTGCACTGTCCATTTCTGCCAGGAGAGGGTTATGGACTCGGCAGTGGACAGGTGATGCAGATTCTAAAAGGCACATGGAAGTTTTGCCTTATAAGGGTGAGGAGTTGTTCGGGGATGGTCTTTCAGACCTAGTGTCCACAGCAACGGCTGG
The DNA here is from genome assembly GCF_028390025.1 of Pseudophryne corroboree. Lineage (NCBI taxonomy): Eukaryota > Metazoa > Chordata > Amphibia > Anura > Myobatrachidae > Pseudophryne > Pseudophryne corroboree. The sequence continues at coordinate 811,435,611 of NC_086447.1, forward strand.
GAAGTCAGCATTTTTACCACATGTCCCCTCACAACCAAAGAAAGTACCGTATTATCAGGTACAGTCCTTTCGTCCTCAAAAGAGCAGGCGGGGTAGAGGCGCGTCCTTTCTGCCCAGAGGCAGAGGTAGGGGAAAAAAGCTGCAGCATACAGCCAGTTCCCAGGAACAAAAGTCCTCCCCCGCTTCTTCTTCTAAGTCCGCCGCATGACGCTGGGGCTCAACAGGCGGAGCCAGGTACGGTGGGGGCCCGTCTCAAAAACTTCAGCAATCAGTGGGGTCGCTCACAAGTAGATCCCTGGATCCTTAAAGTGGTATCTCAGGGGTACAGGCTGGAATTCGAGACATTTCCCCCCCGCCGTTTCCTCAAATCTGCCTTGCCAACAACTCCCTCAGGCAGGGAGGCTGTGATAGAGGCAATTCACAAGCTGTATTCACAGCAGGTGATAGTCAAGGTGCCCCTACTTCAACAAGGACGGGGTTACTATTCCACAATGTTTGTGGTACCGAAACCGGACGGTTCGGTGAGACCCATTTTAAATTTGAAATCCTTGAACACATATATAAAAAAATTCAAGTTCAAGATGGAATCGCTCAGGGCGGTTATTGCAAGCCTGGAAGAGGGGGATTACATGGTATCACTGGACATCAAGGATGCTTACCTGCATGTCCCCATTTACCATCCTCACCAGGAGTACCTCAGATTTGTGGTACAGGATTGTCATTACCAATTCCAGACGTTGCCGTTCGGCCTGTCCACGGCACCGAGGGTATTTACCAAGGTAATGGCCGAAATGATGATACTCCTTCGAAAAAAGGGAGTTTTAATTATCCCATACTTGGACGATCTCCTGATAAAGGCGAGGTCCAGGGAGCAGTTGTTGGTCGGCGTAGCACTATCTCAGGAGGTGCTACACCAGCACGGTTGGATTCTAAATATTCCAAAGTCACAGCTGGTTCCTGCGACACGTCTACTGTTCCTGGGGATGATTCTGGACACAGTCCAGAAAAAAGTGTTTCTCCCAGAGGAAAAAGCCAAGGAGCTGTCATCTCTAGTCAGAGGCCTCCTGAAACCAAAACAGGTGTCGGTGCATCACTGCACGCGAGTCCTGGGAAAGATGGTAGCTTCTTACGAAGCAATTCCATTCGGCAGGTTCCATGCCAGAACCTTTTAGTGGGACCTGTTGGACCAATGGTCCGGATCGCATCTTCAAATGCATCGGCTGATAACCCTGTCTCCACGGACCAGGGTGTCTCTGCTGTGGTGGCTGCAGAGTGCTCATCTCAGAGAGGGCCGCAGATTCGGAATACAGGACTGGGTCCTGGTGACCACGGATGCCAGCCTTCGAGGCTGGGGGGCAGTCACACAGGGAAGAAACTTCCAAGGACTATGGTCAAGTCAGGAGACTTCCCTACACATAAATGTTCTGGAACTAAGGGCAATTTACAATGCCCTAAGTCAGGCAAAACCCCTGCTTCAAAACCAGCCGGTACTGATCCAGTCAGACAACATCACGGCGGTCGCCCATGTAAACCGACAGGGCGGCACGAGAAGCAGGACGGCGATGGCAGAAGCCACAAGGATTCTCCAATGGGCGGAAAATCACGTGTTAGCACTGTCAGTAGTGTTCATTCCGGGAGTGGACAACTGGGAAGCAGACTTCCTCAGCAGGCACGACCTCCACCCGGGAGAGTGGGGACTTCATCCAGAAGTCTTCCAATTGATTGTAAACCATTGGGAAAGGCCACAGGTGGACATGATGGCGTCCCGTCTAAACAAAAAGCTAGAAAAGTATTGTGCCAGGTCAAGAGACCCGCAGGCGATAGCTGTGGACGCTCTAGTGACACCGTGGGTGTACCGGTCGGTTTATGTGTTCCCTCCTCTTCCTCTCATACCAAAGGTACTGAGGATAATAAGGAGAAGAGGAGTAAGAACTATACTCATTGTTCCGGATTGGCCAAGAAGAGCTTGGTACCCGGAACTTCAAGAAATGATCTCAGAGGACCCATGGCCTCTGCCGCTCAGACAGGACCTGCTGCAGCAGGGGCCCTGTCTGTTCCAAGACTTACCGCGGCTGCGTTTGACGGCATGGCGGTTGAACACCGGATCCTGAAGGAAAAGGGCATTCCGGAGGAAGTCATTCCTACGCTAATTAAAGCTAGGAAAGAAGTAACCGCAAACCATTATCACAGCATATGGCGAAAATATGTTGCGTGGTGTGAGGCCAGGAAGGCCCCAACGGAAGAATTTCAGCTGGGTTGTTTCCTGCACTTTCTACAGTCAGGGGTAACTATGGGCCTAAAATTGGGTTCCATTAAGGTCCAGATTTCGGCTCTATCGATTTTTTTCCAGAGAGAACTGGCTTCACTACCTGAAGTTCAAACTTTTGATAAGGGAGTGCTGCATATTCAGCCCCCTTTTGTGCCTCCAGTGGCACCTTGGGATCTCAACGTGGTGTTGGATTTCCTAAAGTCACATTGGTTTGAGCCACTTAAGACCGTGGATTTGAAATATCTCACATGGAAAGTGGTCATGTTGTTGGCCTTGGCTTCGGCCAGGCGTGTATCAGAATTGGCGGCTTTGTCATGTAAAAGCCCTTATCTGATTTTCCATATGGATAGGGCAGAATTGAGGACTCGTCCCAAGTTTCTCCCTAAGGTGGTATCAGCTTTTCACTTGAATCAACCTATTGTTGTGCCTGCGGCTACTAGGGACTTGGAGGACTCCAAGTTACTGGACGTAGTCAGGGCCTTGAAAATTTATGTTTCCAGGACGGCTGGAGTTAGGAAGACTGACTCGCTATTTATCCTGTATGCACCCAACAAACTGGGTGCTCCTGCTTCGAAGCAGACTATTGCTCGCTGGATTTGTAGCACAATTCAGCTTGCGCATTCTGCGGCTGGCCTGCCGCAGCCTAAATCTGTAAAAGCCCATTCCACGAGGAAGGTGGGCTCTTCTTGGGCGGCTGCCCGAGGGGTCTCGGCTTTACAACTTTGCCGAGCTGCTACTTGGTCAGGGGCAAACACGTTTGCAAAATTCTACAAATTTGATACCCTGGCTGAGGAGGACCTTGAGTTCTCTCATTCGGTGCTGCAGAGTCATCCGCACTCTCCCGCCCGTTTGGGAGCTTTGGTATAATCCCCATGGTCCTTACGGAGTCCCAGCATCCACTTAGGACGTCAGAGAAAATAAGATTTTACTCACCGGTAAATCTATTTCTCGTAGTCCGTAGTGGATGCTGGGCGCCCGTCCCAAGTGCGGACTGTCTGCAATGCTTGTATATAGTTATTGTTAACTAAAGGGTTATTGTTGAGCCATCTGTTGAGAGGCTCTGTTATGTTCATACTGTTAACTGGGTATAATATCACGAGTTATACGGTGTGATTGGTGTGGCTGGTATGAGTCTTACCCGGGATTCAAAATCCTTCCTTATTGTGTCAGCTCTTCCGGGCACAGTATCCTAACTGAGGTCTGGAGGAGGGTCATAGTGGGAGGAGCCAGTGCACACCAGTTAGTCCTAAAGCTTTCTTAGTTGTGCCCAGTCTCCTGCGGAGCCGCTATTCCCCATGGTCCTTACGGAGTCCCAGCATACACTACGGACTACGAGAAATAGATTTACCGGTGAGTAAAATCTTATTTTTACAGGGAGGCTGCTGGCAACAGCCTCCCTGCTTTGTGGGACTAAGGGGGGAAGTAGTGTCCACCCTGCGGGGTCTGAGCCACTATCTCCGCTGACAGGACACTGAGCTCCTGAGGGGATAGATCGTTCCCCGCCACAGGGGATCGCTCACCCCAGCAGCTTGCCGCCATCCCCTTACAGAGCTGAAGATCAAGCGGGGGCCGGTGTGAAGATGGCGACATCAGGGTAGGAGCCCAGTCTCAGCGGTACATAGTGCGGCGCTGTGAGGGGCGCCCTGAGCCAGCGCATGCACCCTACACTGGTCACAAAGCCTGTCGGGGTCCCCGGATCTCAGTCAGCATAAATCCTTAGGCCAGTACAATCCTATGAAGAGCAGGAAGACAGCGCCATTTTGGGGGCGGGGCTTCTCAGAGCGGCACCAGCAGCGTTCAGCGCCATTTTCCTGCCTGCACAACGCTGTCAGTGAAGAGCAAGTCTATAGATTGTAAGCTTGCGAGCAGGGCCTTCCTACCTCTATGTCTGTCTGTTTTTACCCAGTTTTGTTCTATTACTGTTGTTCTAATTGTAAAGCGCAACGGAATATGCTGCGCTATATAAGAAACTGTTAATAAATAAATAAATAAGTCCCTCCACAGCAACTCCAGCTATCTCTCACGGTACCAGGGGGTTGTAGAAGGGGGGAAGGCTGCAAAACGACTGTGTAACCTATTAAGGTGCACAGTCAGCGCTGATAGGGGGTCTCCCTTTATATTAAAAGCGCTGTTTGTGGGTTGGTTCCAATCACTGTGTCTCTCTTGCCATTCTTGGGAGTGAAACTCTGTCTGTCCTCCCCTGTGTGTGTGTGGAGTGTCTGTTGTCTCCATTAAGCTATGTCCAGGGACTCTGTGTCATATGCTGCAGAGGATATGTCCTCTCAGGATGATCCCATTCCATGTAATCAGTCTGGCCCAGTTCTGGTATATCAGGGCTCCCCGCTGTATATTCACATAAACGTGCTCTTGCTCAGATCATACAGGATGATACCGATTCTGATACTGCAGACGGTGACCAGGATGTGTTGTGGGGGGCTGCATCTCTTGCAAAAGGGGTGCAGTTGATGATAGAGGCTATTAGGGATGTGTTGAATATTGCTGATACAACTCCCGAGCAGGTTGAGGAGGCTTACTTCACTGAAAATAAGAAAGCCTCGCTAACCTTCCCTGCGTCAAAGAAATTAAATGCTATATTTGAAAAGGCTTGGGAAAACCCGGATAAAAAATTCCAGATACCTAAAAGGGTTCTGGTAGCGTTTCCTTTCCCGGTAGAGGATAGGAAAAAATGGGTAAACCCGCCTATTGTTGATGCGTCAGTATCCAGACTCTCAAAAAAGGTGGTTTTACCTGTTCCAGTATCTACCGCCTTGAAAGAGCCTGCTGATTGTAAAATTGATAATACGCTCAAATCCATGTACACGGCTTCTGGGGCAATACTACGTCCCACTATTGCCAGTGCTTGGATTGCCAAAGCTATAGTAAAGTGGTCAGGCACGTTACTTGAGGACTTGGATACTATGGAGAAATGTGATGTTGAATTGTTTTTATGTAACAGTCAGGATTCGGCAGGATTTCTGGTAGGATCCATGAAGGACCTGGGTTCCATGGCTGCGGGGATTTCTTCCATGTCAGTATCAGCTCCTTGAGGACTGTGGTTGCGCCAGTGGTCTGCCGACGCTGAATCCAGGAGAAGTGTGGAGACCCTACCCTACACAGGTCAGGCTCTCTTTGGGGAAGCATTAGATGCATGGATCTCCACGGCTACGGCTGGTAAGTCACCCTTTTTTCCCTCAGCTACAACTGCTCCGAAGAAACCCTTTTCTTCAGTTACATTACAGCCCTTTCGGTCTAACAAGCCCAGAAAGGCTAAGCCGTCCAACACCTTCTTTCGGGGAGGTCGGCCCAAGTCCAAGAAACCTGCGGCTGCACGTTCCCAGGAACAAAAACCTGCTTCAGGTACACCAAACTCCCCGGCATGATGGTGGACTGCACGCCCCGGAGGTGGGGCCGGTGGGAACGAGACTCAGACATTTCACTCATGCATGGGTGTCCTCCGGCCTGGACCCCTGGGTGCAAGATATTGTGTCTCGGGGGTACAGGCTGGAATTTCAAAATCTCCCACCTCACCGATTTTTCAGATCAGGCTTGCCAGCTCTGCTGGCAGACAGGACTGTCCTGCAAGAAGCCATCCAGAAGTTGGTGGAGGCACAAGTTATTGTGCCAGTACCACCTCATATGCAAAACAAAGGTTAATATTCGAACCTTTTCGTGGTACCGAAACCGGATGGTTCGGTCAGGCCCATTCTGAACTTAAAATCACTAAACCCCTTTCTGAGGGAGTTCAAGTTCAAAATGGAGTCTCTAAGGGCAGTGATATCAGGTCTGGAGGAGGGGGAATTCCTAGTATCCCTGGATATCAAGGATGCGTACCTCCACATTCCGATTTGGCTGCCGCATCAAGCTTATCTTCGATTCGCATTGTTGGACTGTCACTTTCAGTTCCAGGCCCTCCCATTCGGGCTTTCCATAGCACCGAGGGTATTCACCTAGGTGATAGCGGAAATGATGATTCTCCTCCGCAGACAGAAGGTGAACATAATTCCGTATCTGGACGATCTGCTGATAAAGGCATCGTCCAAGGAGAAGCTGTTACGGTCCATAACACTCACGACCCAGCTTCTTAGGAAACATGGTTGGATCCTGAATCTTCCAAAATCACATTTGGAACCAACCAGGAGGTTGTCCTTTCTGGGAATGATCCTCGACACGGAGGTGCAGAGTGTGTTTCCCCCAGAGGAAAAGGCGTTGGTGATTCAAACGATGGTCCGGGATGTCCTGAAGCCAGCCCGGGTGTCAGTTCATCAGTGTATTTGCCTTCTGGAGAAGATGGTGGCCTCTTACGAGGCTCTGCAGTAAGGGAGGTTTCACGTTCGGTCCTTCCAACTGGATCTCCTGGACAAGTGGTCGGTATCCCATCTACACATGCACCAGAGAATACGTCTGTCGCCAAAGGCCAGGATTTCACTCCTCTGGTGGCTGCAATTACCTCACCTTCTGGAGGGCCGCAGGTTCGGGATTCAGGACTGGATCTTTCTAACCACAGATTCAAGTCTCCGGGGCTGGGGCACAGTCACTCAAGGGGTAACCTTCCAAGGAAGATGGTCAAGTCTGAAAGCCGGCCTGCCGATAAACATTCTGGAACTAAGAGCCGTCTACAACGGAATTCTCCAAGCGGCCCATCTTCTGAGAAATCGGGTCATTCAAGTGCAGTCGGACAATGTGACAACAGTGGCTTACATAAACCGACAGGGCAGAACGAAGAGCAGAGCTGCAATGGCAGAGGTAACAAGAATCATCCTGTGGGCAGAGAAGCATGCGTTGGCGCTGTCAGCAATCTTCAGACAACTGGGAAGTGGACTTCCTCAGCAGACACGATCTCCATCCAGGGGAGTGGGGTCTCCATCCGGAGGTGTTCAAGGAGGTAACAGATCTTTGTGGCATACCCTAGATCGACATGATGGCCTCTCGTCTCAACAAGAAGCTTCAAGCGGTATTGTTCCAGGTCAAGGGACCCGCAAGCAGTGGCGGTGGACGCCCTAGTGACTCTGTGGGTGTTCCAGCCTGTGTACGTGTTTCCTCCACTTCCACTCATCCCAAGAGTTCTAAAGCTCATAAGGAGAACAAGGGTTCAAGTGATCCTCATTGCTCCAGACTGGCCAAGAAGGGCTTGGTACGCGGATCTTCTGGATCTACTGCAAGAAGAGCCGAGGCCTCTTCCTCTTCGGGAGGACCTGCTGCAGCGGGGGCCGTTCGCCTCTCAAGACTTACTGCGGCTACGTTTGACGGCATGGAGGTTGAACGCCTGATACTAGCTCGGAAGGGCATTCTGCACAAGGTTATTCCTACCCTGATACAGGCTAGGAAAGGAGTAACGTCTAAACATTACCATCGAATTTGGAAAAAGTATGTATCTTGGTGTGAGTCCAAGAAATTTCGTGCGGTGGAGTTTCAACTGGGACGGTTTCTCCTCTTCCTACAAACTGGTGTGGATTCGGGCCTGAAGTTGGTATCTGTGAAGGTCCAGATTTCGGCCCTATCCATTTTCTTCCAGAAACAATTGGCTGCCCTTCGTGAGGTTCAGACCTTTTTGAAGGGAGTTCTGCACATCCAACCTCCCTTTGTTCCACCTACGGTGCCTTGGGACCTTAACGTGGTGTTGCAGTTCCTCCAATCGGACTGGTTCAAGGCTCTACAGGAGGTTGAGGTCAAATTTCTTACGTGGAAGGCTGTCACGTTGTTGGCTTTAGCTTCTGTTAGACGTGTGTCGGAGTTGGGGGCTTTGTCCTGTAAAAGCCCATACTTGATCTTCCATGAAGATAGAGCTGAGCTCCGGATATGTCAGCAGTTTCTTCCGAAGGTTGTGTCGGCATTTCATATCAGCCAACCTATTGTGGTGCCAGTGGCTACTGACTCCTCAATTTCTTCAAAGTCCTTGGATGTTGTAAGGGTTCTGAAAATCTATGTGAAGAGGACTGCTCGTCAAAGAAAATCGGACTCTCTGTTAGTCTTATATGATCCCAAGAAAATTGGGTGTCCTGCTTCTAAGGTTCACTATCATCATCACTATCAAGATCAGGTTCACTATCCAGCATGCGTATTCTATGGCAGGATTGCCGTGTCCTACGTCTGTTAAGGCCCACTCTACTCGTAAGGTGGGGTCTTCCTGGGCAGCTGTCTCGGTGTTACAACTTTGCAGAGCGGCTACTTGGTCCGGGTCGAACACGTTTGCAAGGTTCTACAAGTTCGATACTTTGGCCTCTGATGATCTGAAGTTTAGTCAATCAGTTCTGCAGTAGCCTCCGCGCTCTCCCTCCCATTCTGAGAGCTTTGGTACATCCCCATGGTACTATTGTGGACCCCAGCATCCTCTAGGACGTAAGAGAAAATAAGATGCTGTACAGAACAGGGGGCGTGGCTTGGCAACCATTGGAACAAGTCAGACTTTTCATAAGCTCCAGCTTTGGAAGCCCTAATTAGCTATTAAACAGGGCTCACCCCTTTCATACCTCCTCCGTACTTACTATACCTGAGTCTGAACACCTTCTCCACTGCAGGCGTTAGGTTCGCGGAGCTGGGAGGGGTTTATTACTTCTCTGCGGGTTGCAGCCTATCCCCCCTGCTGAAGCCAGGGACTCAATTTTTTACACTATCCCGGCGCGGGTACTATGGGCACCCGCAGTGTGGCCTTACATCTACCCCGACCCATATCCGCAAGACTGCCCTCCCTACTGCTCACCTTAGCCTCCTAGTCTGCGTCAACCTCCGCCCGTTGGGCCGCCCGCCGGGTCGCTGGGCCATCTCTGGCGGCTGTTCACTTCCCCTCCCCAGGTCTGTGGGGCCAGGGGCCGCCCGCGGCAGACGCTCCTCCCGCTGGACTCGGCGCTCTGCCCTGACGAGGGCTGCTGGGTGTGGGAAGCGCCTAGACCAGCTACTGAAAGACAGGCGCCATCACTCTCCTCGCGGCCCGACTGAGACTCCCCTCTGTGCTGCCTGTGGGCCCTACTACATGCCGTCCGCCCGTGTGCGGACGCCGCCCGCCATCCTGGCCGCCCCCCCCCCCCATCCTGCTGGATCATTTCCTTGCGGCTGTGCGGGATCTTCTGGCGGACGGACCCGGAGCGGAGACCCGGCGCCTGACTGCCTGAGACCCCTGATACCAGAGGTAAGGTGCTCTGGTGTGCCTTCGTGGTGAAACTGCTGGGTGAGGGGTGAGAGACTGGGGCCCTGCTGTGCCTCATAGTGCATGCTACATTACAGCTCACGTGAAACCCCTGTTTGCGAACACCCTCTGTGGCTTGCCCTTCCTGCCTGGGAGTATCTGGATATCAGCTGAAGACTGCGGGAGAGCCTCAGCTCGTGCAGCCAATTATTATCGGGACGATGGAGTCTCTACTTGCCTTGCCTTATTTATCACTCCTCTGCAACATAAGCTGCTGTATGAAAACGCTGCAGCTTATGCTATTCACCCAGTTTACGTACATGGTGGAGATATCACGTTCACTGATGGCCCAATAGCAATGGCTGCCTATTATTCTTAGTTTCTTACCCCTAATAGCGATTTTAAATGGGTCTCCTGCTCTGAAGCTAAATCTTTATGCCCTACTGGTCGCAGACCTGTTTATCTATGCAATAATCACAGCATTCTAATACCCATAGACACCCGCCTGGACTTCATCTCTGGTCGACCTCTCTGTGTTGCTGTATTCTAGTCCTCCAATATGTTACCGAAAAGAGGTGGAAAACTCCCCAAGAAGCCTGCTCCTATACAATTGGGTTCACTACGATATGCCGGCGGCCGGGCTCCCGGCGACCAGCATACCGGCGCCGGGAGCCCGACCGCCGGCTTACCGACAGTGTGGCGAGCACAAATTAGCCCCTTGCGGGCTCGCTGCGCTCGCCGCGCTACGGGCACGGTGGCGCGCAATGCGCGCCACACTATTTTATTCTCCTTCCAGGGGGGTCGTGGACCCCCACGAGGGAGAATAAGTGTCGGTATGCGGGCTGTCGGGCTCCCGGCGCCGGTATGCTGGTCGCCGGGGATGTCCGACCGCCGGCATACTGAAGACCACCCATACAATTTCCTAAAGCTACCGGATTCAATCAAACCTCCACTAATGCATTATCTGTGAGCTTCGGGACGCCCACAAACCTATCTAAATCTTCTGCTTCCCATCCATCGACTGACCTGGATATGAATCTAGACCCCCAAGCTTCCCTCACCACTCAAACGATGCTCAAGATGTTCTCAGCATTCCGCTCCGATATCTTGTCTGGTGTGGATTCTTCAATTCAAACACTTAGAGCTGACCTGAGTGGCATAGCAGGTCGTACCCAACATCTCGAAGATAAAATGCAGGATCTAGTGGCATCGCATAATGATCTTCTTACATCACATTCCGACTTACAAAATGACGTCATCTCATTATGTGAAAAGGTTGCTGATTTGGAGGACAGATCGAGGAGAAACAACCTCAAGGTTAGAGGTGTACCCGACTCGGTAGCTCCAGCAGAGCTAAGGGGGTATGTCACTAAATTGTTCCAGAGTCTTCTCCCATCTGCATCCTTCCAAGATTTACTTATAGATCGAGTCCATCGTTTGCCTAAACCGCGGAGTGGCTATTCATCCAGTTTCCCAAGAGACGTTTTGCTACGAGTTCATTTTTTTCATATCAGAGAGGATATTCTCAGAGCTGCCAGACAAGCGGAGGACTCTGACGTTATGGGCGGTTTGCAAATATATCCTGATCTTTCTCAATTCACCTTGGATAAAAGATGGGCGCTTCGCCCAATGACGTCTGCCCTCAAAGATAACGACATCCAGTATAAGTGGGGCTTCCCAGTCAAATTGATTATCAGCTATGACTCTTCCTCCTATATAGTCTCTATGTTTGAAGCAGGAGTAAAGTTACTGGACGACTGGGACATTCAAATTCCACACTTAAAGGCTGCCGCTCCGCCTCAGGTGTCGGATACCTGAAAATCAGGAGTCATTGGCTTGATTGTATTATTATATTTGTCCTTAGATGTGAATATAAAAGTCAGGAGGGTCCATATAGTGATCCTAGGCCCTGTAGATAATAAGAATTTACTTACCGATAATTCTATTTCTCGTAGTCCGTAGTGGATGCTGGGAACTCCGTAAGGACCATGGGGAATAGCGGCTCCGCAGGAGACTGGGCACATCTAAAGAAAGCTTTAGGACTATCTGGTGTGCACTGGCTCCTCCCCCTATGACCCTCCTCCAAGCCTCAGTTAGGATACTGTGCCCGGACGAGCGTACACAATAAGGAAGGATTTTGAATCCCGGGTAAGACTCATACCAGCCACACCAATCACACCGTACAACTTGTGATATGAAACCCAGTTAACAGCATGATAACAGAGGAGCCTCTGAATAGATGGCTCACAACAAGAACCCGATTAGTTAACAATAACTATGTACAAGTATTGCAGACAATCCGCACTTGGGATGGGCGCCCAGCATCCACTACGGACTACGAGAAATAGAATTATCGGTAAGTAAATTCTTATTTTCTCTGACGTCCTAGTGGATGCTGGGAACTCCGTAAGGACCATGGGGATTATACCAAAGCTCCCAAACGGGCGGGAGAGTGCGGATGACTCTGCAGCACCGAATGAGAGAACTCCAGGTACTCCTCAGCCAGGGTATCAATTCGTAGAATTTTGCAAACGTGTTTGCCCCTGACCAAGTAGCTGCTCAGCAAAGTTGTAAAGCCGAGACCCCTCGGGCAGCCGCCCAAGATGAGCCCACCGTCCTTGTGGAATGGGCTTTTATTGATTTAGGCTGCGGTAATCCTACCGCAGAATGCGCCAGCTGAATAGTGCTACAAAACCAGCGCGCAATAGACTGCCTAGAAGCAGGAGCACCCAGCTTGTTGGGTGCCATCAGGATAAACAGCGAGTCAGTCTTCCTGACTCCAGCCGTCCTGGAAAAATAAAATTTACAGGGCTCTGACTACGTCCAGCAACTTGGAATCCTCCAAGTCCCCAGTAGCCGCAGGCACCACAAAAGGTTGGTTCAAGTGAAAACCTGAGACCACCTTCGGGAGAAACTGAGGACGAGTCCTCAACTCTGCCCTATCCATACAGAAAATCAGATAAGGCCTTTTACATGACAAAGCCGCCAATTCTGACACACGCCTGGCCAAGGCCAAGGCCAACAGCATGACCACTTTCCACGCGAGATACTTTAGCTCCATGGTTTTAAGTGGCTCAACCAATGTGACATTAGGAAATCCAACACCACGTTGAGATCCAAAAAGTGCCACAGGAGGCACAAAAGGAGGCTGAATATGTAGTACTCCTTTAACCAAAGTCTGAACTTCAGGCAGTGAAGCCAGTTTTTTCTGGAAGAAAATCGACAGAGCCGAAATCTGGACCTTGATGGACCCCAATTTGAGGCCCAAACGTCACCCCTGCTTGCAGGAAGTGCAGGAATCGACATAGTTGAAATTCCTCCGTCGGGGCCTTCATGGCCTCCCACCAAGCAACAAATTTTCGCCAAACGCGGCGATAATGTCTTGCGGTGACATCCTTCCTGGCTATGATCAGGGTAGGGATGACTTCCTTCGGAATACCCTTTTCCTTTAGGATCCGGTGTTCTACCGCCATGCCGTCAAACGCAGCCGCGGTAAGTCTTGGAACAGACAGGGTCCCTGCTGCAGCCGGTCTTGTCTGAGCGGCAGAGGCCAAGGGTCCTCTGCCAGCATCTCTTGAAGTTCCGGGTACCAAGCTCTTCATGGCCAATCCGGAACCCCGAGTATGGTTTTCACTCCTCGCCTTCTTATTATTCTCAGTACCTTGGGTATGAAAGGTAGAGGAGGAGACACATAAACCGACTGGTACACCCACGGTGTCACTAGAGCGTCCCCAGCGATCGCCTGAGGGTCCCTTGACCTGGCGCAATATCTTTTCAACTTCTTGTTGAGGCGGGACGCCATCATGTCCACCCGTGGTCATTCCCAACGGTTTACCCGCATTTGGAAAACTTCTGGATGAAGTCCCCATTCTCCTGGGTGTAGGTCGCCCATCGGAGAATCCTTGTGGCTTCTGCCATCGCCATCCTGCTTCTTGTGCCGCCCTGTCTGTGTACATGGGCGACCGCCGTGATGTCGTCTGATTGGATCAGTACCGGCTGGTTCTGAAGCAGGGGCCTTGCTTGTCTTAGGGCATTGTAAATGGCCCTTAGCTGCTGAATATTTATGTGAAGCGAAATCTCCTTGGAAATTTCTTCCCTGTGTGACTGCACCCCAGCCCCGAAGGCTGGCATCCGTGGTCACCAGGACCCAGTCCTGTATTCCGAATCTGCGGCCCACTAGTAGATGAGCCCTCTGCAGCCACCACAGCAGCAACACCCTGTTTCTTGCTGACAGGGTTATCCGCTGTTGTATCTGTACATGGGACCCGGACCATTAGTCCCACAGGTCCCACTGGAACGTCCTTGCGTGGAGTCTTCCGAATGGAATTATGCTTCGTACGAAGCTACCATTTTTCCCAGGACTCGTGTGCATTGATGTACCGACACCTGTCCTGGTTTTAGGATGTCTCTGACTAGAGATGACAACTCCTCGGCTTTTTCCACTGGAAGAAACACTCTTTTCTGGTCTGCGTTCAGAAACATTCCCAGGAACAGAAGACGTGTCGTCGGGACCAGCTGTGACTTTGGAATATTGAGAATCCAGTCGTGCTGTTGTAGCACTTCCCGAGAGAGTGCTACCCCCACTACCAACTGTTCTTTGGACCTCGCCTTTATCAGGAGATCGTCCAAGTACGGGATAATAAAAACTTCCTTCTTGTGAAGGAGTATCATCACTTCGGCCATTACCTAGGTAAAGACCTTCGGTGCCGTGGACAACTCCAACGGCCGCGTCTGGAACTGATAGTGACAGTCCTGTACCACATATCTGAGGTACTCCTGGTGAGGGGGGGGGGGGGGAATGGGGACATGCAGGTACGCATCCTTGATGTCCAGGGAGACCCTGTAATCCCCCTCGTCCAGGCTCGTAATAAGCGCCCTGAGCGATTCCATCTTGAACTTGAATCTTCTGATATAAAAGTTCAAGTATTTTAATTTCAAGATGGGTCTCACCGAACCGTTGCGGTACCACAACCACTGTGGAATAGTAACCCCTTCCTTGCTGAAGGAGGGGCACCTTGACAATAACTTGTTGTGATTATAGTGTTGAATATCCACCAACACCGTCTCCCTGGCAGAGGGAGGTGCCGGTAAGGCAGATTTTAGGAAACGGCGGGGGGAAGAACGTCTCGAACTCCAGCCTGTACCCCTGAGATACTACTTGAAGGACCCAGGGATCTATGTGAGAGAGCCCACTGTCCGCTGAAATATCTGAAACGGGCCCCCACCGTACCCGGGTCCGCCTGAGTAGCCCCAGCACCATGCTGTGGACCTACCGGACGCAGGGAGGACTTCTGCTCTTGGGAACTAGCTGTGTGTTGCAGCTTTTTTCCTCTACCTTTGCCTCCCGGCAGAAAGGATGAGCCTCTAGCCCACTTGTTTTTCTGGGGCCGAAAGGACTGTACTTGATGATACGGTGCTTTCTTTTGTTGTGGGGTAGCCTGTGGCAAAAAAAATTATTTCCCAGCAGTAGCTGTGGAAACGAGGTCTGAAAAACTATCCCCAAACAGTTTTACCCCCTTATAGGGCAACTTCCATGTGCCGATTCGAGTCGGCATCGCCTGACCATTGCCAAGTCCATAACCCCCGTCTGGCGGCAATGGACCTATCGCTTATTTTTGATGCCAGCCGGCAAATATCCCTCTGTGCATCACGCATGTATAAGACCACGTCTTTTATATGCTCTATTTTCAGCAAAATATTGTCCCTATCCATAGTTATTTTCCGACAGGGAATCTGACCACGCAGCGGGAGCACTGCCCATCCATGCCGAAGCAACGGCTGGTCGCAATATAATGCCCTAGTGTGTGACCATATCTTATAGGGTAACCTCCTGCTTTCTATCAGCAGGTTCCTTCAGGGCGGCCGTACCCGAAGACGGTAGTGCCACCTTTTCTGATAAGCGTGTAAGCGCTGTATCTACCCTATGGGGTGTTTCCCCGCGTGACCTATCCTCTGGCGGGAAAGGGTACGCTGCCAATAACCGTTGTAGAAAATATCAATTTCTTACCGGGGGAAGACCACTCTTCCTCACACACCTCATTTAGTTTCTCAGATGCAGGAAAAACTACTAATAGTTTTCTCTCACCAAACACAATACCCTTTTATGTGGTACCTGGGGAATAATCATAAATGTGTAATACATTTTTCATTGTCTCAATCCTGTAACGGGTGGACCTATTTGGAGGGTACACCAGTCTCATCGATGTCGACACTGGAGTCAGTATCCGTGTCGACATCTGTGTCTGTTATCTGAGGTAGCGGGCGATTTTAGAGCCCCCCATGACATTTGAGACGCTGGAACAGGCACAAGCTGAGTAGCCGGCTGTTCCGTGTCGTCGGCCTTTTATGTAAGGAGTTGACACTTTCACGTTGATCCTTCCATAAGTTCAACCACACCGGTGTCGACCCCGCAGGGGGTGACAACATATTTACAGGCATTCGCTCCGCCTCCACCTCATTATCCTCCACATACCTGTCGACACAGCCGTACCGACACACAGCACACACACAGGGAATGCTCTGATAGAGGACAGGACCCCACAAAGCCCTTTGGGGAGACAGAGGGAGAGTATGCCAGCACACACCAGGGCGCTATATATCACAGGGATAGCACCTATAAAAAAGTGTTTTCCCTTATAGCTGCCTATATGTTGTATACTGCGCCTAAATTGTGCCCCCCCCCCCTCTCTTTTTAACCCTTTCTGTAGTGTATTAACTGCAGGGGAGAGCCAGGGAGCTTCCCTCCAACGGAGCTGTGAGGGAAAAATGGCGCCAGTGTGCTGAGGAGATAGGCTCCGCCCCTTTTTCACGG
The DNA here is from genome assembly GCF_028390025.1 of Pseudophryne corroboree. Classification (NCBI taxonomy): domain Eukaryota; kingdom Metazoa; phylum Chordata; class Amphibia; order Anura; family Myobatrachidae; genus Pseudophryne; species Pseudophryne corroboree. Next base: position 811,451,811 of record NC_086447.1, read on the forward strand.
ACTTTTCTCCCGCATTTTTATGGAATCTGGCAGGGGTTAATATACATCCATATAGCCCTGGGGGTTATATGTGATGTATTTTTGCCAGCCAAGGTGTTTATATTGCTGCTCAGGGCGCCCCCCCCCAGCGCCCTGCACCCTCAGTGACCGGAGTGTGTGGTGTGCATGAGGAGCAATGGCGCACAGCTGCAGTGCTGTGCGCTACCTTGGTGAAGACTGATGTCTTCTGCCGCCGATTTTCCGGACCTCTTCTTGCTTCTGGCTCTGTAAGGGGGCCGGCGGCGCGGCTCTGGGACCGGACTCCGAGGCTGGGCCTGTGTTCGGTCCCTCTGGAGCTAATGGTGTCCAGTAGCCTAAGAAGCCCAAGCTGGCTGCAAGCAGGCAGGTTCGCTTCTTCTCCCCTTAGTCCCTCGATGCAGTGAGCCTGTTGCCAGCAGGTCTCACTGAAAATAAAAAACCTAAAACTAACTTTTTCTAAGAAGCTCAGGAGAGCTCCTAGATTGCACCCTGCTCGGTCGGGCACAAAAATCTAACTGAGGCTTGGAGGAGGGTCATAGGGGGAGGAGCCAGTGCACACCAGATAGTCCTAAAGCTTTCTTTAGATGTGCCCAGTCTCCTGCGGAGCCGCTATTCCCCATGGTCCTTACGGAGTTCCCAGCATCCACTAGGACGTCAGAGAAACTAGGATTATTGTCTATATCCCGATTTAGTCCTTAACTCTTATGTCTTGTTTCTTATGTATTATAGTTCATGCTCTTCTGTACAGCTGTTATGACATAGGATCTATCGCTTATTGAAGTACATCTGGCTGACTGTACTGACTAATGTGCTGTGATGTTGATGGTATTAATGTTTTTTTCTTTATCAGATTGTGCCTCTTTTTTATTGAGGTTCTTTATGGCTTACATGAGACCCATTTGAACCTATTCCCCCAATGGCTTTTGTTTTGGCACTACGTTTTTTTTGTGGCAAACATTGTGGCCCTGAAGTCAGGGCTTTTTTTGTTCTTTCTTTGCTGATATTTTTCTTCTTCCCTTTTTTTCCTCGACTCTCCCTACTTCCCCAGTTCTTACAACCATTGTTAAAGTCCAATCTCCTGAGCGGTCACATAGAGTCTGAACGGATACTCTTAACACCCCCTAATGGTTACGTTTTTTTCGCTGAATGCAAATGGCTTGTACTCCACCTGTAAGAGACGTCAGGCTTTAGATACCTTTCATAGGGAGAGGGCTAGAGTTGTTGCTCTCCAGGAGACGCATTTCAGAGCATCTGACAGGCCAGTCTTCCAAAACTCCCGCTATCTAATAGCCTATTTTGCAAATGGTCCTTCTAAGAAACATGGCGTAGCTATTCTTTTCCACAACTCTATCCAATTTAATTTATATTCTCAATTTTCAGATAAGGAAGGCAGATACTTGATCTTGGTGGGGAAACTAGAAGAAGTTGAGGTTACACTTGTTTCCCTATATGCCCCAAACACTAATCAACTGCCTTTTCTACGTAAATTGCTTACCACTGTTCACAAGGTTCGGAAAGGCCGATTGATTATGATGGGAGACTTCAACCTGGTCCCTGATGAGAGGCTAGACAAAACATTTCCCCCCAATAGACCGCTACGAGGGTCCCGTTCCCACCCCACCTTAGCTTGCTTAGTAGTAGAGTTTGATTTATATGATGTCTGGCACGTACATTCCCCTACGGTTAAGGACTATACCTTTTTTCTTATATACATAACACATACTCTCGCATAGATTTGATTTTGGTTGATAAGTGGTCCCTACCACTTACGTATAGATCAAATATTTTTCCTATCTCCTGGTCCGATCATGCGGCAGTGACGTGGTCGTGGAAGAGTAATCATTGCCAGTTTTCACATAGGACATGGAGATTATCAGAGTATATCTTAAAGTCCCTAGAGCCATCCTCTGCTATCGCTGACTCCTTATCTACGTACTTAGCTACAAATTCCCCTACAGACACATCTATTCCTACGCATTGGTGTGCATTGAAGGCAGTGGTACGTGGGGCCATTCTTCAAACAGGGGCCAGGTTGAAGAGACAGTTTCTGAACCTCCAAGAAACTTTAGAAATACAATTATTGCAGGCGGAGTGTCTCAACGGAGCTCAACCCTCCCGCCTCTTGAAACGGGAGATAGTTTCATTTCGGAACCAGCTCCAAAAATTATTTTTGAAACGTATGCAGCAGGCCTACGCTAAACTCCAACAGAAATTTTACTCTTTAGGCAATAAATCAGGTAAATTTTTAGCCCATAAATTAAGATTACGCCAAACTAGGAACAGAATTAAATATATTCAAACACCAAATGGACAAAAGTTGTTAAACCCAGCTGACATAGCGAATGCTTTTGCTGCCTTTTATAATAATTTATATAATTTAGCCTTGGACCCCACTGTTATTCAGCCTACCCCTGCCTCGATATCCTCTTTTCTGGAAGGTTTACAATTCCCTCAGTTATCTTTGGCTCAGCTGGTTCCCCTTAATGCACCCTGGTCCTCAGCAGAAATAATCTCAGTTATTAAATCTTTACCGTCTGAGAAGGCCCCTGGTCCGGACGGATTTACTAATTCCTTCTACAAAAAATATGTTTCAGAACTTGAGCCCTCACTTACAGCCCTGTATAATCATGCTACTATTAGCGGTTCTCTACCAGAGGAAATGTTGCAGGCCCGTATTGTTACAATACATAAGCCTGGCAAGGACCCATCTTTTTGCCAGAACTATAGACCGATAGCGCTGTTAAACACGGATTTGAAAATCTTTTCCAAGCTGATTGTCAATAGACTCTCTCCCCTTATTCCTACATTGATACATCCGGACCAGGTAGGTTTTGTAACAGGGCGCCTGGCATCAGATAACACGAGGAGGATTTTTGCTCTAGCCAAATATATCTTTAATAAGAGAGAGGAAGCGCTTTTCCTTTCTCTCAACGCCAAAAAATCCTTTTGATAGGTTGCATTTGGGGCTTCCTACATGATACCTTGGCTAAATTTGGCTTACAAGGTCCAATCCTCTCTTCCAACTCAGTGCTATATAGTTCCCCAAATGCAGTGGTGTTTAGTAATAGTTTCTCTTCTACTCCTTTTAAAATCTCCAATGGTACAAGACAGGGATGCCCTTTATCTCCCCTTATGTATGTATTAGCTATAGAACTCCTCTCTCTAGCAATTCGCCAATCCTCTGCTTTTTTTGGTATAGATGTGGGGGCATCTACCCATAAGGTTAGTTTATTTGCAGACGATGTGCTCCTATTTATTACAAAACCCGTATCTACTTTACCAGTCCTTCATGAGATCATTGACCGCTTTAGCGAAGCCTCATTTTGCAAGCTACATAAGTCCAAAACGGAGGCATTGCCATTTAATTTAAGTCCAGAAAAACTCTCAATACTTCAACTTATTTACAATTATAACTGGAAGGAAGATTCCCTTATTTATCTTGGCATTGCTATACCTAATTCCCTGTCTACTACAATGGAAATTAATTATGGTCCGATGTTAGATCACATTGATTCACTATGTAAATCGTGGTTTGGTTTGGAGATATCCTGCTTGGGTAGAATAGCTGCGTTTAAAATGTCGATTCTGCCAAGGTTAATGTACCTTTTCAGAGCGAACCCTTACATAGTTCCCTTACGAATTATTGGGCGTATACGTTAGTTAATTTTGAAATATATTTGGCTGAAGAAACCTCCCCGTATAGTGTATAATAAACAGTTAACTAATTCAAGACGTAGTGGAGGTCTGGAAGTTCCGGAGCTAAGGCAATACCAATATGCATGCCTAGTAGCTCAAATGAGCGATTGGACCTTACCGGCAGGCCAGAAACGATGGGCTGACTTGGAGAGAGGCCTGTACTCTCGTACTCCTTTGATAGATTTGTTGTGGATCCCGATCCAGCAGAGACCCCCATCTATTACCCCTATTCGTACTTTTACAGATTCCCTCATAGCGTGGGACTCCTTAGTGGTTTCAACAAAAATAATCTCTCTCCCTTCCCGTAAACTGTCCCTGCTTGCCCTTTCCAAACTGATTCCTAATTTAAATCTTACTAAGTGGATTACTTGTGGCATTGACTCCATCTCAGCATTAGTTGATGGTAAAGAAATTGCCTCATTCAGTGCTTTACAAAGTCAATTCCATCTCCCCATGGGTGAATTGTTAACATATACTCGTATTGTACACTGGTTAATGTGGGCGCTTCGCTCATTGGGTCCAATGCTCTTGCCTCCTCCCACCATATTAACAAAATTATCACAAGGTAATTGCGGAGGGTCTATTAGGTTTTGGTATTCTATTGTACATGAAAATCAGGGGGCGGGGGGGGGAATCGTCTACTCACATTAAATGGGAAATGGACTTATCTTGTTCACTTTCCCAACAACAATGGAAGTCGATACTTATTTCATCTCATAAGATGTCCAAATGTACAAACCTAATAGAAATGCACTTTAAACTACTAAATAATCTTTATTACACCCCTGTTAAATTACATAGAATCTGGCCTACGGTCTCTGACTTATGCTGGAGGAATTGCTTGAAGAAGGCTGACACCTTACATGTGTTCTGGTTTTGCCCAAAATTACATCAGCTATGGAGAGAGGTATGTGCACTAGCTTCCAATGTTTTACATACCCCTCTCCAGATGTCTCCTTCCCTAGCTCTATTACATATTTACCCTACCGATTTGACCACTAGAGACCGTTATGTTCTCGGCCACATTCTTATTGCTGCTAGAGCAGCAATAGCACAAGACTGGAAGAAACCTTCCCCGCCCTCCATCTTTAAAATTGTACGGAAAATCCACTATTCTTTCCAGATGGAAACCATAAGTCTGCCTTATTCTTCCAGAGTTAACCCGTCGCTACTTAAGTGGGCTCGTTGGCAAGAATATTCGACCTCGAATGTTGGGGCAAATTTATTATTCGATTCAGCATAAATATACCTACTAGTTTTTTAGATTTCTATTATGATTGTGAATATTGTATTGTTTGATACACTATGTCACTATGTGTTTGTGTTTATGTTTATGTTTTGGACATATGGACTTGATTCCTTCCCCTTCCCTGTACCCCTCCCCTTATTCCCTTTTCTCTTTTCTGTACCCTCCTCACTTTCCGTGTTTAACGGAACAAAAATTCTAATAAAAAAATATCAAGATAAAAAAACAAACATACAGAACATATATACCCTACTGACCTCACAATTATTGATAAAATTAGTGAAATTGGTGAAATTAGTGATAAAATCAAAATAGGTGAGCCCAATTTCACTAATTTTACCAATAATTGGCCACACTTGTTAGAATCCATGCAAAGGTGGTTAATGTCAGCCACAGCAGTGTTGTCACCATGGAGAAGCAAGAAATACTCCTGTGTCCGTGGCTTTACATCCACTGATAAATCGGTCCCTAAGTCCATTCTATTGTTTTTCCTATATTTACATTTAAAGTAAACACAGGGTTAAATGTAATCACCTATTATTTCCCAACCAAGTGTTACTTGGCTATTTCATTTCACATCTTTTTTTTTACACCTGTAAATTGTATAGTCAAAGGAGGTCATTCCGAGTCGTTCGCTCGGAAAATTTCTTCGCATCGCAGCGTTTTTCCGCTTAGTGCGCATGCGCAATGTCCGCACTGCGACTGCGCCAAGTAAATTTGCTATGAAGTTTGGATTTTTACTCACGGCTTTTTCTTCGCTCAGGCGATCGTAGTGTGATTGACAGGAAGTGGGTGTTTCTGGGCGGAAACTGGCCGTTTTAAGGGCGTGTGGGAAAAAACGCTACCGTTTCCGGAAAAAACGCGGGAGTGGCTGGAGAAACGGAGGAGTGTCTGGGCGAACGCTGGGTGTGTTTGTGACGTCAAACCAGGAACGATAAGCACTGAACTGATCGCAGATGCCGAGTAAGTCTGAAGCTACTCTGAAACTGCTACGAGAAGTGTAATCGCAATATTGCGAATCTTTCGTTCGCAATTTTAAGAAGCTAAGATTCACTCCCAGTAGGCGGCGGCTTAGCGTGTGCAATACTGCTAAAATCGCCTTGCGAGCGAACAACTCGGAATGAGGGCCAATGTACAGTACCTATATGTTTTTTTATCAGCCCTAAATAACTGTTTTTGTTCAATTAGTTGTTTTTGGCTTGATTACCTGGTGAGATTGATGGTAAACAAATTCATTTCACATTTTTATTGTGACTTTGATTTTTGTGGCTTTGAGCCAAGTCGTGGAACCTTATTGTATGCAATCCTCATCCCACCTGTCTGTTAAACACTTTGTTTATCAGTTGATAATACTAGCACAGCAGATCTGGTGGGCGACAATAACGTCTTGACTCCCGTTGTTATGTGATATAGATTCCCCGGTAACATGCAGAGTTTCATATGTGCTGTATAATGGTGTCAACCTTTAATACACCTACACATTATAAGAGAGATGAAGAAACATGCTACAAGACAATTGTGGCTTATTGCCTTAGGGTACTGTTGGTAAATGATGCAGCAAAATTAGCCATAGACAGTAAGTATAGCTACAGTAATATGCAGTGATGTAGTCATGGGATCGACAGCCACTATGTCGACAGTAATGACGACGATCTCAGAATGCAGGACCCAGCGTGCTGACATGGGTTACATGCTACGTACAGCACAGTGACGTGCGGTGGGGTGAGGCAGGTGAGGCAGAGCCTTAAACATCCTAGTGATATTTGGTGGACCCCCTTCTTTTAAAGTAAAGCATTCATTACCCTCAAACCAGAAATAAAGACACGGAGACTTGAATTTTGGCAGAAAAATTGCTAGCTATTTATTTGTCCCTATCCAATAGCAAACCTGTAATAGAGAATTAATTAAGATGCCGATCCAGCCGGCATATGGTGGCAGCAAAAAGAACGGCTCAATTAACCTAAATTAACCTTAAATTACTAAACATTCGAACCGATCCTAAATTTACTAAAACTATCACAAACCGGTAATAGGTGACAACTCAACCCCCACAGTGACTACCCACCGCTCCTGGGTGCCCTGCCGCTGCCTTCCCGGACGGGTGGTCAAGCGGCCAATAAGTCGATGGAGGTGAGTGCACCTAAACCATACCAAACTGTAAAACACTACAGTTTACCATACAAATACAAACTGCCGTTCTTTTCCGCCAATAAATAGCCAACGATAAAACCAGCCAACAACTTAACGCCAAGGCACCACGTGCCCGAATTTCTGACCACCGGGGCGGGAGGGTGGGAAAGCAATTCACCACAAGAGAGATTTAAGATGGCCTCACCTTCCCTATATATATCAAACCCTCCCCTTAAAAAAGGCTGTACTTTCCTCACAGCTAGGTCCACCCCTCACCAGATGTTTAACTCTTTCCTTTCCTATGCAGTCAATCCTCTCTCCTTCCTGTCATACTTACGTTTAAACCAGAGTTTTGTCTGAATAAAATATATGAAATATACTGATAATTTGTTTGAAATATCTTCTTTGCATTATTCTAATAATTTTTATAGCCCAAACTCCGGAGTAAAAAGTCTATGGCAGGTGAGGCAGTGCATGTATGTCCTATCTACATATCTCTAATCAAAACTCACCAAATTTCCAGGAGTTTATAATGCTGCACCTGTGTATAATGCCCAGATGTACCCTTTGGCTCATACATTGCATGTAATTCTGGCTCTGGGGTTAGCCAGTGCCTCCTGAGCCATTTAGCTCACCGCACGTCCCTGCACAGCATGTTAATGGGATCAGAATTACAACTGTACAGATGAAGATGCTGCTTTACCAGTATGTTTACAGTTATAATGACAATCCTTTTAACATGCTGAACGAAGCAAATGAACCTGCCGGCGCCTGAATTCTGGGATTGATACTGTCACTGTCGATACAGTGACTATCGATCCCATAACTACATCCCTGCAAAGTACTGTATTTACCTGTGATGAGCGGATTCGGTTTTACTCGGTTCTCAAAACCGAATCTTATTGGCTCACTGATGTCACGTGTTTTGGATAGCCAATAAGATTCGGTTTTAAGAACCGAGTAAAACCGAGTAAAACCGAATCCGCTCATCACTAGTATTTACTGCAGCTTTTATTAACTGTTCTGTGAGGCGCAGATGGGACCAGCATTTGGAGGGAATGCTGGTTCTTGTAGTGACATTTGGAGGATCTAGGGGTAACTCTAGGTGAGTTGGCTCTCAATTTAGATATATTTTTGTATGTGCTTATATGATGTAGCATAACAATAAGCAATAATATGACCCATGGTGGGTGCTATTATCATGTAGCGTTCAGGACCACCAGTATCAGAGAAGCCTTGCTGAGGCCATGTGGTTTATCCATATCTTTGCAAGTATATGCAACTATGATCTCTAAACTTTCTATTATCATTTAGTGTTCAAGTCTAATTGATGATACTGTTTGGTGTGCTGGGGAAACTTTTTTCTTGTTTAGTATAACCCCTGCCATTCATGCACCTGGGAAGTATTACTAAATTGATTGAGCAGCTGCCGTTTTATATCACTGTCGGTCATAGGTGCCGATTCCGTGTGTGCTCCTGGGCCCGAGCACCCACGGAAAACAAGGAGCACCCACGGAGCCGCTGCCCCAGTAAAGCTAGCCGCCGCAGCCACCGCAGTAGATTGAGACATGCTGGGGGCTGCGTAAGCGCTTCTGTAGCATAGCAGGAGACAGACGCGAGGAGGAGACAGACGCTAAAGGTCACATTTGACCTCTAGCGCCTGTCACCTCGGCAGCGGGCATTTTAAGAGGGTGTTTTTTTTAGAGATGAGCGGGTTCGGTTCCTCGGAATCCGAACCCGCCCGAACTTCATGTTTTTTTACACGGGTCCGAGCGACTCGGATCTTCCCGCCTTGCTCGGTTAACCCGAGCGCGCCCGAACGTCATCATCACGCTGTCGGATTCTCGCGAGGCTCGGATTCTATCGCGAGACTCGGATTCTATATAAGGAGCCGCGCGTCGCCGCCATTTTTCACACGTGCATTGAGATTCATAGGGAGAGGACGTGTCTGGCGTCCTCTCCGTTTATAGAGATTCGAGAAGAGAGTGAGACAGAGAGAGACACAGTAGTAATTTGGGGAGCATTAGGAGGAGTACTACTACTACTAGTACTTGCTGAAGTGATAGAGAGAGATAGTGTGACTGTATTATCTGACTTGTGGGGGAGACACTGACAGTGGGGAGCAGTTAGAGTCTGAGAGCAGGACTCAGGACTCAGGAGTACATATAACGTACAGTGCACACTTTTGCTGCCAGAGTGCCAGCCACACTGCCATTGTTTGTGACCACACTGACCACCAGTATAATATATATTGTGATTGTCTGCTTAGCACTCAGGAGTACTACTTGCAAGTTGCTGATAGTGTGACCAGTGACCTGACCACCAGTTTAATAAATCACCACCAGTTTATGAGTTTAATATATATTATATATATATATATATATATAATTGTATATAATATATATATAATATAATTGTATACCACCTAGCACCTACCCGTGTTTTTTTTTTTTTCTTTCTTCTTTATACATACTACTATAGTAGCTTACTGTAGCAGTCTGCGGTGCTGCTGAGCTGACAGTGTCCAGCAGGTCCGTCATCAGTCATTACATAATAAATATATAATATATACCTGTCCGGCTGCAGTACTAGTGATATTATATATACATATATATTGATTTCATCTCATTATCATCCAGTCTATATTAGCAGCAGACACAGTACGTTAGTCCACGGCTGTAGCTACCTCTGTGTCGGCACTCGGCAGTCCATCCATAATTGTATACCACCTACCCGTGGTTGTTGTTTTTTTCTTTCTTCTTTATACATACTACTATAGTAGCTTACTGTAGCAGTCTGCGGTGCTGCTGAGCTGACAGTGTCCAGCAGGTCCGTCATCAGTCATTACATAATAAATATATAATATATACCTGTCCGGCTGCAGTACTAGTGATATTATATATACATATATATTGATTTCATCTCATTATCATCCAGTCTATATTAGCAGCAGACACAGTACGTTAGTCCATGGCTGTAGCTACCTCTGTGTCGGCACTCGGCAGTCCATCCATAATTGTATACCACCTACCCGTGGTTGTTGTTTTTTTCTTTCTTCTTTATACACACTACTATAGTAGCTTACTGTAGCAGTCTGCGGTGCTGCTGAGCTGACAGTGTCCAGCAGGTCCGTCATCAGTCATTACATAATAAATATATAATATATACCTGTCCGGCTGCAGTACTAGTGATATTATATATACATATATATTGATTTCATCTCATTATCATCCAGTCTATATTAGCAGCAGACACAGTACGTTAGTCCACGGCTGTAGCTACCTCTGTGTCGGCACTCGGCAGTCCATCCATAATTGTATACCACCTACCCGTGGTTGTTGTTTTTTTCTTTCTTCTTTATACATACTACTATAGTAGCTTACTGTAGCAGTCTGCGGTGCTGCTGAGCTGACAGTGTCCAGCAGGTCCGTCATCAGTCATTACATAATAAATATATAATATATACCTGTCCGGTTGCAGTACTAGTGATATTATATATACATATATATTGATTTCATCTCATTATCATCCAGTCTATATTAGCAGCAGACACAGTACGGTAGTCCACGGCTGTAGCTACCTCTGTGTCGGCACTCGGCAGTCCATCCATAATTGTATACCACCTACCCGTGGTTGTTGTTTTTTTCTTTCTTCTTTATACATACTACTATAGTAGCTTACTGTAGCAGTCTGCGGTGCTGCTGAGCTGACAGTGTCCAGCAGGTCCGTCATCAGTCATTACATAATAAATATATAATATATACCTGTCCGGCTGCAGTACTAGTGATATTATATATACATATATATTGATTTCATCTCATTATCATCCAGTCTATATTAGCAGCAGACACAGTACGTTAGTCCACGGCTGTAGCTACCTCTGTGTCGGCACTCGGCAGTCCATCCATAATTGTATACCACCTACCCGTGGTTGTTGTTTTTTTCTTTCTTCTTTATACATACTACTATAGTAGCTTACTGTAGCAGTCTGCGGTGCTGCTGAGCTGACAGTGTCCAGCAGGTCCGTCATCAGTCATTACATAATAAATATATAATATATACCTGTCCGGCTGCAGTACTAGTGATATTATATATACATATATATTGATTTCATCTCATTATCATCCAGTCTATATTAGCAGCAGACACAGTACGGTAGTCCACGGCTGTAGCTACCTCTGTGTCGGCACTCGGCAGTCCATCCATAATTGTATACCACCTACCCGTGGTTGTTGTTTTTTTCTTTCTTCTTTATACATACTACTATAGTAGCTTACTGTAGCAGTCTGCGGTGCTGCTGAGCTGACAGTGTCCAGCAGGTCCGTCATCAGTCATTACATAATAAATATATAATATATACCTGTCCGGCTGCAGTACTAGTGATATTATATATACATATATATTGATTTCATCTCATTATCATCCAGTCTATATTAGCAGCAGACACAGTACGGTAGTCCACGGCTGTAGCTACCTCTGTGTCGGCACTCGGCAGTCCATCCATAAGTATACTAGTATCCATCTCCATTGTTTACCTGAGGTGCCTTTTAGTTGTCCCTATTAAAATATGGAGAACAAAAATGTTGAGGTTCCAAAATTAGGGAAAGATCAAGATCCACTTCCACCTCGTGCTGAAGCTGCTGCCACTAGTCATGGCCGAGACGATGAAATGCCAGCAACGTCGTCTGCCAAGGCCGATGCCCAATGTCATAGTACAGAGCATGTAAAATCCAAAACACCAAATATCAGTAAAAAAAGGACTCCAAAACCTAAAATAAAATTGTCGGAGGAGAAGCGTAAACTTGCCAATATGCCATTTACCACACGGAGTGGCAAGGAACGGCTGAGGCCCTGGCCTATGTTCATGGCTAGTGGTTCAGCTTCACATGAGGATGGAAGCACTCAGCCTCTCGCTAGAAAAATGAAAAGACTCAAGCTGGCAAAAGCACCGCAAAGAACTGTGCGTTCTTCGAAATCCCAAATCCACAAGGAGAGTCCAATTGTGTCGGTTGCGATGCCTGACCTTCCCAACACTGGACGTGAAGAGCATGCGCCTTCCACCATTTGCACGCCCCCTGCAAGTGCTGGAAGGAGCACCCGCAGTCCAGTTCCTGATAGTCAGATTGAAGATGTCAGTGTTGAAGTACACCAGGATGAGGAGGATATGGGTGTTGCTGGCGCTGGGGAGGAAATTGACCAGGAGGATTCTGATGGTGAGGTGGTTTGTTTAAGTCAGGCACCCGGGGAGACACCTGTTGTCCGTGGGAGGAATATGGCCATTGACATGCCTGGTGAAAATACCAAAAAAATCAGCTCTTCGGTGTGGAAGTATTTCAACAGAAATGCGGACAACAGGTGTCAAGCCGTGTGTTGCCTTTGTCAAGCTGTAATAAGTAGGGGTAAGGACGTTAACCACCTCGGAACATCCTCCCTTATACGTCACCTGCAGCGCATTCATAATAAGTCAGTGACAAGTTCAAAAACTTTGGGTGACAGCGGAAGCAGTCCACTGACCAGTAAATCCCTTCCTCTTGTAACCAAGCTCACGCAAACCACCCCACCAACTCCCTCAGTGTCAATTTCCTCCTTACCCAGGAATGCCAATAGTCCTGCAGGCCATGTCACTGGCAATTCTGACGAGTCCTCTCCTGCCTGGGATTCCTCCGATGCATCCTTGAGTGTAATGCCTACTGCTGCTGGCGCTGCTGTTGTTGCTGCTGGGAGTCGATCGTCATCCCAGAGGGGAAGTCGGAAGACCACTTGTACTACTTCCAGTAAGCAATTGACTGTCCAACAGTCCTTTGCGAGGAAGATGAAATATCACAGCAGTCATCCTGCTGCAAAGCGGATAACTGAGGCCTTGACAACTATGTTGGTGTTAGATGTGCGTCCGGTATCCGCCGTTAGTTCACAGGGAACTAGACAATTTATTGAGGCAGTGTGCCCCCGTTACCAAATACCATCTAGGTTCCACTTCTCTAGGCAGGCGATACCGAGAATGTACACGGACATCAGAAAAAGACTCACCAGTGTCCTAAAAAATGCAGTTGTACCCAATGTCCACTTAACCACAGACATGTGGACAAGTGGAGCAGGGCAGGATCAGGACTATATGACTGTGACAGCCCACTGGGTAGATGTATGGACTCCCGCCGCAAGAACAGCAGCGGCGGCACCAGTAGCAGCATCTCGCAAACGCCAACTCTTTCCTAGGCAGGCTACGCTTTGTATCACCGCTTTCCAGAATACGCACACAGCTGAAAACCTCTTACGGCAACTGAGGAAGATCATCGCGGAATGGCTTACCCCAATTGGACTCTCCTGTGGATTTGTGGCATCGGACAACACAAATATTGTGTGTGCATTAAATATGGGCAAATTCCAGCACGTCCCATGTTTTGCACATACCTTGAATTTGGTGGTGCAGAATTTTTAAAAAAATGACAGGGGTGTGCAAGAGATGCTGTCGGTGGCCAGAAGAATTGCGGGACACTTTCGGCGTACAGGCACCACGTACAGAAGACTGGAGCACCACCAAAAACAACTGAACCTGCCCTGCCATCATCTGAAGCAAGAAGTGGTAACGAGGTGGAATTCAACCCTCTATATGCTTCAGAGGTTGGAGGAGCAGCAAAAGGCCATTCAAGCCTATACAATTCAGCACGATATAGGAGGTGGAATGCACCTGTCTCAAGCGCAGTGGAGAATGATTTCAACGTTGTGCAAGGTTCTGATGCCCTTTGAACTTGCCACACGTGAAGTCAGTTCAGACACTGCCAGCCTGAGTCAGGTCATTCCCCTCATCAGGCTTTTGCAGAAGAAGCTGGAGACATTGAAGGAGGAGCTAACACAGAGCGATTCCGCTAGGCATGTGGGACTTGTGGATGGAGCCCTTAATTCGCTTAACAAGGATTCACGGGTGGTCAATCTGTTGAAATCAGAGCACTACATTTTGGCCACCATGCTCGATCCTAGATTTAAAGCCTACCTTGGATCTCTCTTTCCGGCAGACACAAGTCTGCTGGGGTTCAAAGACCTGCTGGTGAGAAAATTGTCAAGTCAAGCGGAACGCGACCTGTCAACATCTCCTCCTTCACATTCTCCCGCAACTGGGGGTGCGAGGAAAAGGCTCAGAATTCCGAGCCCACCCGCTGGCGGTGATGCAGGGCAGTCTGGAGCGACTGCTGATGCTGACATCTGGTCCGGACTGAAGGACCTGACAACGATTATGGACATGTCGTCTACTGTCACTGCATATGATTCTCTCACCATTGAAAGAATGGTGGAGGATTATATGAGTGACCGCATCCAAGTAGGCACGTCACACAGTCCGTACTTATACTGGCAGGAAAAAGAGGCAATTTGGAGGCCCTTGCACAAACTGGCTTTATTCTACCTAAGTTGCCCTCCCACAAGTGTGTACTCCGAAAGAGTGTTTAGTGCCGCCGCTCACCTTGTCAGCAATCGGCGTACGAGGTTACATCCAGAAAATGTGGAGAAGATGATGTTCATTAAAATGAATTATAATCAATTCCTCCGTGGAGACATTGACCAGCAGCAATTGCCTCCACAAAGTACACAGGGAGCTGAGATGGTGGATTCCAGTGGGGACGAATTGATAATCTGTGAGGAGGGGGATGTACACGGTGATATATCGGAGGATGATGATGAGGTGGACATCTTGCCTCTGTAGAGCCAGTTTGTGCAAGGAGAGATTAATTGCTTCTTTTTAGGTGGGGGTCCAAACCAACCCGTCATTTCAGTCACAGTCGTGTGGCAGACCCTGTCACTGAAATGATGGGTTGGTTAAAGTGTGCATGTCCTGTTTATACAACATAAGGGTGGGTGGGAGGGCCCAAGGACAATTCCATCTTGCACCTCTTTTTTCTTTCATTTTTATTTGCGTCATGTGCTGTTTGGGGAGTGTTTTTTGGAAGGGCCATCCTGCGTGACACTGCAGTGCCACTCCTAGATGGGCCCGGTGTTTGTGTCGGCCACTAGGGTCGCTAAGCTTAGTCACACAGCTACCTCATTGCGCCTCTTTTTTTCTTTGCGTCATGTGCTGTTTGGGGAGGGTTTTTTGGAAGGGACATCCTGCGTGACACACTGCAGTGCCACTCCTAGATGGGCCAGGTGTTTGTGTCGGCCACTAGGGTCGCTTAGCTTACTCACACAGCTACCTCATTGCGCCTCTTTTTTTCTTTGCGTCATGTGCTGTTTGGGGAGGGTTTTTTGGAAGGGACATCCTGCGTGACACTGCAGTGCCACTCCTAGATGGGCCAGGTGTTTGTGTCGGCCACTAGGGTCGCTTATCTTACTCACACAGCTACCTCATTGCGCCTCTTTTTTTCTTTGCGTCATGTGCTGTTTGGGGAGGGTTTTTTGGAAGGGACATCCTGCGTGACACTGCAGTGCCACTCCTAGATGGGCCCGGTGTTTGTGTCGGCCACTAGGGTCGCTTAGCTTACTCACACAGCTACCTCATTGCGCCTCTTTTTTTCTTTGCGTCATGTGCTGTTTGGGGAGGGTTTTTTGGAAGGGACATCCTGCGTGACACTGCAGTGCCACTCCTAGATGGGCCAGGTGTTTGTGTCGGCCACTAGGGTCGCTTATCTTACTCACACAGCTACCTCATTGCGCCTCTTTTTTTCTTTGCGTCATGTGCTGTTTGGGGAGGGTTTTTTGGAAGGGACATCCTGCGTGAGACACTGCAGTGCCACTCCTAGATGGGCCCGGTGTTTGTGTCGGCCACTTGGGTCGCTTATCTTACTCACACAGCTACCTCATTGCGCCTCTTTTTTTCTTTGCGTCATGTGCTGTTTGGGGAGGGTTTTTTGGAAGGGACATCCTGCGTGACACTGCAGTGCCACTCCTAGATGGGCCAGGTGTTTGTGTCGGCCACTAGGGTCGCTTAGCTTACTCACACAGCTACCTCATTGCGCCTCTTTTTTTCTTCTTTGCGTCATGTGCTGTTTGGGGAGGGTTTTTTGGAAGGGACATCCTGCGTGACACTGCAGTGCCACTCCTAGATGGGCCAGGTGTTTGTGTCGGCCACTAGGGTCGCTTAGCTTACTCACACAGCTACCTCATTGCGCCTCTTTTTTTCTTTGCGTCATGTGCTGTTTGGGGAGGGTTTTTTGGAAGGGACATCCTGCGTGACACTGCAGTGCCACTCCTAGATGGGCCAGGTGTTTGTGTCGGCCACTAGGGTCGCTTAGCTTACTCACACAGCTACCTCATTGCGCCTCTTTTTTTCTTCTTTGCGTCATGTGCTGTTTGGGGAGTGTTTTTTGGAAGGGACATCCTGCGTGACACTGCAGTGCCACTCCTAGATGGGCCAGGTGTTTGTGTCGGCCACTAGGGTCGCTTAGCTTACTCACACAGCTACCTCATTGCGCCTCTTTTTTTCTTTGCGTCATGTGCTGTTTGGGGAGGGTTTTTTGGAAGGGACATCCTGCGTGACACTGCAGTGCCACTCCTAGATGGGCCAGGTGTTTGTGTCGGCCACTAGGGTCGCTTAGCTTAGTCATCCAGCGACCTCGGTGCAAATTTTAGGACTAAAAATAATATTGTGAGGTGTGAGGTATTCAGAATAGACTGAAAATGAGTGGACATTATGGTTTTTGAGGTTAATAATACTTTGGGATCAAAATGACCCCCAAATTCTATGATTTAAGCTGTTTTTTAGTGTTTTTTGAAAAAAACACCCAAATCCAAAACACACCCGAATCCGACAAAAAAAATTCGTTAAGGTTTTGCCAAAACGCGGTCGAACCCAAAACACGGCCGCGGAACCGAACCCAAAACCAAAACACAAAACCCGAAAAATTTCAAGTGCACATCTCTAGTTTTTTTACACTGCTATGGTACGGAAGCACCTCCGCAGCCCCCAGCGCATCTCAATCTACTGCGTGGGCTGCGGAGGTTAGCAGTAATCTTACTGATGCCTGCACCCACCCTCCCTAACTTAACTGGGGCAACACGCAGGAACCCCCTGGCAACACACAGGAGACCCCTGGCAACACACAGGAGAACCCTGGAAACACACAGGTGACCCTGGCAACGCACATAAAACCTCCTGGCAATGCGCATGAAATGCCCGAAAACACGCATGAAATGCCTGGCAACGCACAAGAGACCCCTGGCAACGCACATGAAACCCCTGCCAATGCGCAGGAGACCCCTGTGAGGATGGAACCCAGAGCATGAAACCCCTGACAATGTGCATGAAACCCTTGGCAACCAGCATGAGACCCATGACAACAGGCATGCAATTTAAAAGTAACTTGAAGCTTTACTGTGTGGCATAATTTGTAAGTGGCATTATTATGTGTGGGGCATAAAATGGTGTCAGGGCCATAACTGTGTGTGGCATAATGTGTAATTGGTGATAGTATGTGGCATAACACATAATAAGTGTTATGGTGGGTAGCATAACGTGTAATAGACATTTCTCTTATGTCCTAGAGGATGCTGGGGTCCATGTTAGTACCATAGGGTATACACGGGTCCACCAGGAGCCCTTGGCACTTTAAGAGTTTAACAGTGTGGGCTGGCTCCTCCCTCTATGCCCCTCCTACCAGACTTAGTTTAGAAAATGTGCCCGGAGGAGCCGGTCACAGCTAGGGAGCTCTACAGAGCTTCTTTAGTAAAAGTTTTTTTAGAGTTTGTTATTTTACAGGGAGGCTGCTGGCAACAGCCTCCCTGCATCGAGGGACTGAGGGGGGGAGCAGTGTCTGCCCTGCGGAGTCTGAGCCACTGTCTCCGCTGACTGGACACTGAGCTCCAGAGGGGATAGATCTCTCCCCGCCGCAGGGGAACGCTCACCCCGGCAGCATGCCGCCACCCCCTTGCAGAGCTGAATTGTGGCGAGTGAGTCATCGGCTCTCTGGCAAAGCGCAGTACTGACTGCGCTCCGGGGGCTCAGCGATAAATGGTGCGGCGCTGTGAGGGGCGCCCTGAGCCGACGCCTTAACCCTACACTGACCAGAAAGCCTGTCGGGGTCCTCGGATCTCAGCCAGCAGAAAATCCTCAGGCCAGTATAATCAAGAGCAGGAAGACAGCGCCATTAAGAGGGCGGAGCTTCTCCTCAGAGCGGACCCAGCAGCGTTCAGAGCCATTTTCCTGCCTGCAGACACGCTGCCTGTGAAGAGCAGTCCCTCCAGAGTAACTCCAGCTATCTGTACGGTACCAGGGGGTTGTAGAAGGGAGGGGAGGCTGTGTATAGACTGTGTCACCTATTAAGGGACACAGTCAGCGCTAGTTAAGGGTCTCCCTATACCTGTATAGCGCTGTGTGTGTGTGTGTGGGTTGGCTCCAATCTCTATGTCTCTCTGCCATTCTTGGGGGGGGGGGGGGGGAAACTATGTCTGCCCTGTACCCTGTGTGTATGTGGGGTGTGCAAGCAACCATGTCTAGAGACTCTGTCACATATGCTGCAGACAGGGCCGGACTGGGACTAAAAATAGGCCCTGGCATTTTTGAAGCACACAGGCCCACCTCGGTGTCAGCATTTGACTCCTCCCCTTACTATTCTTGACTCCTCCTACTTCTTAGTCTATACTCTTACAAATATAATTAATATTATAACAAAATACATGTGTACATCATTCTCTATTAAAATACACACAACCAGTGGTTGAAGTGGAAATGTTGAAGTGGGGATATAGTAAAGGTTGTAACTAAGCACACGCCGAAGGCCACTCATGTATTGGCCACTCAAAAGGGGCGGGTCCTTCAGTGTAGTTTACCACACCATATACCCCTTATACACATTATGCACCACAATAGTAGGACCCCTTATACTATCTAGTACTGATGCCCCTTTCACATTATACCACACGGTATGAGCCGAAATTCACATTATAGCACAAGGAATGAGCCGCAATTCATATTATAGCACATGGTATGAGCCAAAATTCACATTACAGCACACAGAATGAGCCAAAATTCACATTATGTCACATGGAATGAGACAAAATTCAGGGAGAGTGACAGCAGGGACATAGGGACAGGGAGAGTGACAGCAGGGACAGGGAGAGTGACAGAGGGACAGGGAAAGTGACAGCAAGAACATAGGGACAGGGAGAGTGACAGAGAGAGGGACAGCAAGGGCATACACAGGGCCGGTTCTTGCCCTTGTGGCGCCCCAGGCAAAGTATAGGGGCGTGGCTTCAAATGGGGGCGTGGTCAGTTACGCCCCCATTTGTGCACCCTGTAGCGCCGCTGAAAGAAAAAAAAAAGAAAAAAAGTATACCTGATCCAGACCGCTGCAGACCTCATTTGTGCACCCTGTAGCGCCGCTGAAAGAAAAAAAAATTAAAAAAGTATACCTGATCCAGACCGCTGCAGACCTCCTCCGCCGGCGCCGCTCTTCTCTCCTCTCCTCTATCTATGGGAGAGACGTTATTACATCTCTCCCATAGAACAGCATAGACACTAGAGGTCAATTATGACCCCTAGTGTTTGTGCCACTATGTTGTGCGGTGCGCGATGACGTCATCGCGCACCGCACAGCAAAGGTCCTCTCCATGAAGGGAAATTAGACCGTAGCGTCTAGTTTCCCTTCATGGAGAGGACCTTTGCTGTGCGGTGCGCGATGACGTCATCGCGCACCGCACAACAAAGGTACTCTTCATGAAGGGAAATCTGGTTCCCTTCAAAGCGGGGTGCACAGCGGGGCACTGCGGGGGGCACAGTGGCGGATCTTGCCATGGTGCGGCGCCCTGGGCAAAAGTCCTACTTGCCCGTGGCAAGATCCGCTACTGGGCATACAGTAGGGACTAGGGAGAGAGAAAGGCAGCAGGGAAAGATTACCTATTTAGCAGCTGCGGTGCTGAGGTTGCTGTGGTCTGCGGTGTGGTGGATGAGGAGGCTGTGGTTGGCGCAGGGCAGAGGAGGCTGTGGGCCTCGAAGACGGTGCGGAGGAGGAGGCTGTGGGAGCTGGCGGAGGTGCAGAGAAGGACTGAGGGCACAGGTCTATCCAGGTTAGCTCATCAATGTACACCCATCTACAGCAAGGCAATATAAATTTTAAAGCCAAACAGAGAACCTCACCCATACCGATGTCAGCAGAGGACGCTGTGGGCAGCGCCGATGCAGTGGAGGAGGAGGAAGAGGGCGGCAGCGGTGCAACGGAGGAGGCTGTGGTCGGCGGCACTGCAGTGCGGCCCCTATAACCGCGGTGCTACTATTTCAAATCTGCCGCGGACTAGCAGCCAATCAGGAGCGGCTGCGCAGACAAGAGAGAGAGAGAGGGGGGGGGACGAGAGAGAGAGAGAGGGGTGAGGACAAGAGAGAGAGAGAGAGAGAGGTGTGGACGAGAGAGAGAGGGGTGTGTAGATGAGAGAGAGGTGAGGACAAGAGGGAAAGAGGTGGAGACGAGAGAGAGGTGGAGACAAGAGAGAGAGGTGGAGACGAGAGAGAGAGGTTAAGACGAGAGAGAGAGGTGGAGACGAGAGAGAGGTGGAGACGACAGAGAGGTGAGGGCAAGAGAGAAAGGTGAGGACAAAAGAAAGAGAAACAGTGGTGAGGACAAGATAGACAGCCAAGGCATGTATACAGTACACCTGCACTCACCTGGGGGGGGCAGCACTCTCCCTGTGATGCTGATGCTGCAGCTGGTCCTGTGCTGTGGTGCTGCTTGGGCTGGAATCCAGGACTGCGTGGGTAATGGGTCTCCTCACCAGAGGCTCAGTCAGGCAGGCTGCAAGCCGGGTGCTTGTGAGCGGCTGCATGTAGTGCTATCACCCAACGCCGTGCTGCTGCTCCTAGGACTTCTCTCCCCCGCCGCCACTCCCAGAATGCTGTGTGCTATGACGAGAGCGAGAGAGGGGTGAGGACAAGAGAGGGGTGGGGGGTGAGGACAAAAGAGAGAGGTGAGAACGAGAGAGAGAGAGAGAGAGAGAGAGAGAGAGAGGGGGGGTATGTGGACAAATAGAGGGGGTGAGAGAGTGAAGGGATGAGGACAAAGAGAGAGAGAGAGGGGGTGAGAATGAGAGAGATAGAATGATGAGGACAAAAAGAGAGAGGGGGGATGAGGACACAGAGAGAGAGAGAGAGAGAGAGGGGGGTGGGAGAAAGCAAGAGAGAGAGAGTGTGAGAGTCAACCAGGGCATGTATACCACCGCACTCACCCTGGCCAGGGGGGCAGCCGCAGCACTCTCCTTGCAGTGCTGCTGATGCTGCAGCTGTCTGTCTGCTATACTGCTGCTGGGGCCGGGATCCAGGGACAGGGGCTCAGGCAGGCGAGCGGGCGGGCTCGAGCGGCCATATGTAGGTGGGCAGCCGCGTGCCGCCATGCTGGGGCTGCTGCTGCTCCTTGTTCTTGCTCCTCCTCGCTCATTTTCTACCACTACCGCGGCCGCTCCCAGAATGGTGTGCGGCTGAGCGCGATGACGTCGCGCTCACACTTGCATTCTGGGAAGGTGGGAGGGAAGAGGAGAGCACCTGCTGCACTTTTCTCCAGAGTGCAACGGCCATACGTAGGTGCCGGAAGTTTTGAAAGGGGTGCGGGGCTACTCGTGCAGGCAAGCAGTTAGACCGGCCCATCTGGTCATCGGCCCTTCTGGCATTTGCCAGAAGTGCCAGATGGCCAGTCCGGCCCTGGCTGCAGAGGATATATCTTCTCAGGAAGATCCCATCCCATGTAATCAGGATTGCACTGTTGTAGCGCAGATCCCTGCTAGGGAACCAGAGTGGTTAGCCTCTCTTAGGGGGGGCTATTTCTCAGAATTCTAAAAGAGTTGCAAGGACTGAGCATGCAACTCAGGTATTGCAGTCCTCTATGGCTGTATGCAGAGCCGGCCCTAGGCATAGGCAAACTAGGCAATTGCCTAGGGCATCTGGTATGCTTAGGGGCACAATCAGCTTCTGCTAATTAAAATGATATGCAGCATGCCTATATTCTGTGTGTAGCATTTCATATGCAGATACAGCCACAGTTGCACACAGTATATAGGCATGCCACATATTATTTTTATCAGCAGAAGCTGCTTGTTCATCCTAGCCACATAGCAATACAAATAAGATGCATTTTCATCAAAAAAAGGCACCCAAAGTTAGCAGAGTTCGCCAGTTGACTCACGCCAGGCATCTCCTGCTGCATGCCACATGGAGGCAAGATTTATGAGGACACATCTGTATCCAAGCAGAAGCAGAGGTCACAGTGTTAGTGGCGGTGTGAGTGCTCTGTGTGTGTGAGTGGGTTGGTTGTGCAATAGTGTTCGGCATATGTGTAAGGGGCATTATGCGTTTCATGTGTATAAATGCATTAATAATGTGCAGCAAATGTGTAAAGGGCACCGTATGTGTCATGTGTATAAGGGCATTAATAATGTGTGACATATGTGTAAGGGGCACAATGTGTGTTGTTATGGGTATAAGGGCACTAATAATGTGCAGCATTTGTGTAAGGGACATTATGTGTGTCATTATGTGTATAAGGGCATTAATAATGTGCGGCATATGTGTAAGTGACATTATGTGTATAAGGGCATTAATAAGGGTTGGCATAATGTGTAAGATGCATTATGTTTATAAGGACATTAATAATGGGTGTCATATGTGTAAGGGGCATTATTGTGTGGTATTATGTGTATAAATGCATTACCAATGTGTGGCATTATGTGTATAAGGTGCTCTGCTGTGTGGCATAACGTATAGAAAGGGCACTACTGTGTGGTCTAATGTGAATAAAGAGCAATATGGTGTGGTGTAATGTGAATAAGGAGCAATATGGTGAGGTGTAATGAGAATAAAGAGCAATATAGTGTGGTGTAATGTGAATACAGAGAAATTCAGTATGATGTTATGTGAATGAGGGGCACTACTGTGAGGAGTAACGTATATAAGGTAAAGTGGTACTACTGTGTGATGTAATAAGAATAAGGGACTCTATCGCATGATAAATTGTAAATAAAGTTGCATTACTGTGAGGCATAATTTGAATTGGGGGTACTATTGTGTGGCCATGCCCCTTGCCAGCAAAAACACATACCTTTTTGGGCTGTGCACCGAATGTGCGCACTGTTCTTATTTAAATTACAGGGGGTAGGAAAACAAAAAAAAGGACTGCTATGGGTGGGGGTGATGGTGCTGGGAAAATGGTTCAGGGTCAGAGGCGGAACTAGCAGTGGTAGGGGGCACCAGCCAAAATCTTGCCTAGGGCATCATATTGGTTAGGGCCGGCTCTGGCTGTATGGTCCGATACTGCTCCCCCTGGGGCCCCCTGCGGTACATTCTCACAAACGTGCTCTTGCCCAAATTACGCAGGATGACACGGATACCGATTCTGACACAGCAGACGGTGATGGGGATGTGTCAAGGGGGACGGCATCACTTCCTAAGGGGGTGCAGTTGATGATTGAGGCCATGCGGGATGTGTTAAATATTTCTGACACTCCCCCTGAGCAGGTTGAGGAAGCTTTTTTCACAGACAGTAAGAAAGCCCCTCTCACCTTCCCTGCTTCTAAGGAATTAAATGCCATTTTTGAAAAGGCCTGGGAAAGCCCGGAGAAAAAATTCAAGATCCCTAAAAGGGTTCTGGTTGCTTTTCCCTTCCCGGAGGATGATAGAAAAAAATAGGACTCCCCGCCTATAGTTGACGCCTCTGTTTCCAGGCTGTCAAAACAAGTGGTTTTGCCTGTCCCGGGATGTACCGTGTTAAAAGACCCGGCGAATCGCAAGGTGGATGCTACGCTCAAATCCATATACACGGCTTCAGGGGCGATACTGCGGCCTACTGTTGCCTGTGCATGGATTTCAAAAGCAATAGCAAAGTGGTCAATCACTCTGAGTCTGCAGGAGGACTTGACTACGATGGATAAAGGTGACGTTGATTTGTTTTTACGTAACATACAGGATTCTGCAGGGTTTCTGGTGGAATCCATGAAGGATCTCGGTTCCATGGCTGCGGAGATCTCCTCCATGTCCGTCTCGGCTTGCAGGGGTCTCTGGGTGCCAATGGTCTGCGGACGCGGCATCCAGGAAAAGTGTGGAGAGCCTACCCTATACAGGTCAGGCTCTGTTTGGGGAGGCGCTGGATGTGTGGATTGCCACAGCTACAGCGGGTAAGTCTCCTTTTCTCCCCTCAGCTGCACCGGCTATGAAGAAGCCCTTTTCTCCCAAAACGTCACAGTCCTTTCGGCCCACTAGGACTAGAAAGAACAAGCCCTCTCACACCTTCTTTAGAGGTGGTCGTGCCAAATCCCAAAAAACCTGCTCCTGCAGGTTCCCAGGACCAAAAGCCTGCTTCTGGTGCCTCAAAGTCCTCAGCATGACAGTGGACCGCACAGCCTGGAAGTAGGTCAGGTAGGAGCGAGACTCCGGCATTTCAGCCATGTCTGGGTGTCATCCGGCCTGGATACAGGATATTATATCCCGGGGTACAGGCTGGAGTTTAAAATTCTCCCACCTCACCGATTCTTCAAATCAGGCTTGCCGGCTTTGCCGACAGACAGAGCTATTTTACTGGACGCTATACGAAAATTGGTATTGTCGGAGGTCATTGTTCCAGTTCCACGTCACCAGTTGAACAAAGGTTACTATTCAAACCTTTTCGTGGTACCGAAGCCGGATGGTTCAGTCAGGCCAATTCTGAACTTGAAATCATTTATCTCAGGGACTTCAAATTCAAAATGGAGTCTATGCGAGCGGTCTCAGGACTGACGGAGGGGGACTTCCTGGTGTCCCTGGACATCAAGGATGCATACCTCCACATTCTCATTTTGGTCGCAGCATCAGGCTTATCTCAGGTTTGCACTGTTTGACGATCACTATCAGTTTCAGGCACTGCCATTCGGTCTCTCCACAGCACCGAGGCTCTTCACCAAGGTGATGGCAGAGATGATGGTTCTCCTCCGCAAGCAGGGGGTGAACATAATTCTGTATCTGGACGACCTGCTGATCAAGGCATCATCCAGGGAGAAGTTGTTAAGATCCATTGCTCTCACGACGCATCTGCACGGTTGGATCCTGAACCTTCCAAAGTCTCATCTGGAGCCGGCAAGGAGGCTGTCTTTCCTGGGGATGATCCTCGACACGGAGGGGCAGAGGGTGTTTCTACCGGTGGAGAAAGCATTGGTGATTCAAACAATTGTCCAGGATGTCTTGAAGCCGGCCCGGGTATCGGTTCATCAGTGCATCTGCCTTCTGGGGAAGATGGTTGCCTCCTACGAGGCTTTGCAGTACGGAAGGTTTCATGCTCGATCCTTTCAACTGGATCTCTTAGACCAGTGGTCGGGATCTCACCTACATATGCACCAGAGGATATGTCTGTCGCCGAAAGCAAGGATTTCGCTCCTCTGGTGGCTGCAACTACCTCACCTTCTGGAGGGCCGAAGGTTCGGAGTTCAGGACTGGAACCTTCTAACCACGGATGCAAGTCTAAGAGGTTGGGTAGCAGTTGCACAAGGGGAAACCTTCCAAGGAAGGTGGTCAAGTCAGGAATCACTTCTTCTGATAAACATCCTGGAGCTAAGAGCCGTTTACAACGGCCTTCTTCAAGCGGCACACCTTCTACAGGATCGGGCTGTTCAGGTGCAGTCGGACGTGACCACAGTGGCCTACATAAACCGACAAGGCGGAATGAAGAGCAGGGCTGCAATGTCAGAGGTGACAAGGATCCTCCTCTGGGCAGAAAGGCATGCTGTAGCGACGTCAGCAATCTTCATTCCGGGAGTAGACAACTGGGAAGCGGACTTCCTCAGCAGACATGATCTCCATCCAGGAGGAGGTAACCGGTTGGTGGAGGGTTCCTCACATAGACATGATGGCCTCCCACCTCAACAAGAAGCTGAGGAGGTACTGTTCCAGGTCGAGAGACCCACAGGCAGTGGCAGTGGATGCACTAGTAACGTCGTGGGTGTTCACGTCAGTGTGTGTGTTCCCTCCACTTCCTCTTATCCCAAGAGTTCTACAACTTGTAAAAAGAACAAGGGTTCTGGCAATCCTCATTGCTCCGGACTGGTCAAGGAGGGCTTGGTATGCGGATCTGCTGGATCTACTGCTGGAAGATCCAAGGCCTCTGCCTCTTCGGGAGGATCTTCTACTACAAGGGCCGTTCACTTATCAAGACTTACCATGGCTACGTTTGACGGCATGGCGGTTGAGCGCCAGATCTTAGCTCGGAAGGGTATTCCAAGCGAGGTTATTCCTACCCTGCTACAGGCTAGGAAGGGGGTAACGTCTAAACATTACCATCAAATTTGGAAAAAGTATGTGTCTTGGTGTTAATCCAAGAAGTTTCCTGCGGTGGAGTTTCAACTTGGACGGTTTCTCCTTTTCCTGCAAGCAAGTGTGGATTTAGGCTTGAGATTGGGCTCCATCAGGGTCCAGATTTCATCCTTATCCATTTTCTTCCAGAAACAATTGGCTGTCCTCCCTGAGGTTCAGACCTTATGAAAGGGGTTCTGTACATCCAGCCCCCTTTTGTGGCGCCTACGGCACCATGGGATCTTGATGTGGTGTTGCAGTTCCTGCAATCGTATTGGTTTGAGCCTCTACAGGAGGCTGAAATCAAGTTTCTCACATGTAAGGCGGTAACTTTGTTGGCCTTGGCTTCTGCTCGACGTGTGTCAGAATTGGGGGCTTTGTCCTGTAAAAGTCCCTATCTGGTCTTCCATGAAGATAGGGCGGAACTCAGGACTCGTCCACAGTTCCTTTCTAAGGTTGTGTCGGCTTTTCATGTCAACCAACCTATTGTGGTTCCAGTGGCTACTGGCTCCTCAATTGCTTCAAAGGCCTTGGATGTTGTGAGGACTTTGAAGATTTATGTGAAGAGGACTGCTCGTCTCACGTAATCTGACTCTCTGTTTGTCCTATATGATCCCAAGAAAATTGGGTGTCCTGCTTCTAATCAATCGGTTAAGGCCCACTCTACTCATAAAGTGGGTTCTTCCTGGGCGGCTGCCCGGGGTGTCTCGGCCTTACAGCTTTGCTGAGCAGCTACTTGGTCTAGTTCGAACATGTTTGCTAAGTTTTACAAGTTCGATACTTTGGCCTCTGATGACCTCAAGTTTGGTCAAGCAGTTCTGCAGGAGCCTGCACACTCTCCCTCCCTTTCTGGGAGCTTTGGTACATCCCCATGGTACTAATATGGACCCCAGCATCCTCTAGGACGTAAGCGAAAATAGGATTTTAATTACCTACCGGTAAATCCTTTTCTCATAGTCCGTAGGGGATGCTGGGCGCCCGCCCAGCGCTTCTTTATCCTGCAGTGGTTATTTGGTTCAGTACTACCTGGTTCCTAGGTAAGTTCTGTGTTCGTTCCTGTTTCAGTACTGTTTCAGCTGTTGCTGAGTTCTCCGGCCTGTTGGCAGGATTTGCCTTGTTGTGTGAGCTGGTATGAATCTCGCCACTATCTGTTTATTTCCTTCTCTCAAAGTATGTCGTCTCCTCGGGCACAGTTTCTAGACTGAGTCTGGTAGGAGGGGCATAGAGGGAGGAGCCAGCCCACACTGTTAAACTCTTAAAGTGCCAATGGCTCCTGGTGGATCCATCTATACCCCCTGGTACTAATATGGACCCCAGCATCCTCTACGGACTATGAGAAAAGGATTTACCGGTAGGTAATTAAAATTCTATTTACGGTGTGTGGCATAATGTGTAATAGACATTACGTGTGTGGCATATTGCATAATGGGCATTACAGTGTGTAGCATATTGTGTAATGGGCATTACGGTGTGTGGCATATTGTGTAATAGGCATTATGGTGTGTGGCATAATGTGTAATGGGCATTACGGTGTGTTGCATAATGTGTAATGGGCATTACGGTATGTGGCATAATGTGTAATGGACATTAGTCACTGCTGCGGCCGTCCGTTCTTTCCCACTGCTGCTTCCCGCCGAGCACCTACCAGCAAAAACATGAATCTATGCTGTCCATAAAGTAACTATTGATCCTATAAACCTAAATGCACTAAAGACCTAAATGTTCATGTATTTATGTTAAAATATAGCATCTGGATAGATTTATTCAAATGGCTCCATACTTTAAAAGAGGACGGCACCCTGATTTTTACTTCTACATTTAGAGTGCCAAACGACACAAATGCATACTGTATATATTTGTATATTTAACCCGTTTGCTGCTGCAAGTTTTCTCTGTCGTGTGCTGAGACCATTTTTGGACATTTGCACTCGTCATTAGGAATCGTCACATTCCAACAACAATATCACTCATTTTGTATATAGTACCCACACAAATTATACCTTGTGTTTTGTTTTTGATCAGAAAATACTGTACCATTAGTCTTTTTACTCCGTTCAATACATCAAATAAAATGTAACCAAAATAGACAAAAAAATGTAAAGTGTTTCTATTGAAGTTTCAATAAAGTGATTTTTTTATAGCAAATGTGATTTTATTTCATAAACACCACAAAGAAATACTTTGCCGTCGTTGCTTCGTCATTAATTCACTTTTTTTTTTTGCTTTGAGACTATTTTGAATACTTGAAAACTTAGGGGGTGATTCAGAAGCGATTGCTGCAATGGGGGCTTCACACGCAGCAGCTGCGACCCGGAACACAGCAAGTAGCCGCCTGCCAGCGCTAGACTGCGCAGGTAATGAGCTACTTGTGGGTGCGAAATCATCACCGCTGTGCAATGCTTTCACACCTATGCGGGGGGAGGGCCTGACATGTGGGGCGGACTAGCCCTGTGCTGGGCGTCCCCCCGCATGTCAGAGAAACTGATCGTGGATGTGCTAAATTTAGCACATCTACGATCAGCTCTGAATCACCCCCTTAGTACAGTAACTGAGAGTGGCAGTTTTTTATTTGACACAAGGTGGGGAAGATCAGTACTAACAGGATGCACTGAAATGATACCATGATTCTGGTTTCCAACACCCAAATGCAGCGTCGTTTCTAAGAGCGAGCTGTGCGCTCACACGGGGCGCCCGCCGTGACTCCTGCTGGATGCTAACCCACTCCCAGTCCTCCCACCCCATAGAACTCTGCTCGCTGGGCGGAGTTTCGAGAAATGGAGCGGTTGTCATGACATCAAAACATAACTGCGTTATTTCATAAAGCACTGTCCAGCAAGCAGAGTATTATGGGGAGGGAGGACGGGGAACGGAGCGGGTAATAGCAGAGACTGGGAGCCACTGGCGCCCGCCGCCAACAAGCATTGCATCCCTGGCAACAAGCATTACACACCCCTGGCAAAGGACATTACACACCCCTAGCAACGACCATGACACCCACAGCATAAAAACCCCTGGCAATGAGCATTACACCCCTAGCAACGAGCATGACACCCAGAGCATAAAAACCCCTGGCAACGAGCATGACACCCAGAGCATGAAACCCCTGGCACTGAGCATTACACGCCTGGCAACTAGCATGATACCCAGAGCATGATACCCCTGGCACTGAGCATTACACGCCTGGCAACTAGCATGACACCCAGAGCATGAAACCCTTGGCAATGAACATTAAACCCAGAGCATGAAACCCCTGGCAATGAGCATGGAAATTTAAAAGTAATTAGAATCCTTATTGTGGGGCATAATGTATCATGGGCATTGTGGTGTGTGCATAATGTGGTGCAGGGGGCATAATACGGTGCAAAGGACATTACTGTGTGGGGCTTAATATGGTGGAATTTGTTTCTTTCTTGCGGTAGCCGAGGTTAATTGGTGCAAGGTCAAAAACTGGGGTGTAAAGTAGTCGTTTCCTGTGAGGCCACGCCCATTTTAGCAAGGCCACGCTCCCTTGTTGGCGACGCACACAATTTTTTTTAATGTCTATGGAGGCTTGGGATTTGGCGGGGGGGGGGGGGCACATTTTTTTACTGGGAGCCAAATTGTCTATAAACAGCCCTGCCCAAATATAGTATTTTATAAGGCATCATGGCCCAAATATATTAAGTCTTAACAAGAGACAAAGGGGTCTATTCATAAAGCAGTGAAAACCGTGGAGAAGTGAGCCAGTGGAGAAGAACCAATCAGCATTGAAGTAACATTTATAATTTGCATACTATAAAATCATACAGAGCAGCTGATAGGTTGCCAGGGGCAACTTCTCCACTGGCTCACTTCTCCACCCTTTTCATTGTTTCATGAATAGAGCCCAAAAAGTGGAGACGGTTAAACAGTGATAAAATACCAGCCAACCAGCTCCTGTCATTTTTCAAACACAGCCTGTGACATGGCAGTTAGGAAGTGATTGACTGGTACTTTATCTCTCTTTATCTGTCCCCACTTTATCACTTGTTAAGTCTTAATACATGCCTCCCAACTTTCGTGTTTTTTGAATAGGGACATGCTGCATCGAAAGTGCGGCCACAACTGGAAAGGGGGTGGGGCTTTGGGCGGCATGACCAGCACTGCCTGAGCTGCTGGACAGCCCCCGGCTCCCAACCTTACACTGATAGATACTGTGCGCATGCCCACGGCTTCTATTCAGTAACCACTGGCTGCTTTGCAGAGCAGAGCAGCGGTGATCACTAGCTCTCCCAACTGTACCCCCCATCCGCGGGACACAGGCAGGACAGTGGGTCAGTGTCCAATTAGTGGGATTGTCCCGCTAAATTCAGGACAGTTGGAAGGTATGCTTAATACATTTGGACCCATATGCCATACAGAAATGGAGAGAAAAGAGCTTGTACAAAATTATACATGTCACGATTATATTAAATTATTGCATTATGATTGGTTTCTATGTCCATAGCTTCAAATGATTGTTACATTTAATCATGATTACTTGAACAAAGATAGTGAACGTTAAACTAATACTAGACAGTGACATTTTAATTTCAAGACATATTTGGCTATTGTGATATCCGACAATCATTCTCAAACCCCCTTTCTTTGTGGGTTCTGTATTCTCCTTTTTTACTCAATAAAGCAGGAAACAGGTGCTAATATCCTGTGGTAATACATTTTATCAAGTCAAAGTCCTACTTCTATCAGTCAGAAAATAATGACATTAAATTATTGTTATCATTCAACACCAGGATACAAATGAAATGAATCCTCTGAAAACTTTATTGACTATTTCAACTTTCTCATTGGCAAAGGAAGTAAGTTTAGAAAAAATAAGATTTTACTTACCGATAAATCTATTTCTCGTAGTCCGTAGTGGATGCTGGGGACTCCGTCAGGACCATGGGGAATAGCGGCTCCGCAGGAGACAGGGCACAAAAGTAAAAGCTTTAGGATCAGGTGGTGTGCACTGGCTCCTCCCCCTATGACCCTCCTCCAAGCCTCAGTTAGGATACTGTGCCCGGACGAGCGTACACAATAAGGAAGGATTTTGAATCCCGGGTAAGACTCCTACCAGCCACACCAATCACACTGTACAACCTGTGATCTGAACCCAGTTAACAGCATGATAACAGCGGAGCCTCTGAAAAGATGGCTCACAACAATAATAACCCGATTTTTGTAACAATAACTATGTACAAGTATTGCAGACAATCCGCACTTGGGATGGGCGCCCAGCATCCACTACGGACTACGAGAAATAGATTTATCGGTAAGTAAAATCTTATTTTCTCTGACGTCCTAGTGGATGCTGGGGACTCCGTCAGGACCATGGGGATTATACCAAAGCTCCCAAACGGGAGGGAGAGTGCGGATGACTCTGCAGCACCGAATGAGAGAACTCCAGGTCCTCTTTAGCCAGGGTATCAAATTTGTAGAATTTTACAAACGTGTTCTCCCCCGACCACGTAGCTGCTCGGCAGAGTTGTAATGCCGAGACCCCTCGGGCAGCCGCCCAGGATGAGCCCACCTTCCTTGTGGAATGGGCCTTGACAGATTTAGGCTGTGGCAGGCCTGCCACAGAATGTGCAAGTTGAAATGTGCTACAAATCCAACGAGCAATCGTCTGCTTAGAAGCAAGAGCACCCAGTTTGTTGGGTGCATACAGGATAACAGCGAGTCAGTTTTCCTGACTCCAGCCGTCCTGGAAACCTATATTTTCAGGGCCCTGACAACATCTAGCAACGTGGAGTCCTCCAAGTCCCTAGTAGCCGCAGGTACCACAATAAGCTGGTTCAGGTGAAACGCTGACACCACCTTAGGAAGAAACTGGGGACGAGTCCGCAGTTCTGCCCTGTCCGAATAGACAATCAGATATGGCTTTTGTGAGACAAAGCCGCCAATTCTGACACTCGCCTGGCCGAGGCCAGTGCCAACAGCATGGTCACTTTCCATGTGAGATATTTCAAATCCACAGATTTGAGCGGTTTAAAATGTGATTTGAGGAATCCCAGAATTACGTTGAGATCCCACAGTGCCACTGGAGGCACAAAAAGGGGGTTGTATATGCAATACTCCCTTGACAAACTTCTGGACTTCAGGAACTGAAGCCAATTCTTTCTGGAAGAAAATTTACAGGGCCGAAATTTGAACCTTAATGGACCCCAATTTGAGGCCCATAGACACTCCTGTTTGCAGGAAATGCAGGAATCGACCGAGTTGAAATTTCTTCGTGGGGCCTTCCTGGCCTCACACCACGCAACATATTTTCGCCACATGTGGTGATAATGTTTTGCGGTCACCTCCTTCCTGGCTTTGACCAGGGTAGGAATGACCTCTTCCGGAATGCCTTTTTCCCTTAGGATCTGGCGTTCCACCGCCATGCCGTCAAACGCAGCCGCGGTAAGTCTTGGAACAGACCTGGTACTTGCTGAAGCAAGTCCCTTCTTAGCGGCAGAGGCCATGAGTCCTCTGTGAGCATTTCTTGAAGTTCCGGGTGCCACGTCCTTCTTGGCCAATCCGGAGCCACGAGTATAGTTCTTACTCCTCTACGTCTTATAATTCTCAGTACCTTGGTTATGAGAAGCAGAGGAGGGAACACATACACCGACTGGTACACCCACAGTGTTACCAGAACGTCCACAGATATTGCTTGAGGGTCTCTTGACCTGGCGCAATACCTGTCCAGTTTTTTGTTCAGGCGGGACGCCATCATGTCCACCTTTGGTCTTTCCCAACGGTTCACAATCATGTGGAATACTTCCCGATGAAGTCCCCACTCTCCCGGGTGGAGGTCGTGCCTGCTGAGGAAGTCTGCTTCCCAGTTGTCCACTCCCGGAATGAACACTGCTGACAGTGCTATCACATGATTTTTCGCCCAGCGAAGAATCCTTGCAGTTTCTGCCATTGCCCTCCTGCTTCTTGTGCCGCCCTGTCTGTTTACGTGGGCGACTGCCGTGATGTTGTCCCACTGGATCAATACCGGCTGACCTTGAAGCAGAGGTCTTGCTAAGCTTAGAACATTGTAAATTGCCCTTAGCTCCAGTATATTTATGTGGAGAGAAGTCTCCAGACTTGATCACACTCCCTGGAAATTTTTTTTTTTCCCTGTGTGACTGCTCCCCAGCCTCTCAGGCTGGCATCCGTGGTCACCAGGACCCAGTCCTGAATGCCGAGTCTGCGGCCCTTTAGTAGATGAGCACTCTGCAGCCACCGCAGAAGAAACACCCTTGTCCTTGGAGACAGGGTTATCCGCTGATGCATCTGAAGATGCGATCCGGACCATTTTTCCAGCAGATCCCACTGAAAAGTTCTTGCGTGAAATCTACCGAATGGAATCGCTTCGTAAGAAGCCACCATTTTTCCCAGGACCCTTGTGCAATGATGCACTGACACTTTTCCTGGTTTTAGGAGGTTCCTGACTAGCTCGGATAACTCCCTGGCTTTCTTCTCCGGGAGAAACACCTTTTTCTGGACTGTGTCCAGAATCATCCCTAGGAACAGCAGACGTGTCGTCGAAACAGCTGCGGTTTTGGAATATTTAGAATCCACCCGTGCTGTCGTAGAACTACTTGAGATAGTGCTACTCCGACCTCCAACTGTTCTCTGGACCTTGCCCCTATCAGGAGATCGTCCATTTTCTTTGAAGAAGAATCATCATTTCGGCCATTACCTTGGTAAGGACCCGGGGTGCCGTGGACAATCCAACCGGCAGCGTCTGAAACTGATAGTGACAGTTCTGTACCACGAACCTGAGGTACCCTTGGTGAGAAGGGCAAATTGGGACATGGAGGTAAGCATCCCTGATGTCCCGGGACACCATATAGTCCCCTTCTTCCTGGTTCGCTATCACTGCTCTGAGTGACTCCATCTTGATTTGAATCTTTGTATGTAAGTGTTCAACTATTTCAGATTTAGAATAGGTCTCACCGAGCCGTCTGGCTTCAGTACCACAACATAGTGTGGAATAATACCCCTTTCCTTGTTGTAGGAGGGGTACTTTGATTATCACCTGCTGGGAATACAGCTTGTGAATTGTTTCCACTACTGCCTCCCTGTCGGAGGGAGACGTTGGTAAAGCAGACTTCAGGAACCTGCGAGGGGGAGACGTCTCGAATTTCCAATCTGTACCCCTGGGATACTACTTGTAGGATCCAGGGGTCCACTTGCGAGTGAGCCCACTGCGTGCTGAAACTCTTGAGACGACCCCCCCCACCGCACCCGAGTCCGCTTGTACGGCCCCAGCGTCATGCTGAGGACTTGGCAGAAGCGGTGGAGGGCTTCTGTTTCTGGGAATGGGCTGCCTGCTGCAGTCTTCTTCCCTTTCCTCTATCCCATGGCAGATATGACTGGCCTTTTGCCCGCTTGCCCTTATGGGGACGAAAGGACTGAGGCTGAAAAGACGTTGTCTTTTTCTCCTTTATACGGCAATACTTCCATGTGCCGTTTGGAATCTGCATCACCTGACCACTGTCGTGTCCATAAACAACTTCTGGCAGATATGGACATCGCACTTACTCTTGATGCCAGAGTGCAAATATCCCTCTGTGCATCTCGCATATATAGAAATGCATCCTTTAAATGCTCTATAGTCAATAAAATACTGTCCCTGTCAAGGGTATCAATATTTTCAGTCAGGGAATCCGACCAAGCCACCCCAGCGCTGCACATCCAGGCTGAGGCGATCGCTGGTCGCAGTATAACACCAGTATGTGTGTATATACTTTTTAGGATATTTTCCAGCCTCCTATCAGCTGGCTCCTTGAGGGCGGCCCTATCTGGAGACGGTACCGCCACTTGTTTTGATAAGCGTGTGAGCGCCTTATCCACCCTAAGGGGTGTTTTCCCAACGCGCCCTAACTTCTGGCGGGAAAGGGTATACCGCCAATATTTTCTATCGGGGGAAACCCACGCATCATCACACACTTCATTTAATTTATCTGATTCAGGAAAAACTACAGGTAGTTTTTTCACACTCCACATAATACCCTTTTTTGTGGTACTTGTAGTATCAGAAATATGTAACACCTCCTTCATTGCCCTTAACAAGTAACGTGTGGCCCTAAAGGAAAATACGTTTGTTTCTTCACCGTCGACACTGGAGTCAGTGTCCGTGTCTGTGTCGACCGACTGAGGTAAAAGGACGTTTTAACGCCCCTGACAGTGTTTGAGACGCCTGGACAGGTACTAATTGGTTTGCCGGCCGTCTCATGTCGTCAACCGACCTTGCAGCGTGTTGACATTATCACGTAATTCCTTAAATAAGCCATCCATTCCGGTGTCGACTCCCTAGAGAGTGACATCACCATTACAGGCAATTGCTCCGCCTCCTCACCAACATCGTCCTCATACATGTCGACACACACGTACCGACACACAGCACACACACAGGGAATGCTCTGATAGAGGACAGGACCCCACTAGCCCTTTGGGGAGACAGAGGGAGAGTTTGCCAGCACACACCAAAAACGCTATAATTATACAGGGACAACCTTTATATAAGTGTTTTTCCCTTATAGCATTTTAATATATATAGTCATATCGCCAAATAAGTGCCCCCCCTCTCTGTTTTAACCCTGTTTCTGTAGTGCAGTGCAGGGGAGAGCCTGGGAGCCTTCCCACCAGCATTTCTGTGAGGGAAAATGGCGCTGTGTGCTGAGGAGAATAGGCCCCGCCCCCTTTTCGGCGGGCTTCTTCTCCCGTTTTTCTGAGACCTGGCAGGGGTTAAATACATCCATATAGCCCCCAGGGGCTATATGTGATGTATTTTTAGCCAGAATAAGGTACTATCATTGCTGCCCAGGGCGCCCCCCCCAGCGCCCTGCACCCTCAGTGACCGCTGCTATGAAGTGTGCTGACAACAATGGCGCACAGCTGCAGTGCTGTGCGCTACCTTATGAAGACAGAAAAGTCTTCTGCCGCCGGTTTCTGGACCTCTTCACTTTTCGGCATCTGCAAGGGGGTCGGCGGCGCGGCTCCGGGACGAACCCCAGGGTGAGACCTGTGTTCCGACTCCCTCTGGAGCTAATGGTGTCCAGTAGCCTAAGAAGCCAATCCATCCTGCACGCAGGTGAGTTCACTTCTCTCCCCTAAGTCCCTCGATGCAGTGAGCCTGTTGCCAGCAGGACTCACTGAAAATAAAAAACCTAACAAAACTTTTACTCTAAGCAGCTCTTTAGGAGAGCCACCTAGATTGCACCCTTCTCGGCCGGGCACAAAAATCTAACTGAGGCTTGGAGGAGGGTCATAGGGGGAGGAGCCAGTGCACACCACCTGATCCTAAAGCTTTTACTTTTGTGCCCTGCCTCCTGCGGAGCCGCTATTCCCCATGGTCCTGACGGAGTCCCCAGCATCCACTAGGACGTCAGAGAAATATGCAAGCAGTACATATATTTTTATAAAGCTACATATATTTTTATAAAGCTATTTTTAATTCTTCACTATGCAAAAATAATAATAATGATTGAAAACAAAAGCGAGTATATATAGTTCTGTGTCATTTACTTTTACTAATGTGGACCGGGAATGGGGTAAAAACCATAACGGTCCGGACCATATGGAGAGGCTGTATTCTCTCCCTCCCCATATTCCCAGTGACAGCTGTCATAGACACCTCCCCGGATGGGACACCCCATGATGGGCACGGATGGGGATGTGCAATACAAGCTGCACAATGGCAGAGGCCGCTGCAGGAAGCTGATCTGGCATTCTGGGATCTGGACCGTTTCGGTTTTTACCCAATCCAGTTTTTCTGCAGTATTTATGTAGCAGTATTTATGTATGTGGGGGAAGATTGAAAGGCATCATAACTGGTCTCTGTTAGTAATGTGCTGTCATTTTTTGAGATAGAGGTGTTTTTTTACCAGGTTGGTTGCCTATCACTGCTCTACCCTATGCTCTCACCTTACACCACTGTATCAATCTATGCACAAACTTCAGAAAATCTGAATTATTTCACAGCTCAGGAATAATATAGCTCAGAAAGCTTGATAAGCCTAATATCATCAGTAATGCTGAAAAGAACAATAGATATAAGATGGGCAGATGAGGATAAAGAGTGAGACCTAGGGAATAATAGTATCAGGATGGGAAAGAGACAAGCGGAGGAGAAACACAAGAGGAGGGGAGGGAAGCATGAGGATACGAGTGTGGCTGATGGGCTGGCAGGAGGCAGGAATGTGGGAACTGCTATGCCAAAGATAGTTTACATACGCACATGATTTTAATGCTGTGCCATGCCTCAAAGTTAGCTTGCTGTATGTTCCCTGTTTACGTGCAGTGGGACCATATGCCTCCACCCTCACTAGAGTAGGAGGATGAGGCAGAGAGATGACTGTGCTACTCCTGAGAATAATCATACACCGTTGTTACATGCACTGTAGGACTAGGCTACGCTAGTGTGCATGACTGTAACTCATGCTGAATCACAACCTTTTCAGGCACAAGAGTCATCATACCCGTGGGTTATAATGTCACTTACATCATGATCCAGTGATGGCATTCTCTCTTCCTCCGGCTATTATCAGTGACAGCTGCAGGGAGGTTCTCCTGCTGTACACAGACTCCCATGTATAACTGGCAGCTACGTATCTCTTATCATACCTGCAATTATCACCACATGCCCAAATGTCGGTTCATGTACCAGGGACAGTAAAGTATCCCTGGGCAGCCGCTGCTACCTGCTTTATATGTGTTGTGTGCCGCATAGATGTTTTACACGTGGTTCTGATAGGCAAGATTGCTCAGATCGTATAGTGCTTCAGCTGCTGTCAGCATGGGGGCAATGTGTATTTCATGTCCCTCTCTTATATTCTCTGTAAGCATAGGCAGATGCTGATGTATGTATAGCACAGATGCCAGGAATGTAATATTTTTTTGAGATGTCTGTAGATACTGCCTATATAAAATATACGTACCATAATGTATTATTGCTGTATATGTCTTGCACCGTTAGCATTATGTCAAACGGGCACTGAAACCGCACCATTCATTAAAACGTACCCTTCCGATGCATAACCTAGTCCTGAGGCTGCTCCTCCATCCCCCTGCCTCATGCCTTGAACATCTCTGCTTTGCTTACACCCTGCCATCAGGCTATCTCCCGCTTGCTTGCACCTCATGTCATCTGTCTGTCGCCCCTTCCTACTAGATTGTTAGCTCTTCAGAGCAGAGCCCTCTTTCCTCTTGATGTCAATGCCCTCTCCTCGACACATTTCATTTGCAGCTCTCTCCTACTCAGCGACCATATTTACCCACTTTTCTCCTGCTGGTAAAGGCTCATCTCCATCTATGGCCACCAGCTCCAAGTGGTACGATGATTACTCCCTCGCTACTTACATCCTAGCTGTATTATGTTTTGAGAATTGTTGTGCTCTTTGTTACCTGTACCTTATTTATTTACTGTAATGATAAGTTTTGTCTTCCTGTACTGTCCTCTGTACAGCGCTGCAAAACACTTGTAGCGCCCTATAAATAAAATGTAAAAATAATAATAATGATAATAATAGCTTGGGCTGTTTGCATGCCTTCTCTTTATGCACCGTTATAACAGGGAATTGTTCATGTGCTCTGTAGAAGCACCAGGATGCAGCTAATACATTTACAGTCACTCTGTCCTTAGAGTGGTATAATATAATAACTATGCTTAGCTAATTATCACAGACTACTGATGCTCTTTACATGTGACAGATTCGCATGGTCAGTGTCTTTACTGGTTTCTTGTGAAACTATTGAGCCTGACATTTCATGAACATTAATTTAGCTTAACATATGTCTGCTTCTTCTGTATATACGCAAGGTGTCCTTTACAGGACTTCTCTCCCCCAGGGGTGCCGAGAACGAAAGGGGGTAGTAGGTATTAAATAACCAAGCTTATCTAATGGGTCCAGCAGGGGTCCAGCAGGAGTCCAGGCCAGCTGTGCAGGAAAGAGAATGCTCCCCTACTAGGCGTACAATACCACTGTCCATAGTTGTTCCCTCTCTCCCCCTCACACCCAACTGCTGTTGACACGCCTGCAGAACTTGGCCACACCTCCCGATCACCCAGGCCCACCATCGCTCTAAGTTCCTGCTCTCCCCAACTGAACCTCTGGAACACTTTGATGTATGTAGATGGATCAATGCAGGATTTGCATAGAAACATAGAATTTGACGACAGATAAGAACCACTTGGCCCATCTAGTCTGCCCCTTTTTTACCATATTTTTATGTCAAACCTTATTTCTTTGTAAAGATATCCTTATGTCTGTCCCATGCACGTTTAAATTGCTCTACAGTAGCCTCTACCACCTCTGATGGGAGGCTGTTCCACTTGTCCACTACTCTTTCTGTGAAGTTATTTTTCCTCATATTTCCCTTGAACCTACCTCCCCCCAGTCTCAGTGCATGTCCTCGTGTTCTAATTCCTCTCTTCATTTGAAGAATGTTTTCCTCCTGAGCTTTGTTAAAACCCTTGATATATGTGAGCATTTCTATCATGCCCCTCCCCTCCCCCCCCTCCTCCACCATCCCTTCTCTGCTCCAAACTATACATATTGAGATTTTTTTTTTAGTCTCACTGGGTAAGTTTTGTGATGTAGGCCATGCACCATTTTAGTTGCCCTTCTTTGTACAGTTTCTAATGTATTAATATCCTTCTAAAGATATGGCCTCCAGAATTGAACACAGTATTCTAAATGAGGCCGTACCAATGACCTATACAGTGGCATTATTACTTTTTTCTTTCTGCTGCTGATTCTTCTTCCTATGCAACCAAGCATCAGACTAGCCTTCTTCATTGCTTTGTTACACTGGCGTAACCAATGAGGGCGCAGAGGGTGCAGTTGCTATGGGGCCCAGCCTACTTTGATGGCCAACAGCTCCCCCTGCACCCCCAAGGTCTGTATCTCCAATTTACCTACCCCCTGCTAAAAACAATAACGGCCGCTGCTGATATCACTAACCCCCATCTCCTGGGGCAGTGCAGCCGTATGGAGTGTGCAGTGCAGCCACATGGAGTGTGCAACTTCGGAAAGTGCCCATCAGAGACCTCTGAAGAAGTCACGTAGTGCTCGCTCCCCCTCCCCGCTCTTTCTTTTGCTCCTCTCTGTTTCTTTCTCCCTGATAGTCTCTCTCTCTCTGATGACACGCTCTCTCCCTCACTTTCTTCCTGACACACTCCCGCTCTCTCCCTGACACTGTCTCTCTCTTTCTCTCTCTCTGACACTGTCTCTCTCTCCCTAACATTATCTCTCTCCCTCTCCGACACTGTCTCTCCCCGACACTGTCTCTCTATATATATCTCTTTCCCTGACACTGTCTCTCTCCCTCTCTCTCTCTCCCTGACAGTGTCTCTCTCTTTCTTCCTGCCACTGTCTCTCTTTTCCTGACACTGTCTCTCTCTCTCTCTCTCTCTCTATATATATATACATGTAGAAATAACCGGCACTCCACTTCAACTAGCAGACAATGCCCAGGTGCCTTCCAGCGAGTTATAGCAAACCCAATAATAGTCATGAACATAGGCGGCACTCACGGGACCTTTTCAAACAGAATTCATAAAGAAGACAACAGAGACTCCTCTCTGATCAACGTTTCGGTTGTATTTAACCTTCGTCAGGATCACAATACAATGCAAAATAAAGTGCTTACCTAAATAACCTTCCTTCACCCATGCTGAGAGCCGCCATTGCGCCGCCCGCCGGGTCATCTGACGTCACAGCAATGCGACCCGCGCCTCCCGGCGCGCCCGTGTGATCGAGCGGCACCATGGCAACTACAAAACAAAACACCACATAGTGCTCAAAACAAAACATTTAAAACAATTAAAACAGCAATAGCAATCACAAAGAGACTGGTTATAGTGTATACCACAGTACCATGTGTCTAGGAACATACATTGCTGATTGCTATTGCTGTTTTAATTGTTTTAAATGGTTTGTTTTGAGCACTATGTGGTGTTTTGTTTTGTAGTTGCCATGGTGCCGCTCGATCACACGGGCGCGCCGGGAGGCGCGGGTCGCATTGCTGTGATGTCAGATGACCCGGCGGGCGGCGCAATGGCGGCTCTCAGCATGGGTGAAAGAAGGTTATTTAGGTAAGCACTTTATTTTGCATTGTATTGTGATCCTGACGAAGGTTAAATACAACCGAAACATTGATCAGAGAGGAGTCTCTGCTGTCTTCTTTATGAATTCTGTTTAAAAAGGTCCCGTGAGTGCCGCCTATGTTCATGACTATATATATATATATATATATATATATATATATCTCCCTGACACTCTTTCTCCCTCTCTTTCCCCCTGACACTGTCTCTCTCTGACACACATTCTGAAACTCTCTCTCTGACACCGTCTCCCCCTCTCTCTCTCTCCCTGACACTGTCTGTCTCTCTCCCTGGCACTGTGGGGTAAATTTACTAAGGTGGGAGTTTATTATTATAGTTTATTTAAGATGGGATTTTGTCCATAACAGCCAATCAGATTCTACTTCACATTTATCTAGCACATTCTAAAAGATAATACCTGGAATCTGATTGGTTGCTATGGGCAACATCCCATCTTAAATAGAACTCTCATCTTAGTAAATGTACCCGTGTCGCTCTATCTGACACTGTCTCTCTCTCCCTGACACTGTCTCTCAATCCCTGACACTGTCTCTCTCTCCCTGACTCTCTATCCCTCTTTCTCTCCTTAACACAGTCTCTTTCTCCCTGACACCCTCTCTTTCTCCCTTTCTGTCTTTCCCTCTTTCTCTCCCAGACACTCTCTCTTGCTCCCCTTACTTTCTCTCTCCCTCCCTGGGCCTCTCTATCTCACTCCCTCTTGCTCTTCTTCCTTTCTTGCTCCTCCCCCTTCTCTCTCTCTGTGGGTTGCCGAACGATCTCTTACTTTTTTTTATAAGTTATTGTCTCTTTAAAAAAGTCAGAGATCGGCCGATAACTCGCACCTCCGGTGATCTCGGACTGCATCACATTCTGACGACTTTCTCTCTTCCACACCCTCTCTCTCACTCATGTCATCTCTCTCCTCTCTCATCCCTTTCTCTCTTTCTCCCTGACACCCTCTCTCTCGCTCCTCCCTCTTTTTCTCTCATTTCCTCTTTTTCCATGAAACCCTCTCCTTCGCTCTCTCCCTGCCCCCCCCCCCCTTTTCTCTTCTTGCTCCTAACTTTCTCTCTCTTCCCCTTACACCTTTTTTGTCTCTCTCTACT
This sequence comes from Pseudophryne corroboree, assembly GCF_028390025.1. Taxonomy (NCBI): domain Eukaryota; kingdom Metazoa; phylum Chordata; class Amphibia; order Anura; family Myobatrachidae; genus Pseudophryne; species Pseudophryne corroboree. The sequence continues at coordinate 811,494,302 of NC_086447.1, forward strand.
GCTCCCCTACGGGGCATTGTAGTGGGGGGCCTTTCAAGATTTTGCTATGGGGCCCACAAACTTATAGAGATGTGTCCACTTACTTTGCTATTTTGCTCAATTTGGCACAACAATCAAAACACGACTAAGCTGTTTTTCATGAATAGCGAGTGGATGGATTTTAACATTTTTGTTTGCCATAATAGAATATTTATAAAGTAACATATTAAAGAAACAAATTAAGAAAAATCACAAGGCATGGCTAAATCTCTGAGTCTATGGCATGCAAAACCATGCCATACATGGAAGGATATAGGAAAGATGTATGTGGACACATCTGTAGTTACACCCCTGCTTTGTTACATTGCTTACCTGCCTTTAAGTCACTTAAAATAGTGACTCCTAGGGGGTAATTCCAAGTTGATCGCAGCAGGAATTTTGTTAGCTGTTGAGCAAAACCACGTGCACTGCAGGGGAGGCAGATGTGCAGAAAGAGTTAGATTTGGGTGGGTTATTCACTTATTTTATTTCTGTGCAGGGTAAATACTGGCTGCTTTATTTTTACATTGCAAATTAGATTGCAGATTGAACACACCCCACACAAATCTTACTCTCTCTCTGCACATGTTAAATCTGCCTCCCCTGCAGTGCACATGGGGGGTAATTCCAAGTTGATCGCAGCAGGATTTTTGATAGCAACTGGGCAAAACCATGTGCACTGCAGGGGAGGCAGATATAACATGTGCAGAAAGAGTTAGATTTGGGTTGGTTATATTGTTTCTGTGCAGGGTAAATACTGGCTGCTTTATTTTTACACTGCAAATTAGATTGCAGATTAAACACACCACACCCAAATCTAACTCTTTCTGCACATGTTATATCTGCCTCCCCTGCAGTGCACATGGTTTTGCCCAGTTGCTATAAAAAATCCTGCTGCGATCAACTTGGAATTACCCTTCTAGATTCCTTTCCTCCTCAGTAGTTTGCAGTATAGTGCTATTAATACTATATTTAGCCTTTGGACTTTTTAGACCCAGGTGCATGATTTAACACTTTTTTGGTATTAAATTGCAATTGTCATGCTCTTGACCATTCCTCTAGTCTACCTAGATCCTCAGTCATTTGTTTTACCCCTCCTGGTGTGTCTACCCTGTTGCATGCCTTTGTGTCATCTGCAAAAAGGCATAATTTCCCTTTAATGCTATTTGCAATGTCACCAATAAAGATATTAAAAAGCACTGGTCCAAGTACAGATCCCCGGGGTACTCCACTGGTAACATTTCCCTCCTGTGAATGCACTCCATTTGCTACAACTCTCATGTTGTCTATCCTGCAACCAGGATCTTATCCAATCAACCATCTTAGTATCCAGTCCCAAGCTTTCGAGTTTATTTAGCAGTCTGCGATGTAGGACAGTGTCAAAAGCCTTAAGCCCCGTACACACGGGGGAGATGTCTGCTGAGCGATCTAGCACAGACCGCTCAGCACACATCTCTCCCCACTTCCCCCCCTCAGCACACATCGCGGTGTGCTGAGCGAGGGGGGGGCGCTCACTTCACAGAGCAGTGAAGTGAGCGATCTACTAGATTTGGCATGCATGGTTATGGGCATACACACAGAGAGATCTGTGCTTAATTTCTAAGCAATCTAGTCAGATTGCTTAAAATTTAAGCACAGATCTCTCCGTGTGTACCCCCCCCCCCTACTAAAGTCTAGACAAGCTAGATCTACGGCTCCACCTTTATCTATAACTTTAGTCACACAGTCAAAAAAGTCTATAAGGTTTGTTTGACATGATCTCCCCCCAGTGAATCCATGCTGTTTGGGATACTGTAAATTTCTGGATTTGAGATAATCTACAACTCTTTCTTTTTAAGGGCCCTATACACGGGAGAGATGTGTGCTGAGCGAACCGCTCAGCACACATATCTCCTCCCGCTCAACACAGCGCGATGTTTGCTGAGCATGTGGGGGGTCGGGACGCTCATTTCACCCAGCAGGTGAAATGAGCGACCTGCTAGATTGAGCCTGCATGCAGGCCAATCTAGCACCGTCGATAGTGATGTGCGGCGCCGCGCATCGCTATTGCTGTGGAGGGTACACATGAGTGATCTGTGCTTAAAATCTAAGCAATCTAGTCAGATTGCTTAGATTTTAAGCATGGATCTCTCCGTGTGTACCCCCCTTAAGAGTGTTTCCATCAATTTCCCTACTACTGATGTAAGGTTCACTGGTCGGTAGTTGCTTGCCTCTTTACATTGGGAAGATTAAAGTCCCCCATGAGTATTGCCTCTCATTTTAATGCCATTTTAGTTATGTCCTGCAATAGGTTCTTGTCCAGTTCCTCTTCCTGACCTGGTGGCCTGTATATAACCTCAATACAAAGAATCAACTTCTCCCCTGTCTCTATGCTCACCCAAAGGGCCTCAGTTTTTCTTTAATATTTTGTATTAAGGTATATATGTTTTTTTGTTTTTTTACATACATTGCTACCTCTCCTCTGATTCTTCCCATTCTTTCCTTCCTAAATAAAGTATATCCTGGTATAGCTATCTCCCAGTCATGATTTTCATTGCACCAAGACTCTGTAATAGCCACAATATCTAGATCACCCCTTGTCATTATTGCAATTAGTTCTGGGATTTTATTTCCTAAGCTCCTAGCATTTGCACACATAGCTTTTAGAGTTTTATTTGTGCTTTTCTTGTTCCTAGCTATGTTCATCTCTCTGCCTGTGTTTATTTGGTTTTGATCTGAATTTTCTTCTGTTGCTGTGGATATGCTTCCTATTCCCTTTGACTGTAGAAACAATTCTTCTGGGTTGCGGGAGCAGATTGCTTTATTCCTATTTGGATCACTGCCTCCCTCTGCTAGTTTAAATAGTTCTTGATGAAGAAAATCCAAACTAATCCAAACTGTTCAATTAGTACTCTAGTTCCCCTGGGTGCAGGCCATCACTTTTGTATAAGCTCCTATCTTGCCAGATGGTGTGACTATGGCCTGTAAATCAAAATCTCTCCTCATTGCACCATGTCCAAGACATTCTAGTTTCTGATGCAATGAGTTCTGTCTTTCTCTCTGTGTACCTGCAATACTTCTGAAAAAGTTACAGTGGTTGCCATCTGCTTTAGAGCAGTCCCTAACCTTCTTAATTCATCTTTTACAGCCATGAGTTCAGCATTAGCTAGGTCATTTATCCCCAGGTGGACAATGACTTCCGCCTCCCCATCTTTTCTTGCTGTCTTCACAATTCTTAGCATGCGCTCTTTGGGGGTCATTCTGACCCGTTCACACACTGCGGTTCATTGCAGCGGTGCGAATGGGTTGGAACTGCGCATGCACGGTGGCCACGTTGTGCAGACGTGTCATTGCCCAGCGACGTCCGTCGCCGGGTAGTGGCGCCGCGTATGAAGAAAGCGGTTGCAGCGGCGACCACAAGAAGATTGACAGGCGGAAGGCGTTCCGGGGCATCAACTCACCGTTTTCCGGGCATGGAGATCCAAGCACAGGCGTGTCCAGGTGTTTGGAGGGCGGATTTCTGACGTCAATTCCAGGACCTTCATCGCTGGATCCATCGCACAGGGTAAGTAACTGCAGGGCTAGTCTTGTTTTACACAAAACTTTTTTAGCACAGCAGTGCTGCACAAGCGATCACAGCCCTGCTATGCTAAAATACACTCCCCCATAGGCGGTGTCTCGTTGATCGCTCGAGCAGCAAAAAGTTGCTATGTGCGTTCAACTCGGAATGACCCCCTTTATCCCTTGGAGCTGTGGCTGCAGGTAAGCTTCTTACTTGTTTCTCTACTTCATTTGCAGTATGTTTTAAATATAATCGTCTTTTGTTTTAAACGTAATGGTCTATTTACTAAGCCTTGGATGGAGATAAAGTGGACGGAGATAATGTATCAGCCACTCAGCTCCTAACTGTCATGTCACAGGCTGTGTTTGAAAATTGACAGTTAGGAGCTGATTGGCTGGTACTTTATCTTTGTCCACTTTATTTTCATCCTAGGCTTAGTAAATAGACCCCTTAGTCAGACAGAAAAGTAGGTAAAGTGATACTTTGTTGGGGTGGTAATTTTTTTAGCCAGAAATAGATTGGACCTTGTTAGATAAATGACAATAAAAGAGACAGCGCACACTTCTGTGTAGTAACCACTAGAACCACTTAAATGTATTATTGCTCTTACTCACAAAAGCATCTCTTTCATCACTGCATATGAAGGGTCACTGATGGGTCTCCAACCTCCATTTACCACATACTGTAAATACCAGTGACGTGCGGTGAGGTCAGGGCCTGGGGAGGCACTGCAGCTAAACCCCCCCCCCCCACCGGAAAAAAAAAGTGCAGTCCCCCCACACCACTAAAGCAGCACCAGGCAGAACCAGCCAGGGGGGATAATGCCATAGCAGGGGAGACACTCAGTGTGGGGTCCCCCTGCCATGCCATTAAACAACCCCCAAACCAGTCAGCCCAGGGCTGGAATTCCTCGGAAAGTGGGGCCCCCAAAAAATCAAAATGGGGTCCCCCCTCCCGAGCAACAACCAGCACTGGGCTGATAGCCCAGTGCTATGCCCCGCACCCCTGGTGGCGGTGGGTGCGGGGTTCATTGTATGCTAATACTGTTCTTTACAGGTGGCCTACAGATCACAGCAAGCCTGCCCCAGCATGCTGGCACTTGGAGAACCACAAGTGCCAGCATGCCCGAACATAAAGGGCCCGCTGGCACCTGTAGTCCACCTGCAAAGAATAGTAATATTGTTCTTTACAGGTGGCCTACAGGTTCCAGCAAGCCTGCCCCAGCATGCTGGCACTTGGAGAACCACAAGTGCCAGCATGCCTGGACATAAAGGGCCCGCTGGCACCTGTAGTCCACCTGTAAAGAAAATATTGAAAAAAATACACGACACATTCTTTAAAAAATCCTTTATTAAACTGGGTATTCACCTGGGGGCGGCGGCCTTTAAGCTCTTTTGCATGGCCGCCACCTTCCCAGGGCTTCCGGCGTCTTCACCTGGGGGGGCGCCACCTCCCCAGGGCTTCTGGGGTCTTCCTCTGGCGTCTTCACCTGGTGGGCGGCGGCTGCTAAGCTCTTTTGCATAGCCGCCGCCCATCCAGGACTTCCACGACGTCTTCACCTGGGAGGCGGCGGCCTTTAAGCTCTTTTGCATGGCCGCCTTCCCAGGACTTCCAGCATCTTCACCTGGTGGGCGGCGGCTGCTAAGCTCTTTTGCATAGCCGCCGCCCATCCAGGACTTCCACGGCGTCTTCAGTCTTTAGGAGCTCTTCTCCGCTCAACCTCCGCCGTCGGACTGACAGCCGCTGCCTCGCGCTGACTTATATAAGTCAGCGGGAGGGGGCGGGGCGATGACGCGGCGAGCCATGATTGGCTCGCGGCGGCCATCTTGAATTTCAAAAATGACACTGAGGCGCCATTTTTTAAATGGGTACCGCTTCCGCTGCCAAACTCTGCACAAGGAGCCTGAAAGCCGCGTCCCGCCGCCGCTACCGCCGCCCGCCTCTCCGCCGCCAGCACCTCCGCCGCCCGGCCCGCCGCATCCCGCACCTCCGCAGCCCGCACCTCCGCTGGTACCGACGCCCACACAGTGATTGACAGCGGATCCAGTGACGGATCCGCTGGCCAATCACTGTGGCTTCACTCACAGGGACGTGCTTTCATAGGTTGAAAGCACGTCCCTGTAGGAAAGCGGCACCACTAATGGTGCCGCTTTCCCATGTTATTTCAATGGGCTTTTCCAGCCCATTGCTAGGGCCCGCCTGCGCCCGCCCCCCGCTCCCCATACCTTTCCCAATCAGTACGGGAGGCACCACGATCGGTGCCTCCTAAACTGATTTTAACACATATAATGATAGGTAAAATAATAAAGAAGATACTTATGTGTCATAAGTATCTTCTTTGTATTATTTTACTCATTAATGACAGGGGAGGCACTGCCTGCCCTGCCTCCCCTGACTGCACGTCCCTGGTAAATACGCCTCAAAGAAAGCAGCGGGTGCTCCTCATAGTGTAAGGAGGTCCTAGGAAGAATTTCCAGCTCAAGTCCTCTCCACGACTGCAAATGCCTCCAACAAGCTACACCTTTTGAATTTAACTTATGCAATCTCCAGATATGCTTACAAGACAATACAGACATACTGTATATGTACATGGATCGTTAGATAATCTCTCTTACCTAGCGACTTTGAGAACGGTACGCCAAGCAATGAATAGTTTAGCTTTGCTCTATCCTTCTTCCTTCCTCCAGCACATAAACACCAGGGAAAATTTTCTCACATGCCCATTAACTTAACAATATGTCTTTAGGCAGCTGCTGTGGGACTACACATCCCAGCATGCCCTGCCATAGTTTTGCTATTAGAGTAAGCCAATGATCCAAAAGTTGTAGTCAGAGCGCACTCTTGTATTAGCATTCTTATACATTATCTTCTGATATTGTCACATTATAACTCTCTGAGTACCAGTGTCAGCTTCCCATGGATCTTTATTGGCTGACCTTAGAGGGAGGGGATTAGTGTGTTCCCTTCCCCTGAGTTCCATAATTACTCTTTTTCTACTGAATGTGGTTGTTGGTCCGAGGACACAATACCTAGTAAAGAAAGCTTACAATGCCAGAACTTTCCCTTCCCTCTCCCTGACAGTCATCTCCTTTTCTTAAGTCTCTCCTCTCCACTGTCACTCCTTTCTAAGACTACTAAAACCAAACACAACTTCAATGTTCTTGACCAGCTCTACCCATTCCTGACCTGACAAGGCTCTATCCCTCTACAACTTCACCCTCAATTCTAGCATATCACCCCACCTCTATTCCTCCTTCAATGCACAGACCAATTTTGGCACTCCAAACTCACTGGCTACCTTCAAAACTGCTCACGTACTTTTAAGCGTCACTGGAGGAAGTCATGCTAAATTCATTCACTTTAACTTACAGCTCTGCATTGTCTCTCTCCAAACAAACTTACTTTAAATCTCTAATTTTCTCTAGCATCCATTAGGGATATTGGGGACAGATTAGTATGATGGGGTATAGATGGGTCCAAAGGAGCCAGTGCACTTTAAATTTCTTCAACTGTGTGTGCTGGCTCCTCCCCTCTATGCCTCATCCTACAGGTCAGTTTAGAAAAAAGTGCCCTCAGGAGAGGATGCACACTCTGCAAGCTCCAGAGTTTTTTCTTCAGTTTCTTTTAAACTTTTATTTCTTTCGGTATGCTGTTTGGGCAACAGGATACCTGCGCCGTGGGAGTTATGGGGGGGATGGTAACCGGCCTCTTGAGGTGCAGAGCCGCTTCCCCGCTGCAGGACCACCATCCTGGGGGGCTGTTGGTTCAGTGGGACATGGCGCCTTGGCTGTCGCAGCCGCAGCATGACACACACCCCTAACACTGCCTGAAGGTGACCATCGGTGGTGAGTACACACCGGGGACCCCGCTAGGGATGTTCCCCGGTTCACAGTGCGGCAGAAGTGCGGGAGATGCGTACGGGTCCCTCCTGGGGGTGACCCGCTGTAGCCCCTACATAAGACTGGCTAAATATTCTTGTACCAAGCATTTATGTGGGGCTACAAACACATAGGAATACATGGCCAGTATAAATATTACACAGTAGCGCTGGTGCATTTTGGCGCCTTCCTCTGCATAAGCGGCAGCAGCCTCATACAGCTCCTCCATAACATTCACATGTTGGATTACTGGTACCGGGTGTAGAGGGGGAGAGCCGCTATATTGTGCACAAATATCATTCCTCTGAGGGAATTTTCATAAGACAGTCTCACTGTTGGGTATGTATATGTAAAACACTGAAAGACTCACTGGGGCTGTGCAGCGTTGAGTGCGCTGGTGTCCTTTCTCCTGTGTCTCCTCTCACATGCAATAGGGCAGGCTTGTATTGTTTTTCAGGCTGTGTTGCATGTGTATTGTACCTGTTTTTCTTCTTCACAATGGTAAAACAGAAGTTATGCAGTGTATGTAATGCTAGATTCTCCCCTATCTCATCTGGCTCCATATCATGTGAGCAGTGTAGTCAGTCATCACGAAATGCTGATAACGATGTGGGGGAGAGTCAAGAGCCCTCCTGGCTGGGGGCTATTAAAACTATGATGTCTGATATGTCACCTCAACTCACTGCAAATGCCAATAAAACTCAGGAACTGCAACAAGCAGTGGCAAATCTAGCTGCTAAACACCCCCCCCTCCCCCCCGTCTCCTGCAAGTGCACAAAAACGTGCTTTACTTGTACTACTGTCAGAAACAGATGATGATTAACAGGATGATGGGATGATGTGGATCCCATAAGTGGGGACGCCACACCTACACAGGGTATTGAACCCCTCATATTGGCTATTCGGGATGTGTTAAAGCTCCCCCTGGAGGATGCTAATAATCAGCAGTCATTTTTCCTCCCACAAGATAAAATGACAGTCACATTTCCTGACTCCAAGCAATTGGATGATTTATTTAAAATAGCCTGGAGAAATTCAGATAAAAAATATCAGGTGTCCAAGCGGTTTTTGCATACCTTCCCCTTTGCCCCTGAAGGCAGGAAATTCTGGGAAGAATCTCCAGCAGTAGACGTCTCAGTCTCTTGCCTTTCTAAAAATGCAGTACTTCCTGCTCCGGGCTCCTTTACGGAAAAGGACCCGGCAGACAGGAAAATTGAGACCACTCTGAAATCTATCTACACTGCTGCAGGTGTAGCTCAAAGACCGGTCATTGCAGGTTGCTGGATGACACATGCAATTCATTCCTGGGCTACTAAAATTCAGGAAGGTCTCTCGGGTTATATGACCCTAGTTACTACTGTAACTTTCCTAAAACACATTCAGGACACGGCAAGAGTCCTTTGTGACTACCTTAAAGAGATTGGCAATATTAATGCTAGGACCACGGCTATGGTTGTGTGTGCGCGCAGAGCCAAATGGTTGCATCAGTGGATTGCTGATGCTGACTCCAAGCGTAATGTGGAATCTGTTCCCTTCACAGGTGAATGGCTCTTTGGAGGGGAATTAGACACATGGATTTCCAAAGCTACTGCTGGGAAATCCACGCTTCTCCCTTCGGGGGCTCAGCCGTACCTACTCAGGACCATCTACTCAGTCCTTTTGGTCCTCCAGATTTTGATCTAGGGCCAGGGGGGCCTCCAACGAAGCTAGAGGCTCCAGAGGAAAACCTAAGAAACCAGCCGTTGCCGGATCTCAGGACCAGAGCACTAGATCTGTTTCCGCAAAGACTTCAGCATGATGGTGCCCACCCACCCCAAGGGGATCTCTGCGTGGGAGCTCGGTTACATCGCTACAGCCACATCTGGAACGGTTCCTGCCAAGATGCTTGAGTAAGGGACCTTACTGTATCTCTCAGGGTAATAAGCTGGAGTTCGACGGTGCTCCTCTCCAACGATTTTTCAAATCAGGCTTACCAGCTTTGGAAAGTATGCATGGTATGCTACTACTGGCCATAAACAAGTTGGTCCAATCCCAGGTCATTGTTCCAGTACCCCTACAACAACGAGGACAGGGGTACCACTCCAGTCTGTTCGTGGTACCAAAACCAGATGGGTCTGTGAGATCCATTCTGAATCTGAAGTCCTTGTATCCTTACCTGAAGGTTTTCAAATTCAAGATGGAATCTTTGAGAGCAGTGATCGCAGGCCTGGACCAAAATGAATTCCTAGTGTCCCTGGATTTCAAGGACGCTTACCTCCATATCCCAATTTGGCCTCCTCATCAGGTCTATCTGCGGTTCGCCCTACTGAATGATCACTACCAGTTTCAGGCGTTACCCTTCGGCCTGTCTACAGCTCTTATTGTGTTCACGAAGGTGATGGCAGAAATTATGTTTCAGCTCAGGGTCCAGGGGGTCAACGTAATTCCATACCTGGACCACCTCCTGATAAAAGCGAGTTCCAGGGAGCTTCTATTGCTCCATATAGATCGCACTATCCAACTTCTGTCTCACCACGGGTGGCTCCTCAATCTGCAGAAGTCCCACCTGGAACTGTCTCAGCGGCTCCTGTTTCTGGGGATGCTCCTGGATATGGTAGCACAGAAAGTGTTCCTTCCAGAGGAAAAAGTGAGATCACTTCAAGAAATGGTTTGCATGGTGCTCCAACCTGCTCGAGTATCCATTCATCTTTGCATAAAATTGTTGGGAAAGATGGTGGCCTCATACGAGATGATACGAGATGATACAGTTCGTAAGGTTTCATGCCAGACCGATCCAATTGGATATCCTGAACAAGTGGTCCGGCTCACAGCTTCAGATGCACCTGATGATTCGGCTGTCACCCCAGGCCAGGATTTCACTCCTGTGGTGGCTACAGTCTTCCAACCTGCAGGAAGGTTGACGCTTTGGGATTCAGGAATGGATCCTCCTCATGATGGATGCGAGTCTGAGAGGATGGGGAGCTGTCACCCAGGGAGCGCAGCTCTAGGGCAGGTGGTCTGCCCGCCCAAGAGGCCCTCCTTCCGATCAACATCCTGGAACTTTGGGCCATCTACAATGCTCTGATTCAGGCCTCCCCTCTACTCAGGGATCGGGCGATCCAGGTTCAGTCGGACAACGCCATGGCTGTGGCGTACATCAATCGACAAGGAGGGACAAAAAGCAGAGCCTGCATCCGAGAAGTGTCAAGAATACTCCTCTGGGCAGAAAGAAATGCAAGAGCACTGGCCGCAATCTTCATCCCGGGAGTGGACAACTGGGAAGCGAACTTCCTCAGTCGCCACGATTTCCACCCAGGGGAGTGGGGACTACACCCTCAGGTGTTTCAAAAGATCATCGACAGGTGGGGCTGCCCACAGATCGACTTGATGGCCTCTCGCCTCAACAAGAAGCTTTGTTGCTATTGCTCGCAAACCAGAGACCCTCAGGCGAGTGCAGTGGATGCGCTGACAATGCCTTGGCCTTACCCGCTGGTCTATCTATTTCCTCTGATTCCATTGTTTCCCAGGGTACTCAAGAGGATCAGGCATCAAGGAGTGCAGGCAATCTTGTTTGCCCCAGATTGGCCCTGGAGAGCGTGGTACACGGCTCTTCTGTACATGTCCATAGAGGACCCTTGGCCTCTGCCGCTAAGAAGAGATCTTTTTCAGCAAGGACCATTTGTCTACCTGGACGTTTGATGGCATGGAAGTTGAGCGGAACATCCTAGCTCACAAAGTGCTTTCCAAAAAGGTCATTGCCACTATGGTGCAAGCCAGATGGTGAAAGCCTTTTCTCGTAGTCCATAAGGGATATTGGGCCTAATTCTGAGTTGATCGCAGCAGCAATTTTGTTAGCAGTTGGGCAAAACCATGTGCACTGCAGGGGGGGCAGATATAACATGTGCAGAGAGAGTTAGATTTGGGTGGGTGTATTCAAACTGAAATCTAAATTACAGTGTAAAAATAAAGCAGCCTGGGGGAGTGGCCTGGACGTGGAGGGGAGAAGACGTGCTGTGCCTGGGCTCCTGTCTTGAACCGAATTCAGAACCCTTCTGCCCCCTGATCTATCCCCGGGACCCCCACTACTGCTCTGCAGAGGTCCCCCTGTTCGAGGCAAGGTGGGTTGCGGAGCCGGCGGGTGCCCCCTGTGCCCGTGCGGGTTGCGGCCTACCTGCCAGGAATAAGCCGGGGGCTGGATTTGTGTGGAGTCCGGACCGGAAGTACCGCGGAGAGGATCCTTTGCTGGACGGAGGTGCGGGGTCTGCACTGTCTTCCCCCTGGGCGGCTCTGCTATCGGCGCTAGTTCAGCCGCTCAGCCGGGCTCCCCGGACGCTGACGCTGGCCGCCGCTGAGGGAGATTGCCGGGGCGGGAGAGCGGGACCGCGAACGCGCCGCCCGACCCCTCTGTTGTGACCGCTGCTGCTGCCCGCGGTGAGCACTCATCCCCGCTCGCAGCGGACGGAGACCCGAGAATATCTGCCACCACCAATGACTCAGGGGACAAAAATTATATGAGCTCCTGCAGTTTGTGACGGGAGCCAGGCGGCGCCATTTTGCATCCAGGCACATTACCACAGTGGAGGCACATACACTCTGCCTGTCAGCCCTCTCATTCCTGCACAGCTGTACATTTGTTCAAATTACCTGAAAGGGGTTTTATCAACCACTCTACGGGTGTGCATGTTTTCTGGCTCTTTGAAGGGACCACCTGATACAACAGCTGAGAGATCTTTGGAGATTATAATATTATTAATATTATTAACCCTTCAGGTTTATTTGGCCGGTTTCCCCATAGCCGCACCCGGAACCTGGGCGCTTCAGGGGGACTTATCCCGGTCTGAGCCGTGCTGATGTGACCTACGCTGTGATGGCTGAATCTCTCCCCCACTCCTGATGCTGTGACCCCGCCTTAGACGCACATATCAAGTGGACATAGACCTCCGTATCCTCCTCCCGATTTCTTCTGTCAGCGATTATCACTGAGGAAGGAGATATCCCCTGGGATAATGCCGCCTAAACGCCAAAAAGACCCGACCCCGGCCCGCCCGGTCGCTTTTTTCAAGCAGTCTCCGACTCCTCAAAGTCAGAAAACTCCCGCTGTGTCGGATTCCCTACCCAAACACTCCCAAGGTAGAGATGACGTTTCCGTGACTCCCAGGGTGCATCAAACGAAACTCTCTCAACTGGATGACGATGCACCCCTCACACTCGGCTCTATGCGGCAGCTGCTGGCTTCCTTTAAAGATGATATTACAATGGAAGTTAAGACAGCGCTCCAAAGCTGCCAACAGACAGTCGACGCTATAGGTCAGCGTACGGATCACCTCGAGAATAAGTGTGAGGAGGTGGTGAAGTCTCATAACGAGGTGATTAACCAACTTGAAGAGCTACAAGCAGAGGTCGCGGACCTACGGCGGAAGACCTGTGACCTTGAGGACAGGTCACGCCGTAACAATATAAAGCTCCGCTGCATCCCGGAAACAGTCTCCAACTCAGAGCTCAACCAATTTGCAACGGACCTCTTTCATGGCTCTTCTTCCTACCAACTCTATTGATAACTTTCTTATCAACCGCATCCATCACCTACCGTAGGCTAGAAATGCCACAAAAGATGCTCCGAGAGACACTCTGATGAGGATGCATTATTTCCATGTCAAGGACCAAATCCTGCGAGCAGCTATGCGCCCGGATCTACCACCCACGACTTTGGGAGATATTCAAGTGTATGGCGACCTCTCAGCAGCTACCCTAGCCATGAGACGTGCGTTCTACCCGGAGACTACAGCACTCAAGAGAGCAGATATCCTTTATCGTTGGGGGTTTCCGACGAAATTGCTGGTCAGACGTAACGGTGTCATGCACGCGATAATCACGCCGGAAGCTGGGCTGAAATTGTTAGATTCCTGGAAGAGGGAGGATACGCCTGAGAAGACACCTGCAACCCTTAAGCTGGCCCAGGAGTGGTCAATGGCCGGCAAATGACTCTAGAAACTGATTATCTCATTCAGGTTGTATGTTATAGCTGGCATTGATTTTCCTGTCTCCATTTACATTTATGTTTACCCCTCAGGTACCCTCCCGGGCAATGTTCCGGATGGGCACGAAGATAGATTTATATTTATATATACGTATAGTGTTAGCTTGGCTTGGGTTGCTTACATAGCATTGTCTCTCTGCCAATTTATTGCCAGCTGCTCGTTTTACACCTCCCTTGCGAGACGTTTTTGCTACCATTAACACGGTGTGTGTAACATTGGTGCGGCCCGGGAGGAGACGTGTATCGTATGTCTTCTTGATGTTTTTCTTTCTATGTCTATGTTGATTGGTCTAGGAGTGGGGGGGAAGACCCCTCCCTACACCACGCCCCGACCCCATGTGTTGCCTAGCTGGGCAACCTTGTTTGGCATCCTTGCGGTGCCCGCTCTGCTTCCCTTTCTTACTGTTTCTTCTTCCTTTCCTGTTTTTCCTACCTCTCCAAGTTCTAGTACACAAACACGCTAGTAGATCCCGTTGCATAGCATATGTATATAGACTGATTTTTGCATTGCTCGCCGACAGGACTTATGGTTAATGTTCTATCCTTAAACGTGAAAGGGCTGAATTCACCACATAAACGGCGATTGGCCTTGCGCCATTTTGCCAAATGTAAAGCGCACATAGTGGCCTTGCAGGAGACTCACTTCATGTCCTTGTCACCCCCCTCTCTTAAGGATAACAAATTCCCCATTGGTTACATGTCTAACGGCCCGAAGAAGAAGGCTGGGGTGGCCATATTATTTCTAGTTCCTGTGATTTCTCTCTGGCTCATCAAGTCAATGATCCAGAGGGTAGGTACCTTATTCTGACAGGTAAACTGGAGGACAGACCGGTCACCATTGCCTCGGTGTACGCTCCTAACACCAAACAAATACCTTTCTTTAGGAAATTTTTTAAACTCCTCCAGATACACTTATCGGGTGCTCTATTACTGCTAGGGGATTTTAACATGGTCCTTGATCCAGCGGTAGACAAATCCTTACCCCGCCCATCCCTCACAGCGAACTCGCAGCAGGATAGTTCCCAAGCATTTAGGAATATATTACATGAGTATGACCTTTATGATGTATGGAGAGCTAAGAATCCTACCTGTAGGGATTATTCGTTCTTCTCCCCGGTACACGGCTCCTTTTCTAGGATCGATTTAGTGATTTCGGATAAGTGGACTCTCCAGCAAGTATCGGGGGCTTCTATATGCCAGTATCATGGTCCGATCATTCTGCCCTCTCGGTCAAATGGAACCCCCGACGCGTGCGGTCTTCTCCCTCCTTATGGTGCCTTGGAGAATACCTCCTCACAAATGCGGATGCTCACCGGTCTATTTCACAAGCCCTCTCCTTGTACATCGAAACCAATGTTCCAGCAGACACGTCCATATTTACACATTGGTGTGCCCTCAAGGCGGTGGTCCGAGGAGCGGCAATCCAGGCGGCTGCTTATATTCGCAGGACCTCCCGAGAAAAACAGTTAGAACTCGAAACCCGCTTTAAAGATTTAGATACCCTACTTAAGTTGAACCCCTCTAATAAGAAAATTTATCGAGATCTACTTCGGGTTAGGGATGAGATGAATAAATTGGCTTTAACTGAGGTCCATAAAAACCTCTTCCGGCTGCTGCAAAAGTTCTGTACGCAAGGAGATAGGGCGGGTAGAATGCTTGCGCGCAAACTGAGGGGGAAAATTGCTAAAGAGAGGGTGAAATCCATTGTCACTTTAAACAATGTCAAGATATCTGACCCGTTGGACATTGCTAACTCCTTTGTTACTTATTATTCCTCCCTTTATAATCTGAAAGATGACGTATCTATCCCACAACCCACACCAGCCACTATAGCGGCCTTCCTGAAAGATATTTATCTCCCCTCCATCGACTCACTTACTTTACAGACTTTAAATCAACCCTGGACCTCTAAAGAAATTACCCAAGCCATAGACTCCCTCCCATTAGACAAAGCTCCAGGCCCAGATGGGTTTATAAATAAATTCTATAAATGCTTCAAAGATACTATTACCCCTGTCCTGGAAGGAATCTACAATCATGCTTCCTCTGTGCGGAATTTCCCGGGGGAAATGCTGGAGGCTCGTGTGGCCGCCTTTCCTAAGCCAGGGAAAAATCCCGCTATGATGCCTAACTATCGCCCCATAGCTTTATTGAATACGGACTTAAAAATCTATGCGAAGCTAGTGGCCAACAGGCTCAACCCCCTGCTCCCCTCGCTCATCCATTGTGATCAGGTGGGCTTTATCCCCGGAAGACAGGCCCCCGATAACACTAGGCGGGTGATAGATGTGCTGGACGCCTTTTTTCCCATCTGATTCTCCCTTACTGCTGCTTTCCTTAGATGCGGAGAAGGCGTTCAATCGTCTTCACTGGGGGTATCTACAGGCGGTTCTTTGTAAATTTGGCCTTACAGGTAGGATTCTCTCCTCCATTTTAGCTTTGTACTCTCTCCCCTCAGCAAGGGTGTGTGTAAATGGACTCCTCTCCTCCTCTTTTATGATCACGAATGGCACACGCCAAGGGTGTCCTTTATCCCCACTGGTATTTGCTTTGGCAATAGAACCTTTAGCTGAGAAAATACGATCCTCTCCACTGATTGAAGGAGTGGAGTTTTTGGGACAATCGCACAAGATATGTCTGTTCACGGACGATGTCCTGTTGACACTCACTGCCCCTACTACCTCCCTCCGAGCTTTGCACACACTCTTGTCTGAATATTCGGCTGTATCATATTATAAACTTAATAGCACCAAAACGGAGGCACTACCTATTAATTTTCCACCCCCCCTCCTATCCGCACTGAAAGCTTCTTACTCATACTCCTGGCAGGATAGAAGCCTTAAATATCTGGGGATCCATATCACCCAGAAGCAGGAGGATCTAATATCTGCTAACTATCCCCCCTTGTTGCGCAAATTTACTGTTCTGATTGCGGACTGGATGATGCACCATGTTTCCTGGCTCGGCTGAATAGCTGCACTAAAAATGACGGTACTCCCAAGACTTATGTACTTATTTCGGGCCATCCCTCTCCTCTTACCCGAATACCTTTTGTCCAAATTTAATGCCGTGTTTAACTCTTACGTTTGGAAAGGTAAGAAACTTAGGTTAGCCAGGAAAATTATGACCCGACCCAAACGGGAAGGGGGCCTGGCATACCCGGATTTGCTTTCCTATCAACTGGCTTGCCGAATGGCGCAGATAGGGGCATGGTATCTACACCCTCCCTTCAAGCCGTGGGTTCAATTGGAACAGGGACTGACTGCCCCACTGCCCCTGACTGATGTTTTACTGCTCCCGAAATCGGAGGGAAAGTTAATGACCGGTAGATCCCTTTCTGTTCACGCTACTAGGAAGGCTTGGCTGACCGTGGTGCAAAGTGGAAATGATATAACTCTCCCTACCCCTGCTCTATCGCTGACGGGCCTGGCCTCCTTGATCCCTGACTTGAGTTTTGAATCTTGGATATTAAAGGGAATCCAGTCTCTACAGGATATAACGGCACATAATACCCTTTTATCTTTTGCTCAGATTCAGGAAAAATTCCTTTTGCCCCATAGGGAATTCTATAAATATTTGCAACTCAGACATTGGCTCCACGGAACCTCAGCACCCCACCTCACCCTCTCCCCCTTGCCTAACTTCGTTCAAAGGTTCCTGGATACCGGGGAGGGCAGGGGAGGCATCACGAAATGGTATAACTATATTATTACTTCCCAAACGCTGCAGAAAGCCCCCTTCCAGTTGAAATGGGAGGCAGACCTTAGATGCTCTATCTTGGAGGTAGAATGGGGGATGATTTTTCGGTCCTGCTATACGGTGTCTAGATGCATATCACACAGAGCTATTTTATAAACTTCACCGTTTATATTTCACCCCATCCCGCTTGCATGCAATGCAACCCTCCACATCCAATTTATGCTGGCGTAAATGTGGCAAGGTCGGTACCTTGGTGCATACCTTCTGGGACTGCCCTATACTTACCCCGATGTGGACCTCTGTCTTCCACCTCATAGAGTTAGTCCTGGGTCATTCTGTAGCTCCACACCCGCGACTGGCTCTTCTCCATCTATATTATGGCGACTTATCGCCGGGCGATCGTTATATCTTAGGGCATATTCTGATCTCGACAAAACTATTGATTGCTCGCCAATGGCGCTCCACCGAGATAACCCACATATCAGCGATAGAGAAGGCCATACAGTCGCATTGCGAGTTTGAGACAGCGGGTGTGGCCTATACCTCTACACCAGGCATGTCCAACCTGCTGCCCTCCAGCTGTTGTGAAACTACATATCCCAGCATGCCCTGACACTGTTTTGCTGTCAGAGAATGCTAAAGCTGTGTCAGGGCACTGACACAGCTTTAGCTGCAGTGCATATGGTTTTGCCCAATTGCTAACAAACTTGCTGCTGCGATCAACTCAGAATTACCCCCATTGGGCGCCCGCCTCTGTGCGGTGACTTTCTGCAGGTTCTCTGTAAGGTGTTACCTGTTCAGCTGTTGCTGTTAATGTTGCCAGTCGTTGCTGGCCCGGTTATGTTTTAATGTGCTGGTGTGTAAATCTCACCACACTTATTGTTGTTATGTTCCTTCTCTCAAGTATGTCATTGTCCTTCGGGCACTGTTTTACCTATAACTGAGCTGTAGGAGGAGGCATAGAGGGGAGGAGCCAGCACACCCAGTTGAAGAAATTTAAAGTGCTCTGGGTCCTTTGGACCCATCTATACCCCATCATACTAAAAGGATTTACCGGTAGGTATTTAAAATCCCATTTTTTCTACTCTTCTAATCCCTGACACCTATTTGCTGTCTTTAACACCATCCTTTGCCCCCCTCCCTTAGCCTTCTCCTTTATGCCCTCAATTTTGCCACCCATTTCATATTCAGTTGATTATACAGCCAGGATATTTACTCTATTCAGACGGGTGTAGTATGGTTTGCCGGCGGTCGGGGTCCCAGCGACCAGCATACCGGCGCCAGAATCCCAGCCGCCGGCATACTGACAGCTGGGCGAGCACAAATGAGCCCCTTGCGGGCACGGTGACACGCGCCACGCTATCTATTCTCCCTCCAGGAGGGTCTTGGACCCCCAAAAGGGAGAAAAGATGTCGGTATGCCGGCGGTCTGGATTCCGGCGCCGGTATGGTGGTCGCCGGGAGACCGACCGCCTGCAACCTGAAGACCACCCCTTCAGACTCCTCCTGTCTCACCCCTGTCTCTTTCAACTGCCTATTCACCTCTACCTATCTTGTTGACCCTATTCCTTCTCACATGCTCCATTTCTTCTCTCTTGATACCTGCTCCCACCACTTGCCTCCAAGATCCTGACATAGCTTGTCAATCACCGCTTCACCACTTTAAGTTGCTCCCACTATCTCCTGGGCTCATCTCTTTTTAGTTCTGAATCCCTCCACTCCACCGAGAGTGAGGTTACTAAGGTCATTAATGATCTTCTCAGTGCTAAATACAAGGGTCATTTCTCTCTTCTCAGTCTCCTTGACTTGTCTGCTGCCTTTGATATTGTTGGCCACCCTTTCCTCCTTCAGACACTCCACTCATTATGTTTCCGTAACTCTGTCCTCTCATGGCTGACCTTCTACTACTCTAACTGCTAATTCTCTGTCTCTGACTTGAACTCCCACTCCCTCTCCCTCTACTTGTCTGTGCTCTCCAAAGAATGTGATCTTGGCCTCCTTCTCTTCTACTTCTACACTTTCTTACTTGTAGAATACCACCTCTACTCAGAGGATACTCAAATTTACATTTACTCCCCTGACTTTTCTCCCTCTGTCCTCTCTTAAGTCTCTGACTGTATTTCTGTTATCTCCCGGATGTCCCAATGATTTATAAAACTCAACATGTTGCACGTCCCTAGCTATGTGGAGTTTGTATATTCTCCCCGTACTTGCGTGGGTTTCCTCCGGGTACTCCGGTTTCCTCCCACAATCCAGAAATATACTGGTAGGTTAATTGGCTCCCTACAAAATTAACCCTAGCATGTATGTGTGTGCTTGTACATGTGGTAGGGAATATAGATTGTAAGCTCCACTGGGGCAGGGACTGATGTGAATGGCCAAATATTCTCTGTACAGCGCTGCGGAATATGTGTGCGCTATATAAATAACTGGTAATAAATAAATAATAAATAATAACATGTCCAAATCAGAGCTCATTGTATTCTCCCCACCTAGGACCATCCCACCTTCCCTCAACTATACATTCTCATCTGTCCCTCATGTGTGCTGCCTAGATGTAACTTTCAACTCCAAATCCAGCCTATTATGCTGCTTCCACCTTCACAATAGCTCAACCATCATGTACTTTCCCGCCTGACTACTGCATCCATCTCAAGCAGTTGAGAGGTATGAGAAGGAGCAATGAGGATGACATAAGGATGGACATAGAAATTTGACGGTTAGAAACAATTGATATTTTAAATTCAATGGAAATACCTTTTCCATCAAATTGCGGGAATCCAATGGTTGCTAGCCATCGGATGCAGCTTTCCGATGCTTTTTTCAGCTGCAGACACCCGGAAGTGGTGTCCATAGCTCAGCTAGTGTGCAGTGTTAGCATCGCAAATGGTATTACCATCGGATGGTTGGGATGTGATGCCATCACATTGCCGGATTTGGTGTCCGAAGCCTGGCTACCATTTGTTGCCCACAGCCCCTTCCTCAGTCCCATCACCTTCCTCCCCCCATCACCTTCCTCAGCCACAGCCCCTATCACCTTCCTCAGCCCCATCACCTTTCTCAGACCCATCACCGTCTTCAGCCCCCAGACCCATCGTCTTCCTCAGCCCCCATCACCTTCCTCAGCCCTCAACAACAATGTTAAGACACAGTAGTTAATACAGAATCAAATCATAAATATTTAATTAAAAAAAATTACAGCTAATGTGTGGCATGTAGACTAAAAATATGTTTACATATTAATTCATTGTGATACGTAAATTTGCTGTATTACCACCTACGGGAATTACTGGCCCATGGGATAAATGGAACCCAGAACATATGTGAGACTAATTCTAAGACCACTTATAGTTGTTATCCACATCTGGACAAAGCCGCCATTCCCTTATGTGCTACAACTAGAGATGAGCGGGTTCAGTTCTCAGAGAACCGAACCCTACCGGACTTCATGTCACGAGCCCGGATCCGAGTCAGGCTCGGGTTTTCCCGCCTGACTCGGAAACCAGAACGAGGCAAAATGTCATCATCCCGCTGTCGGATTCTCGCAGGGTTTGGATTCCATATAAGGAGCCGCGCGTCGCCGCCATTTTCACTTCGGCATCGGAGAGTGTAAAGAGAGGACATGTCTCCGTCCTCAGTGTCCTGCATCAGTTCAGTGTTAGTGTTTGTGCTGTATCAGTCCAGTCACAGCGGTTGTGTCCTCTGCTAACATATGTCCAGTGCTGCTGTGTAAGTCCAGTCCAGTGGTACTGGCGTATAAGTCCAGTGATACGGCCATATAATTCCAGTGATCCTGCCATATAATTCCAGTGATCCTGCCGCATAATTACAGTAATCCTGACGTATAATTACAGTGACCCTGCCGTATAAGTCTAGTGATCCTGCCGTATAATTCCAGTGATCCTGCCGTATAATTCCATATAACTCCATATAATTCCATAGAAATCCAGTCCAGTGGTGCTGTCCTGTGCTGTATATTATTTACTCCAAATATCAGGATTTTGGTACTTACCGATAAATCCCTTTCTCCGATTCCACAGGGGACACTGGAGCACAGTTACAATGGGGATATAGTAGGCAGTAACTGGGAGCTGGCACTTTAAAACTCTAACACCGTGGCTAGCTCCCCCCCTACTATGTACCCCCTCCAAGTAGTGATGAGCACCGGAAATTTTTTGTGTTTTGTGTTTTGGTTTTGGGTTCGGTTCCGCGGCCGTGTTTTGGGTTCGAACGCGTTTTGGCAAAACCTCACCGAATTTTTTTTGTCGGATTCGGGTGTGTTTTGGATTTGTTTTTTTTTTCTTCAAAAAACCCTAAAAAACAGCTTAAATCATAGAATTTGGGGGTCATTTTGATCCCAAAGTATTATTAACCTCAATAACCATTATTTCCTCTCATTTTCAGTCTATTCTGAACACCTCACACCTCACAATATTATTTTTAGTCCTAAAATTTGCACCGAGGTCGCTGGATGACTAAGCTCAGCGACCCAAGTGGCCGACACAAACACCTGGCCCATCTAGGAGTGGCACTGCAGTGTCACGCAGGATGGCCCTTCCAAAAAACACTCCCCAAACAGCACATGACGCAAAGAAAAAAAGAGGCGCAATGAGGTAGCTGTGTGAGTAAGATAAGCGACCCAAGTGGCCGACACAAACACCTGGCCCATCTAGGAGTGGCACTGCAGTGTCACGCAGGATGGCCCTTCCAAAAAACACTCCCCAAACAGCACATGACGCAAAGAAAAAAAGAGGCGCAATTAGGTAGCTGTGTGAGTAAGATAAGCGACCCAAGTGGCCGACACAAACACCTGGCCCATCTAGGAGTGGCCCTGCAGTGTCACGCAGGATGGCCCTTCCAAAAAACACCCCCCAAACAGCACATGACGCAAAGAAAAATGAAAGAAAAAAGAGGTGCAAGATGGAATTGTCCTTGGGCCCTCCCACCCACCCTTATGTTGTATAAACAGGACATGCACACTTTAACCAACCCATCATTTCAGTGACAGGGTCTGCCACACGACTGTGACTGAAATGACGGGTTGGTTTGGACCCCCACCAAAAAAGAAGCAATTAATCTCTCCTTGCACAAACTGGCTCTACAGAGGCAAGATGTCCACCTCATCATCATCCTCCGATATATCACCGTGTACATCCCCCTCCTCACAGATTATCAATTCGTCCCCACTGGAATCCACCATCTCAGCTCCCTGTGTACTTTGTGGAGGCAATTGCTGCTGGTGAATGTCTCCACGGAGGAATTGATTATAATTCATTTTAATGAACATCATCTTCTCCACATTTTCTGGATGTAACCTCGTACGCCGATTGCTGACAAGGTGAGCGGCGGCACTAAACACTCTTTCGGAGTACACACTTGTGGGAGGGCAACTTAGGTAGAATAAAGCCAGTTTGTGCAAGGGCCTCCAAATTGCCTCTTTTTCCTGCCAGTATAAGTACGGACTGTCTGACGTGCCTACTTGGATGCGGTCACTCATATAATCCTCCACCATTCTTTCAATGGGGAGAGAATCATATGCAGTGACAGTAGACGACATGTCCGTAATCGTTGTCAGGTCCTTCAGTCCGGACCAGATGTCAGCATCAGCAGTCGCTCCAGACTGCCCTGCATCACCGCCAGCGGGTGGGCTCGGAATTTTGAGCCTTTTCCTCGCACCCCCAGTTGCGGGAGAATGTGAAGGAGGAGATGTTGACAGGTCGCGTTCCGCTTGACTTGACAATTTTGTCACCAGCAGTTCTTTGAACCCCAGCAGACTTGTGTCTGCCGGAAAGAGAGATCCAAGGTAGGTTTTAAATCTAGGATCGAGCACGGTGGCCAAAATGTAGTGCTCTGATTTCAACAGATTGACCACCCGTGAATCCTTGTTAAGCGAATTAAGGGCTCCATCCACAAGTCCCACATGCCTAGCGGAATCGCTCTGTGTTAGCTCCTCCTTCAATGTCTCCAGCTTCTTCTGCAAAAGCCTGATGAGGGGAATGACCTGACTCAGGCTGGCAGTGTCTGAACTGACTTCACGTGTGGCAAGTTCAAAAGGTTGCAGAACCTTGCACAACGTTGAAATCATTCTCCACTGCGCTTGAGACAGGTGCATTCCACCTCCTATATCGTGCTCAGTTGTATAGGCTTGAATGGCCTTTTGCTGCTCCTCCAACCTCTGAAGCATATAGAGGGTTGAATTCCACCTCGTTACCACTTCTTGCTTCAGATGATGGCAGGGCAGGTTCAGGCGTTTTTGGTGGTGCTCCAGTCTTCTGTTCGTGGTGCCTGTACGCCGAAAGTGTCCCGCAATTCTTCTGGCCACCGACAGCATCTCTTGCACGCCCCTCTCGTTTTTTAAATAATTCTGCACCACCAAATTCAAGGTATGTGCAAAACATGGGACGTGCTGGAATTTGCCCAGATTTAATGCACACACAATATTGCTGGCGTTGTCCGATGCCACAAATCCACAGGAGAGTCCAATTGGGGTAAGCCATTCTGCGATGATCTTCCTCAGTTGCCGTAAGAGGTTTTTAGCTGTGTGTGTATTCTGGAAAGCGGTGATACAAAGCGTAGCCTGCCTAGGAAAGAGTTGGCGTTTGCGAGATGCTGCTACTGGTGCCGCCGCTGCTGTTCTTGCGGCGGGAGTCCATACATCTACCCAGTGGGCTGTCACAGTCATATAGTCCTGAGCCTGCCCTGCTCCACTTGTCCACATGTCCGTGGTTAAGTGGACATTGGGTACAACTGCATTTTTTAGGACACTGGTGAGTCTTTTTCTGAGGTCTGTGTACATTTTCGGTATCGCCTGCCTAGAGAAATGGAACCTAGATGGTATTTGGTACCGGGGACACAGTACCTCCAACAAGTCTCTGGTTGGCTCTGCAGTAATGATGGATACCGGAACCACGTTTCTCACCGCCCAGGATGCCAAGGCCTCAGTTATCCGCTTTGCAGCAGGATGACTGCTGTGATATTTCATCTTCCTCGCAAAGGACTGTTGGACAGTCAATTGCTTGGTGGAAGTAGTAAAAGTGGTCTTACGAGTACGACTTCCCCTCTGGGATGACCATCGACTCCCAGCAGCAACAACAGCAGCGCCAGCAGCAGTAGGCGTTACACGCAAGGATGCATCGGAGGAATCCCAGGCAGGAGAGGACTCGTCAGAATTGCCAGTGACATGGCCTGCAGGACTATTGGCATTCCTGGGGAAGGAGGAAATTGACACTGAGGGAGTTGGTGGGGTGGTTTGCGTGAGCTTGGTTACAAGAGGAAGGGATTTACTGGTCAGTGGACTGCTTCCGCTGTCGCCCAAAGTTTTTGAACTTGTCACTGACTTATGATGAATGCGCTGCAGGTGACGTATAAGGGAGGATGTTCCGAGGTGGTTAACGTCCTTACCCCTACTTATTACAGCTTGACAAAGGCAACACACGGCTTGACAAATGTTGTCCGCATTTCTGTTGAAATACTTCCACACCGAAGAGCTGATTTTTTTGGTATTTTCACCAGGCATGTCAATGGCCCTATTCCTCCCACGGACAACAGGTGTCTCCCCGGGTGCCTGACTTAAACAAACCACCTCACCATCAGAATCCTCCTGGTCAATTTCCTCCCCAGCGCCAGCAACACCCATATACTCCTCATCCTGGTGTACTTCAACACTGACATCTTCAATCTGACTATCAGGAACTGGACTGCGGGTGCTCCTTCCAGCACTTGCAGGGGGCGTGCAAATGGTGGAAGGCGCATGCTCTTCACGTCCACTGTTGGGAAGGTCAGGCATCGCAAACGACACAATTGGACTCTCCTTGTGGATTTGTGATTTCGAAGAACGCACAGTTCTTTGCTGTGCTTTTGCCAGCTTGAGTCTTTTCATTTTTCTAGCGAGAGGCTGAGTGCTTCCATCCTCATGTGAAGCTGAACCACTAGCCATGAACATAGGCCAGGGCCTCAGCCGTTCCTTGCCACTCCGTGTGGTAAATGGCATATTGGCAAGTTTACGCTTCTCCTCTGACAATTTTATTTTAGATTTTTGAGTCCTTTTTTTACTGATATTTGGTGTTTTGGATTTTACATGCTCTGTACTATGACATTGGGCATCGGCCTTGGCAGACGACGTTGCTGGCATTTCATCGTCTCGGCCATGACTAGTGGCAGCAGCTTCAGCACGAGGTGGAAGTCGATCTTGATCTTTCCCTATTTTTGGAACCTCAACATTTTTGTTCTCCATATTTTAATAGGCACAACTAAAAGGCACCTCAGGTAAACAATGGAGATGGATGGATACTAGTATACTTATGGATGGACGAGCGACTGCCGACACAGAGGTAGCTACAGCCGTGGACTACCGTACTGCGTCTGCTGCTAATATAGACTGGATGATAATGATATAAAAAATATATATATATATCACTACTGCAGCCGGACAGGTATATATTATATAATGACGGACCTGCTGGACACTGTCAGCACTGCAGACTCCTAAAGTAAGCTACTAGTATCAAGAAGATAGAAAGAAAAAAAAACATTACAGGTAGGTGGTATACAATTATGGATGGACGAGCGACTGCCGACACAGAGGTAGCTACAGCCGTGGACTACCGTACTGCGTCTGCTGCTAATATAGACTGGATGATAATGATATAAAAAATATATATATATCACTACTGCAGCCGGACAGGTATATATTATATAATGACGGACCTGCTGGACACTGTCAGCAGCACTGCAGACTCCTAAAGTAAGCTACTAGTAGTATCAAGAAGATAGAAAAAAAAAAAAACACCACAGGTAGGTGGTATACAATTATGGATGGACGAGCGACTGCCGACACAGAGGTAGCTACAGCCGTGGACTACCGTACTGCGTCTGCTGCTAATATAGACTGGATGATAATGATATAAAAAATATATATATATATCACTACTGCAGCCGTACAGGTATATATTATAATGACGGACCTGCTGGACACTGTCAGCACTGCAGACTCCTAAAGTAAGCTACTAGTATCAAGAAGATAGAAAAAAAAAAAAAACACCACAGGTAGGTGGTATACAATTATGGATGGACGAGCGACTGCCGACACAGAGGTAGCTACAGCCGTGGACTACCGTACTGTGTCTGCTGCTAATATAGACTGGATGATAATGATATAAAAAATATATATATATCACTACTGCAGCCGGACAGGTATATATTATATAATTAATGACGGACCTGCTGGACACTGTCAGCAGAATGCGTTTATAGAATAAAAACACCACACGACGAGTGTTTAACTTTTTCAGGCAGACAATCACAATATACTGGTGGTCAGACAGTGGTCACTGGTCAGTCACACTGGCAGTGGCACTCTGGCAGCAAAAGTGTGCACTGTTAAATAATATGTACTCCTGCTACTGCTCCCCAGTCTCCCCCACAATTAAGCTGTGTGAGCACTGAGCACTCAGCACAGTCAGATATACATAGATGATGCAGCACACTGAGGCTGAGCACAGATATGGTATACTGTTACTGTGTCACTGTGTATCGTTTTTTTTCAGGCAGAGAACAGATTATATTAAATAATAATATAATAAAACTGCACTGGTGGTCACTGGTCAGTCACTAGTAAACTCTGCACTCTCTGAGTACTCCTAAGCTCCAGTAAATCAAGTGTCTCACTCTCACTCTCTCTCTTCTAATCTAAATGGAGAGGACGCCAGCCACGTCCTCTCCCTATGAATCTCAATGCACGTGTGAAAATGGCGGCGACGCGCGGCTCCTTATATAGAATCCGAGTCTCGCGATAGAATCCGAGCCTCGCGAGAATCCGACAGCGGGATGATGACGTTCGGGCGCGCTCGGGTTAGCCGAGCAAGGCGGGAAGATCCGAGTCTGCCTCGGATCCGTGTAAAAAGGCTGAAGTTCGGGGGGGTTCGGATTCCGAGGAACCGAACCCGCTCATCACTACCTCCAAGCCAGTCTACGTAAAACTGTGCCTGAGGAGAGCTAGAATAAACAAACGTTAAAGCAGAGGAGGTTAACGCCGCCATGTAAACCAGGATAACAATGAAACAAACCTGGAAACCTAACCAAACCAAAGGTTAACCTGAACCAAACAAGCAGTCACATAGTGATCTGCAAACCGTTAAGCGAAAAAGGAGGAAACAGCGCTGGGTGGGCATCCAGTGTCCCCTGTGGAATCGGAGAAAGGGATTTATCGGTAAGTACCAAAATCCTGATTTCTCCTTCATCCACTAGGGGACACTGGAGTGCAGTTACAATGGGGACATCCCAGAGCTCCCAAGACAGGAGGGAGAGCGCTGAGAGTCCTGTAAAACCTCTCGAGGTTCCCGAGAAGCTGCCAAATAAGCCTGTCTGATGGTCAGCCGAATCCATCGGGACAAAGTCGGCGGGCAGCATCGTATAGAACAAATAAATAGTCCGACTTCCGAATAGCCGAAGTCCTATCCACATAGATCTTGAGCGCCCTGACAATGATCTCAAATCTAGAGAATCCACTGAGAGGGCCGGAACCACAAGTGGCTGATTGATGTGAAAATCGGACACCACCTTAGGTAGAAAAGATATGCGAGTACGGAGCTCGGCCCTATCCGCATGAAACACCAGGTAAGGAGGTCGACAAGAGAGAGCCCCAAATTCCGACACCCGTCTGGCCGAAGCCAGAGCCAGGAGAAGAACCACCTTCCAGGTGAGATATTTCATCTCCTCCAACACCAGAGGCTCAAACAACGAAGACTGCAGAAAAGAGAGGACCAGATTGAGGTCCCATGGTGCTGTTGGAGGGCGAAAGGGAGGCTGTATCCGTAGAACCCCCTGAAAGAAAGTCTGAACCTCCGGCAGCAAGGCAATTTTTTTCTGGAAGAAAACCGAAACAGCAGAGACCTGCACCTTTGGAGAACCCGGTCGTAGTCCTGCCGAGAAACCCACCTGCAAAAAACTGAGAAGGCGGGCCAAGCGAAAAACTGAAGGAGAAAACTCTTGACATTCACACCAGGCTACATAAGCCTTCCAAATGCGGTAGTAGTGAGACGATGTGACTGACTTTCTAGCCCGAAGCATAATAGGCATAACCGTACGAGGAATCCCTTTCCTTTTCAAGATGGCCTTCTCAACAAGCACGCCGTCAAACATAGCCTGCGTAAGTCTGGATAAAGAAAAGGACCCTGTTGTAGCAGATCGTCCCGTAGTGGCAGGGGCCAAGGCTCGGCTACTGACAACAGGTGTAGGGTGGAGTACCAAGCCCTGCGCGGCCAATCTGGAGCCACCAGGAGGACCAGAATGTTTTCTCTCTTGATGCGTTGTAGAAACCGAGGCAACAACAGGAAAGGAGGAAAGAGGTAAACAAAACGGAAATTCCAAGGAGCCGTGAGGTGCATCCACGCCCGCTGCTGCCGGATCCCTCGTTCGAGAGTAATACAGAGGCAGCTGATGGTTCAGGCGGGACGCCATGAGGTCAATTTGTGGTTTTACCCACCGGCGGACCAGCTGACAAAACACCTGGGGATGGAGTGACCACTCTCCCGGGTGCATGTCCTGTCGGCTGAGGTAATCGGCTTCCCAATTGTCCACTCCTGGTATGAATATCGCTGAGAAGGACAGAGCATACTCCTCCGCCGAGAGAAGGATGGTGGTGACCTCCCTCATCGCCGCACGGCTGCGAGTGCCACCCTGGCGGTTGATGTACGCTACTGTCGTGGCGTTGTCGGACTGAACTCTGACCGCTCGACCGCGCAGCAGGTGATGTGCCTGAAGTAGAGCGTTGTATACCGCCCTCAGTTCGAGAATGTTTATGGGGAGAGCGGATTCATGAATCGACCAGCGCCCCTGAAACCGATGTTCGAGGGTCACTGCCCCCCAGCCTCGCAGACTTGCGTCCGTGGTGAGGAGAGTCCAATCCCAAATACCAATCCCTTTTTATTTTTTTATTTATTTATTTATTCATTCCCCCAATTTACGCATGGTGACTGAATGAATATGTGCTACCATGGTATGTTATATATTTATAACAATAGATATAGTATGGTAGGGTTTTGTTGTTTAGAATTCTATTACTATTGTATGTATAATATCCTAATTGTTCCTGATTGTCCTTTTATTATTATATAAATTTATTAGGCTAGAATGAGGCCACCGAAAAGTATTTGTATATTTGACCTTTTATTGTGAAAATTCACGCTGTCATCTGTAATGTGAAATGACTTGTGTGTGAAAGGAGTGTGATTGATTACAAACACCTGTAGATTGTGAATCAATCAAATGTGGATTACCAACGGGTATTTAAAGGATGACTGTTACACCTGCAATTTATCTTGAGAAAGGAGGCGGAACCTCCGAAACGCGTTGATATACATTGCAGTATTTGGACGGAGACGGACGGAGTGAGACCATCTTCGGCTTTCATGCTTGAGGCTGTTGCCGGGTCAGCGAGCTGAGACTTGCCGGACGTCTTCAGCGGGAGCGCACAGCCTCCACAGAGAGCGGGTACGATCCCTTCGATCACTGTCCATTCCCACTGTCAGACGGAGATTTTTTATTTGTTTTACATCTGTATGAGTTTTTATTGTGTCATTAAAATCCTCATTGGATATTTTAATCTCTCCAATATTTGGGTGTTTGGAATACCGCTGACATACTGACGGATTTCTCCACGCTGAAAGTTTACCCACACGTATAAAGGGACGATACAGCCTTCACAGAGAGCGGGTGTCTGGATTACTGCTGACCCGCTGACGGGTTTTCCTTTCCTCGCTGAAAGCATACTTATATGCACAGAGGGATTATAAAGATACCTTTTGAGGAACGTTACAAGGGGTAAAGAAATAAGTGCTGTTCTGAAGGGATTTTCGGATACTTCTACAGACGGGGAGACAGTTTCAGATTTACCTCCTTACTACAGTACTTAACTATCTTGATAGAACCTTCTCACTCCATAATACTCTTACAGGCTATCTTAGCCCATTTTCATTTCACATTGTACATGATTAACTAAGCGCCGTGAGCTTTACCTTTTTGTTTTGTATACTAAAGAAAGACTGGCTTGGAGGGAGGACATAGTAGGGGAGGAGCTAGCTACAGTGTTAGAGGTTTGAAGTGCCAGCTCCCAGTTACTGCCTACTATATCCCCATTGTAACTGCGCTCCAGTGTCACCTAGTGGATGAAGGAGAAAAAGGGGTTATTAATATTTAATTCAAATAATTTTCACAAGGTTTGCCCTTTGTGGCGTAGAGGTACGCTCTCCTGTACCGCATATTGGCCCTCATTCCGAGTTGCTCGCTCGCTAGCTGCTTTTAGCAGCAGTGCAAACGCTAAGCCGCCGCCCTCTAGGAGTGTATCTTAGCTTAGCAGAAGTGCGAACGAAAGGTTAGCAGAACAGTGCTGAAATTTTTCCAAGCAGTTTCAGAGTAGCTGCAGACCTACTCCTTCCTTGCGATCACTTCAGTCTGTTTAGTTCCTGTTTTGACGTCACAAACACGCCCTGCGTTTGGCCAGCCACTCCCCTGTTTTCCCAGGCACGCCTGCGTTTTTACCTGACACGCCTGCGTTTTTTAGCACACTCCCGGAAAACGGTCAGTTACCTCCCAGAAACACCCCTTTTCTGTCAATCACTCACCGATCAGCAGTGCGACTGAAAAGCGTCGCTCAACCTTGTGTGAAACTGCATAGTTTTGTGTGAAAGTACGTCGCGCATGCGCAATGCGTACCATACGCATGCACAGAAGTGCCAATTTTTAGCCTGATTGCCGCACTGCGAACGAAAGCAGCTAGCGATCAACTCGGAATAAGGGCCTTTGTTATATAACTCCAGAAAAATAATGGAGAACAAAAATTTGGAGGATAAAATAGGGAAAGATAAAGAACCACTTCCTCCTAGTGCTGAAGCTGCTGCCACTAGTCATGACATAGACAATGAAATGCCATCAACGTCGTCTGCCAAGGCCGATGCCCAATGTGATAGTAGAGGGCATGTAAAATCCAGAAAGCCAAATTTCAGTAAAAAGACCCCAAAAAATAAATTTTAATGGTCTGAGGGAGAAACGTAAACTTGCCAATATGCCATTTACGACACGGAGTGGCAAGGAACGGCTAAGGCCCTGGCCTATGTTCATGACTAGTGGTTCAGCTCACATGACATTGGAAGCCCTCATCCTCCCACTACAAAAATGATAAGAGTTAAGCTGGAAAAAGCACAGATAAGAACTGAGCGTTCTAAGATGGTATCACAAATCCCCAAGGACAGTCCAAGTGTGTCGGCGGTTGCAATGCCTGACCTTCCCAACACTGGACGGGAAGAGGTGGCTCCTTCCACCATTTGCATACCCCCTGCAAGTGCTGGAAGGAGCACCCACAGTCCAGTTCCTGATATTCAAATTGAAGATGTCACTGTTGAAGTACACCAGGATGAGGATATGGGTGTTGCCGGCACTGAGGACGATGAGGATTCTGATGGTGATGTGGTTTGTATAAATCAGGCACCGGGAGAGACACCTGTTGTCCGTGGGATGAAGAAGCCCTTTGAGAATCCTGGGCAAAATACCAAAAAAGCCACCACTTCGGTGTGGAATTATTTCTCCACAAATCCAGAAAGCAGGTGTCAAGCCGTGTGTTGCCTCTGTAAATCTGTAATAAATAGGGGTAAGGACGTTAAACACCTAGTAACATCCTCCCTTATATGTCACCTGCAGCGCATTCATCATAAGTCAGTGTCAAGTTGTGAAACTTTGGGTAAGAGTGTAAGCAGTCCACTGACACCTAAATCCCTTCTTCCTCTTGTACCCAAGCTCCTGCAAGCCACACCACCAACTCCCTTAACATCAACTTCCTCCTCAGTCAGGAATGTCAGTAGTCCTGCAGGCCATGTCACTGGCAAGACTGAGGAGTCCTCTCCTAACAGCAATTCCTCCGGAGGATCCTTGAGTGGTACGCCTGCTGTTGCTGCTGCTGTTGTTGCTGCTGGGAGTCGATCGTCATCTCAGAGGGGAAGTCGGAAAACCACTTGTACTACTTCAACTAAGCAATTGACTGTCCAACAGTCCTTTGTGAGGAAGATGAAATATGACAGCAGTCATCCTATTGCAAAGCGGATAACTGAGGCCTTGACAGCTATGTTGGTGTTAGACGTGTGTCCGGTATCCGCCATTAGTTCAGTGGGACTTAGAGAATTGTTTGAGGTACTGTGTCCCCTGTATCAAATCCCATCTAGGTTCCACTTCACTAGGCAGGCGATACCGAGAATGTACAGAGACGTCAGAAAAAGTGTCCTCAGTGTCCTACAAAATGCAGTTGTACCCACTGTCCACTTAACCACGGACATGTGGACAAGTGGAACAGGGCAGACTAAGAACTATATGACTGTGACAGCCCACTGGGTAGATGTATGGCCTCCTGCAGCAATAACAGCAGTGGCACCAGTAGCAGCATCTCGCAAACGCCAACTCGTACCTAGGCAGGCTACGCTATGTATCACCGCTTTCCGTAAGAGGCACACTGCTGACAACCTCTTACGGAAACTGAGGGACGTCATTACACAATGGCTTACCCCAATCAGACTCTCCTGGGGATTTGTGATATCGGACAACACCACCAATATTGTGCATGCATTACATCTGGGCAAATTCCTGCACGTCCCATGTTTTGCACATACAATTCATTTGGTGGTGCAGAATTTTTTTCAAAATGACAGGGGCGTGCAGGAGATGCTGTCGGTGGCCTGAAAAATTGCGGGCCACTTTCGGCATTCAGCCACCGTGTGCCGAAGACTGGAGCACCATCAAACACACCTGAACCTGCCCTGCCATCACCTGAAGCAAGAGGTGTTAACGAGGTAGAATTCAACCCTCTATATGCTTCAGAGGATGGAGGAGCAGCAAAAGGCCATTCAAGCCTATACATCCACCTACGATATAGGCAAAGGAGGGGGAATGCACCTGACTCAAGCGCAGTGGAGAATGATTTCCATCTTGTGCAAGGTTCTCCAACCCATCGAACTTGCCACACGTGAAGTCAGTACTGACACTGCCAGCTTGAGTCATGTCATTCCCCTCATCAGGCTTTTGCAGAAGCAGCTGGATAAATTGAAGGAGGAGCTAAGATGGAGCGATTCCGCAAAGTATGTGGGACTTGTGGATGGAGCCCTTCATTCGCTTTGCCAGGATTCAAGGGTGGTCAATCTGTTGAAATCAGAGCACTACATTTTGACCACCGTGCTCGATCCTAGGTTTAAAGCCTACATTGTATCTGCTGGTGAGAAAATTGTCAACTCAAGTGGAACGTGACCCGTCAAAAGCTCCTCCTTCACTTTCTCCTGCAACTTGGGGTGCGAGGAAAAGGATAAGATTTCCTAGCCCACCCGCTGGCGGTGATGCAGGGCAGTCAGGAGCAAGTGCTGACATCTAGTCCAGACTGATGGACCTGCCAACGATTACTGACATGTCTACTGTCCCTGCATATGATTCTGTCACCATTGAAAGAATGGTGGACGATTATATGAGTGACAGCATCCAAGTAGGCATGTCAGACAGTCCGTACGTATACTGGCAGGAAAAAAAGACAATTTAGATGCCCTTGCACAAACTGGCTTTATTTTACCTAACTTGCCCCATCTCCAGTGTGTACTCCGAAAGAGTGTTTAGTGCAGCCGGTAACCTTGTCAGCGATCGGCGTAGGAGGTTACTTCCACAAAATGTGGAGAAGATGATGTTCATCAAAATGAATTATAAATTCCTCCAGGAAGACCTTGACCAGCAATTGCCTCCAGAAAGTACACATGGACCTGTGATAGTTGATTCCAGTGGGGACAAATTAATACTCTGTGAGGAGAATGTACACAGTGAAAGAGGTATGGAATTGGAGGATGAGGATGAGGTCGACATCTTGCCTCTGTAAAGCCAGTTTGTGCAAGGAGAGATTGATTGCTTCTTTTTTGATGGGGGCCCAAACAAAACAGTCATTTCAGCCACAGTTGTGTGGCAGACCCTGTCGCTGAAATGATTGGTTTGTTAAAGTGTGCATGTCCTGTTTATACAACATAAGGGTGGGTGGGTGGGAGGGCCCAAGGACAATTCCATCTTGCACCTCTTTTTTTCTTTGCATCATGTGCTGTTTGGGGACTATTTTTTTAAGTGCCATCCTGTCTGACACTGCAATGCCACTCCTAGATGGGCCAGGTGTTTGTGCTGTACACTTGTGTCGCTTAGCTTAGTCATACAGCTACCTCATTGCACCTCTTCTACTTCTTTGCATGATGTGCTGTTGGGGCCTAGTTTTTTTTAAGTGTTAACCTGTCTGCAACTGCAATGCCACTTCTAGATGGGCCAGGTGTTTGTGCCGCCTACTTGTGTCGCTTAGCTTAGTCATCCAGCTACCTCATTGCACCTCTTTTTCTTCTTTGCATGATGTGCTTTTTGGGGCCTAGTTTTAAAAGTGCCATTCTGTCTGACACTGCAGTGCGACTCCTAGATGGGGCAGGTGTTTGTGCCGTACACTTGTGGAGCTTAGCTTAGTCATACAGCCACCTCGGTACAACCTTTTGGCCTAAAAACAATATGGTGAGGTGTTCAGAATAGACTGGAAATGATTGGAAATGAATGTTATTGAGGTTAATAATCCAGTAGGATCAAAATTACCCCCAAATTCTGATTTTAGCTATTTTTATGTTTTTTTTTTAAATCCTCCAGATCCAAAAACAAAAACAAAACAAGGAAGAGTGATTTTGGCAAAACCAACCCAAAACCAAAACACGAGCAGGGAATTAGAACCAAAACACAAAACACGAAAAGTGCCTGCCGCACATCTCTAGCTACAACCATACTTGCCGAAATTTTAGAAGAACTCTTCAGGATATCCTGCAGAGCACAGTTGAGTGGTGACGAGGGCTTGATGCGGCAAAATGCGTCATTATGGCTCCTTCCCTGATGCACAGATTGTATCATTCTGCGAGAGTAAGCAACTTTGCTCATTGTAAGGGAGCTTGCATTTTAAAGTGTTGCTTGGATTTGTAAGTGTATGTGAGTTGGAATCAGCAGAAGCAGGAGCCGGAAGCCGAGTGAAAAGGAGGTGCAGTGAGCTGGAACAACTGCAACTGCTAGGTGGAGTATCAGTGCCACATGAGAGGTTCCACTCAGATAAGTATTGATTACTTTCTTATTGTGTATTGATTGTATTGGTTAGTAGGTTTTTATTCTCTTTATTGTACTTTCGAAAGGTAATAGGGAGTTGAGTTCTCAAACAATGGGAGGGGCCGTGATTGAGAGTCTCACTCAGTGCGTGTCGTACAAGATGTATACGCACCTGGAGCAGCCGAACCAGGGCGAGTACATATGCACAAGATGTGAGCGAACGGTTGCCCTGGAAGCCCAGGTAACTGATCTAGAGCAGACCGTTACGCGACTGAGGGATATTTACAATCTCGAGCGAAGTTTAGATAGAATGGTGGAGGAGTTGCAGCAGGGGTCACAGGTAGATGAGGAAAATCAGGTAGGCAGTTGGGTCACTGTTAGAAGGGAGAAAAAGAGGGGGAGGCACGACATCTCGGATCTATCAAACCCGAACAAATTTGCCCGATTGGACGAAGATTCAGTGGGTGATACCGACGAAATGACGGAGCTGGAGGAGACTGCTCACTCTAGCAACCGGAGGAGTGGTCCCTCTGGCTCAGATGGGATGAAAGCTAGAGAGGTGCCCGGGCAGATGGTGGTGGTAGGGGACTCTATCATTAGGAAGGCAGATAGGGCAATCTGCTACCGGGACCGTGATCGCCATAGGTATGTTGTCTCCCGGGTGCTCGGGTACGGCACATCGCTGACCGGGTAGATAGATTGTTGGGAGGGGCTGGGAAAGACCCGGCGGTCTTGGTGCATGTTGGCACCAACGACAAAGTTAGTGGTAGGTGGGATGTCCTTAAGAAAGATTATAGGGACTTAGGCCAGAAACGAAAAAAAAAGGACATCTAAGGTAATTTTCGCCGAAATATTACCAGTGCCACGCGCTAGCCCAGGGAGACAGAGGGAGATTAGGGAGGTAAATGTGTGGCTCAGAGACTAGTGTAGGAAAGAGGGGTTTGTGTTCTTGGAACACTGGGCGAACTTCTCAGTCAGGCGACATCTTTTTTCTCGTGACGGATTGCACCTGAATGAGGTAGGAGCTGCTGTGCTGGGGGGTAGGATGGTTAATAGGTTGGAGGAGCTTTTAAACTAGGAGCCTGGGGGGAGGGTTTAGCTAGAAACTATGGGTCATGCAGCGAGTATAGTAGGGATGGTGGTAGTGAGATAAATGGGGGTGGAGAAGGGGGGAGGGAAAGTGCAGCTGGTAAGGGTATTTACATGGGTTCTATTAAGGGTGTTAAGAAAGGTATTGCTAAAGCATTAAATAATAACAATTATGTGTCATCATTACAGACTATAGAAAATGTTGTACGGGACTTAAGGGAAAATACTTATGTCAGGGCGGTGAATTTAGACGGGAACATTGGGTTGACCAAAGAGAAAAGTAAGGTGGGCAATACTTAGTACGGTGGGGTTGGAGAGGGAGCGAGAAGGACAGTCTGTATCAGTAACTCTACGGATGCACTAGTTAATCAGGATGGGAAATCGTTAGGAAAACAAACAAATAAAGGAACCGATAAACTAAAATGTATGCTTGCAAACGCAAGAAGTCTAGCAGGTAAAATGGGGGAATTGGAATTGTTAGCATCAAAGGCTGGGTATGACATTATAGGTATTACGGAAACATGGTGGAATGACTCTCTTGACTGGGTTGCTAACTTGGAGGGGTATTCTCTTTTTAGGAGGGACAGGGCTAACAAAAGAGGAGGAGGTGTATGTCTTTATGTTAAACCATCACTTAAACCATACCTAAAGGAGGTTATCTATGAGGAGACTGGCGATAATGTGGAGTCACTATGGGTAGAAATCTCAAGTAGGGGGAATTGATGCAAAAAAACTAGTCATAGGCATGTGCTACAAACAGCCGGATATTAGCATACATGAGGAAGAACAACTATTGCAGCAAATCAAAACGGCTGCGGGATTGGGGGACATCCTTGTCATTGGGGATTTTAATTACCCGGATATAAATTGGAGTAACGATTCATGTGCTAAAGCGAGGGGCAGCAGGTTCTTAAATATGTTTAGGGATCACTACTTGTCTCAATTAGTCGAGGACCCAACTAGGGGTAAAACTACCCTGGATCTAGTAATTACTAATAATGTGGACATTATATTAAACACTAAAGTTGGGGAGACTTTGGGTAACAGTGATCACTATATGATCACATTCGACATCAGTTTCAGGAAACGGGTTCCACCAAAACTTTTAACTTTAGGAAGGCTAATTTCAGTATGCTTAGATGTGCACTTAACGACATAGAGTGAGAGGTTCTGTTTAATAGCAAGAACACTTCAGAAATGTGGGATGTTTTAAAAGGGTTACTGGATAGCAATATTCATAACTTTATTCCCATGGGCAGTAAACGCAGGAGTATTAAACTCAAACCGATGTGGCTTAACAAGAAGGTTAAGGTAAAAATGGATAAAAAAAAGCGGGCTTTCAAAGCATTTAAATCTAATGGAAAGGAGGAGTCTTTCAAGTATTACAAGGAGTGTAATAAGAAATGCAATAAGAGCAGCTAAAATGGAAAATGAAAAGCAAATTGCTATAGAGAGTAAAACCAATCCAAAAAAGTTTTTTAAATACATAAACGGTAAAAGGTTAAAAAATAAGAATATAGGTCCATTAAAAGATGAATTAGGAGAATTGATAATGATGACGAAATAAAGCGGAAATATTGAACAAATTCATTTCATCAGTATTCACCAGTGAAGAACTGATGGTGGGAGTAGAGCATAACAATTGTGACAGTAATGATCCATGGTTAGATACTTGTTTAAGCAAAGATGTAGTCCGGGAGAGACTAAGCAAAATTAAGATTAATAAATCACCTGATGGACTTCACCCGAGGGTTCTTATGGAGCTTAGTCCACAACTAGCACGACCCCTATACTTGATTTTCAATAGTTCAATTAGATCAGGCATCGTACCGAAGGATTGGCGTATAGCTGAGGTAGTGCCATTATTTAAAAAAGGATCCAAAAATCTTCCGGGAAACTACAGACCAGTTAGTTTAACATCTATAGTGGGGAAAATATTGGAAGGAATTCTAAGGGACGTCATACAGGAGTATCTAAAGTCTGCTAGGATTATTAGCATGAACCAGCATGGGTTTGTGAGGGACAGGTCATGTCAGACTAACTTAATTAGCTTCTACGAGGAAGTGAGCAATAATCTTGATCAAGGAAAAGCAGTGGATGTGGTCGTCCTAAATTTTGCAAAAGCCTTCGATACAGTTCCTCACAGGAGACTGATGATCAAATTAAAGGAGATTGGCCTAGGAAAAACTATTTGCACATGAATAAGCAGCTGGTTGGATAGCAGGGTACAGCGAGTAGTGGTCAACGGGAAGTCCTCAACCTGGTCCCCAGTAGTCAGCGGAATACCACAAGGGTCCGTACTCTGACCACTACTGTTCAACATATTTATCAATGACCTAGAAATAGGCCTGGAAAGCACAGTGTCATTCTTTGCAGATGATACTAAACTGTGTAAGGTAATTAATTCAGAATTGGATGTGGAGTCCTTGCAGAATGATCTATCTAAACTTGAACTCTGGGCGTCTAAATGGAAAATGAGGTTCAATACAGACAAATGCAAGGTTATGCATTTTGGGACTAAAAACAAACTTGCATCCTACATATTAAATGGGGAACGCATAGGGGAAACAGAGTTGGAAAAAGATTTGGGGGCATTCATTGATAATAGGCTTAATAACCATACACAATGTCAAAACGCAGTAAAGAAGGCAAGTAAGGTGCTAGTGTGCATAAAAATAAGAATTTACTCACCGGTAATTCTATTTCTCGTAGTCCGTAGTGGATGCTGGGAACTCCGTAAGGACCATGGGGAATAGCGGGCTCCGAAGGAGGCTGGGCACTCTAGAAAGATTTATGACTACCTGGTGTGCACTGGCTCCTCCCACTATGACCCTCCTCCAAGCCTCAGTTAGGACACTGTGCCCGGACGAGCTGACATAATAAGGAAGGATTTTGAATCCCGGGTAAGACTCATACCAGCCACACCAATAACACCGTACAACTCGTGATACTATATCCAGTTTGACAGTATGAAAACAACTGAGCCTCTCAACAGATGGCTCAACAATAACCCTTTAGTTAGCAATAACTATTTACAAGTATTGCAGACAATCCGCACTTGGGATGGACGCCCAGCATCCACTACGGACTACGAGAAATAGAATTACCGGTGAGTAAATTCTTATTTTCTCTGACGTCCTAGTGGATGCTGGGAACTCCGTAAGGACCATGGGGATTATACCAAAGCTCCCAAACGGGCGGGAGAGTGCGGATGACTCTGCAGCACCGAATGAGAGAACTCCAGGTCCTCCTCAGCCAGGGTATCAAATTTGTAGAATTTTGCAAACGTGTTTGCCCCTGACCAAGTAGCTGCTCGGCAAAGTTGTAAAGCCGAGACCCCTCGGGCAGCCGCCCAAGATGAGCCCACCTTCCTTGTGGAGTGGGCATTTACAGATTTTGGCTGTGGCAGGCCTGCCACAGAATGTGCAAGCTTTATTGTACTACAAATCCAGCGAGCAATAGTCTGCTTAGAAGCAGGAGCACCCAGCTTGTTGGGTGCATACAGGATAAACAGCGAGTCAGATTTTCTGACTCCAGCCGCCCTGGAAACATATATTTTCAGGGCCCTGACAACGTCTAGCAACTTGGAGTCCTCCAAATCCCTAGTAGCCGCAGGTACCACAATAGGCTGGTTCAGGTGAAACGCTGACACCACCTTAGGGAGAAACGGGACGAGTCCTCAATTCTGCCCTATCCATATGGAAAATCAGATAAGGGCTTTTACATGATAAAGCCGCCAATTCTGACACTCGCCTGGCTGAAGCCAAGGCCAATAACATGACCACTTTCCACGTGAGATATTTTAGATCCACGGTTTTTAGTGGCTCAAACCAATGTGATTTTAAGAAACTTAACACCACGTTGAGATCCCAAGGTGCCACAGGAGGCACGAACGGGGGCTGAATATGCAGCACTCCTTTCACAAATGTCTGAACTTCAGGTACTGAAGCTAGTTCTTTTTGAAAGAAAATCGACAGAGCCGAGATCTGTACTTTAATGGAGCCTAGTTTAAGGCCCATATTCACTCCTGCTTGCAGGAAATGCAGAAATTGACCTAGTTGAAATTCCTCTGTTGGGGCCTTTTTGGCCTCGCACCATGCAACATATTTCCGCCATATGCGGTGATAATGATTTGCCGTAACATCTTTCCTGGCTTTAATAAGCGTAGGAATGACTTCTTCCGGAATACCCTTTTCCTTCAGGATCCGGCGTACAACCGCCATGCCTTCAAACGCAGCCGCGGTAAGTCTTGGAACAGACAGGGCCCCTGCTGTAGCAGGTCCTGTCTGAGCGGCAGAGGCCACAGGTCCTCTGAGATCATCTCTTGAAGTTCCGGGTACCACGCTCGTCTTGGCCAATCCGGAACCACGAGAATTGTGTTTACTCCTCGCTTTCTTATTATTCTCAATACCTTTGGTATGAGCGGCAGAGGAGGGAACACATAAACCGACTGGTACACCCACGGTGTCACTAGAGCATCCACAGCTATCGCCTGAGGGTCCCTTGACCTGGCGCAATATCTTTTTAACTTTTTGTTGAGGCGGGACGCCATCATGTCCACCTGTGGTTTTTCCCAACGGTTTACCAGCATCTGGAAAACTTCTGGATGAAGTCCCCACTCTCCCGGGTGGAGGTCGTGTCTGCTGAGGAAGTCTGCTTCCCAGTTGTCCACTCCCGGAATGAACACTGCTGACAGTGCTAGTACATGATTCTCCGCCCATCGGAGAATTCTTGTGGCTTCTGCCATCGCCATCCTGCTTCTTGTGCCTCCCTGTCGATTTACATGGGCGACTGCCGTGATGTTGTCTGACTGGATCAGCACCGGCTGGTGTAGGAGCAGGGATTTTGCTTGACTTAGGGCATTG
The DNA here is from genome assembly GCF_028390025.1 of Pseudophryne corroboree. Taxonomy (NCBI): domain Eukaryota; kingdom Metazoa; phylum Chordata; class Amphibia; order Anura; family Myobatrachidae; genus Pseudophryne; species Pseudophryne corroboree. The sequence continues at coordinate 811,535,530 of NC_086447.1, forward strand.
TAAATGGCCCTTAGTTCCAGAATATTTATGTGAAGGGAAGTCTCCTGACTCGACCATAGTCCTTGGAAGTTTCTTCCCCGTGTGACTGCCCCCCAGCCTCGAAGGCTGGCATCCGTGGTCACCAGGACCCAGTCCTGTATGCCGAACCTGCAGCCCTCTAGAAGATGGGCACTCTGCAGCCACCACAGTAGAGACACCCTGGTTCTTGGAGACAGGGTTATTAAGCGATGCATCTGAAGATGCGATCCGGACCATTTGTCCAATAGGTCCCACTGAAAGATTCTGGCATGGAACCTGCCGAAGGGAATTGCTTCATAAGAAGCTACCATCTTTCCCAGGACCCACGTGCAGTGATGCACCGATACCTGTTTTGGTTTCAGGAGGTCTCTGACTAGAGATGACAACTCCCTGGCTTTCTCCTCCGGGAGAAACACTTTTTTCTGGACTGTATCCAGAATCATACCCAGGAACAGTAGCCGTGTCGTCGGAACCAGCTGTGACTTTGGGATATTCAGAATCCAGCCGTGCTGGTGCAGCACTTCCTGAGATAGTGCTACTCCCACCAACAACTGTTCCTTGGACCTCGCCTTTATTAGGAGATCGTCCAAGTACGGGATAATTAAAACTCCCTTTTTTCGAAGGAGTATCATCATTTCCGCCATAACCTTGGTAAACACCCTCGGTGCCGTGGACAGTCCAAACGGCAGCGTCTGGAATTGGTAATGGCAATCCTGTACCACAAATCTGAGGTACTCCTGGTGAGGATGGTAAATGGGGACATGCAAGTAAGCATCCTTGATGTCCAGGGATACCATGTAATCCCCCTCGTCCAGGCTTGCAATAACCGCCCTGAGCGATTCCATCTTGAACTTGAATTTTTTTATGTATGTGTTCAAGGATTTCAAATTTAAAATGGGTCTCACCGAACCGTCCGGTTTCGGCACCACAAATAGTGTGGAATAGTAACCCCGGCCTTGTTGAAGTAGGGGTACCTTGATTATCACCTGCTGGGAATACAGCTTGTGAATTGCCGCTAGCACCGCCTCCCTGTCTGAGGGAGCAATCGGCAAGGCAGATTTTAGGAACCGGTGGGGTGGAGACGCCTCGAATTCCAGTTTGTACCCCTGAGATACTATTTGAAGGATCCAGGGATCCACCTGTGAGCGAGCCCACTGATCGCTGAAATTCTTGAGGCGGCCCCCCACCGTACCTGGCTCCGCCTGTGGAGCCCCACCGTCATGCGGCGGACTTGGAAGAAGAAGCGGGGGAGGACTTTTGCTCCTGGGAACCTGCTGTTTGTTGCAGCCATTTTCCCCTACCTCTGCCTCTGGACAGAAAAGACCCGCCTTTTCCACGCTTGTTTTTCTGGGTCCGAAAGGACTGAACCTGATAAAACGGCGCCTTCTTAGGCTCTGAGGGGACATGGGGTAAAAATGCTGACTTCCCAGACGTTGCTGTGGAAACTAGGTCCGAGAGACCATCCCCAAATAATTCCTCACCCTTATAAGGCAAAACTTCCATGTGCCTTTTAGAATCTGCATCTCCTGTCCACTGGCGAGTCCATAAGCCTCTCCTAGCAGAAATGGACAATGCACTTACTTTAGATGCCAGCCGGCAGATTTCCCTCTGTGCATCTCTCATATATAAGACTGAGTCTTTGATATGGTCTATGGTTAGCAGGATCGTGTCTCTGTCTAGTGTGTCAATATTTTCTGACAGTTTATCTGACCACGCAGCTGCAGCACTGCACATCCATGCTGACGCAATAGCTGGCCTAAGTATAATGCCTGAGTGTGTGTATACAGACTTCAGGATCGCCTCCTGCTTTCTATCAGCAGGTTCCTTGAGGGCGGCCGTATCCGGAGACGGTAGTGCCACCTTTTTAGACAAACGTGTGAGCGCATTATCCACCCTAGGAGGTGTTTCCCAACGTGACCTATCCTCTGGCGGGAAAGGGAACGCCATTAGTACCTTCTTAGGAATTACCAATTTTTTATCAGGGAAAGCCCACGCTTCTTCACACACTTCATTTAATTCATCTGATGGGGGAAAAACTACGGGTAGTTTTTTCTCCCCAAACATAATACCCTTTTTAGTGGTACCTGTATTTATATCAGAAATGTGTAACACCTCTTTCATTGCCTCAATCATGCAGTGAATGGCCTTAGTGGGCATCAGGTTAGACTCATCGTCGTCGACACTGGTGTCAGTATCAGTGTCGACATCTGGGTCTGCGGTCTGAGGTAGCAGGCGTTTTAGAGCCCCTGATGACCTGTGAGACGCCTGGACAGGCACGAGCTGAGAAGTCGGCTGCCCACATTTGGCATGTCGTCAAACTTCTTATGTAAGGAGTCTATACGTGCACTCATTTCTTTCCATAAGCTCATCCACTCAGGTGTCTTCCCCGCAGGGGGTGACATCCCTTCTAAAGGCATCTTCTCCGTCTCCACATCATTATCCTCATCAAACATGTCGACACAGCCGTACCGACACACCGCACACACACAGGGAATGCTCCAACAGAGGACAGGACCCACAAAAGCCCTTTGGGGGACAGAGTGAGAGTATGCCAGCACACACCAGAGCGCTATATAATGCAGGGACTAACTGAGTTATGTCCCCTATATCTGCTTTTTCTATATAAATGTATACTGCGCCTAAATTTAGTGCCCCCCCTCTCTTTTTTACCCTTTTCTGTAGTGTAGACTGCAGGGGAGAGCCAGGGAGCTTCCTTACAGCGGAGCTGTGAGGGAAAAATGGCGCCAGTGTGCTGAAGGAGATAGCTCCGCCCCTTTTCCGCGGACTATTCTCCCGCTTTTTCCTATATTCTGGCAGGGGTATTTTCGACATATATAGCCTCTGGGGCTATATATTGTGGTATTTTTGCCAGCCAAGGTGTTATTATTGCTTCTCAGGGCGCCCCCCCCCAGCGCCCTGCACCCTCAGTGACCGGAGTGTGAAGTGTGTGTGAGGAGCAATGGCGCACAGCTGCAGTGCTGTGCGCTACCTTGGTGAAGACTGATGTCTTCTGCCGCCGATTTTCCGGACCTCTTCTTGCTTCTGGCTCTGTAAGGGGGACGGCGGCGCGGCTCCGGGACCGAACACCAAGGCTGGGCCTGCGGTCGATCCCTCTGGAGCTAATGGTGTCCAGTAGCCTAAGAAGCCCAAGCTGGCTGCAAGCAGGCAGGTTCGCTTCTTCTCCCCTTAGTCCCTCGCTGCAGTGAGCCTGTTGCCAGCAGGTCTCACTGAAAATAAAAAACCTAATTTCTATACTTTCTTTCTAAAGGCTCAGGAGAGCCCCTAGTGTGCATCCAACCTCGGCCGGGCACAAAATCTAACTGAGGCTTGGAGGAGGGTCATAGTGGGAGGAGCCAGTGCACACCAGGTAGTCATAAATCTTTCTAGAGTGCCCAGCCTCCTTCGGAGCCCGCTATTCCCCATGGTCCTTACGGAGTTCCCAGCATCCACTAGGACGTCAGAGAAAAGGGGAATTGAGACAAGGGACTCGGATGTAATCATGCCGCTGTATAAGGCATTGGTATGACCGCACCATTGTATAAAAAAGACATCAGTGAACTCGAAAGTGTTCAAAGGCGAGCTACTAAATTGATTAAAGGCCTAGAACAGCGGTGGCCAACCTGTGGCTCTTGAGCCTCATGCGGCTCTTTCTTTATTCAAATGTGGCTCCCGACACTCGAAGTCACGTGACCACAACAGATCCAGAGACTGCTGCAGTCCAGCCAGACAGGCAGCAGCAGCACTACGGAGACTGAGAACTGAGAGAGCCAGATACTGTATTAGAGCTGAGACACCCACTGGCAAACAGAGGACACATAAGGGGCTGCTGCAATGGCACGAGGTGTATTTTCGGGGGAGGGGGGGGGGGCTGTAGTGACACATGAGGGTACTGGCAGGAGTGACACATGAGATAGCTGGCTGAAGTGACACAGTAGGGTATGTGGAAGTGGCTTTTTACATGTATTTTATGTGGATCTAGCTTTTTTAATGTATTTTATACCGGAGGCGTGGCCTATCAGACACAAGGCCACACCCCATTTTTGCATGTGTGCCTGTAGCTTGATGTCGGCTCTTTGAGGTGCCTAACAAGATTTTTTGGCTCTTTGTTTCTGACTGCTTGGCCACCCCTGGCCTAGAAGGACTGGACTATTAGGAAAGACTTACTAGGCTGAATATGTATACACTAGAAAAGAGGCGCCTAAGAGGAGATATTATTAATATCTTCAAATATGTAAAGGGACATCACAAAGAGTTATCAGAGGAATTATTTATTAAAAGAACACAGTTTAGGACACGTGGGCACTCGCTGCGACTGGAGGAGAGAAAGTTCCGGACGCAACGGAGGAAAGGGTTCTTCACTGTTAGGGCAATCAGGATATGGAATTCCCTGCCAGGGAAGGTGGTAATGGCGGACTCTGTAATTGGATTTAAAAAAGGAATGGATAAATTTCTAAATGAAAAAGCTATCCAAGGTTATAATACTTAAAATATCAACATGGTTAATATGGGGGTAACATGAGTTATAGTAGCTAAATAGTCATAAAACATTATTTACCAAGTATGTAGAATCATCACAACTTTTTTTTAATATTCTTTTATTGACAAGTGAAATATTGACAAGTCAAAATAAGATCAACATGCATTATATACGAGTTCTAGGAAATACATACAGTGATAGTTCGGGTATTCCAAATAAGCCCTAAACCATATCAATGATAAACATTGGAGGAAATAATCAAACATCCTAATGATAAAAGAACAGAATGGGATATGTAAATAGTAAGAAGTCTTGTAATCAAAAGGGGGCCACAGTATCGAGGGTCTCGAGCAGGTACCATTTAGTGTCTTTAAAACATTTCCGTAGAGGCTCCTTTATAACCGGGGGAAGTGTTTGAACATAGGGTAGCCAAATCTGGAAGTATTTTTCAGTCAACCTATCCTTCTGTAAAGCAGCATTGGTCCAGTCTAGGTGGAAGAGATGAGAAATCCTAGGGTGTAGTAGTGAAATGGGGATGGGGTCAGTAGAGATCCATTGTGAGAGGATCGTCTTCTTAGTGGTGGCTGCTAGTTTAATTAATAAAATGCGCTGCCCTTTGGATAAACTATTGGTAGGGCGTTTCGAGTAAATACCCCAAAATGCCCATGTCTTAGTGATAGTAAATTGTAACTGCAGGTCATTTGTGATGTATGATTGGAGTGCCTGCCAGAGTGCTTGTACCCTAGGGCAGGATCACAGACAATGCACAAGATATGCTTCTGGTGTAGTGCACTTGAAACAGTGAGATGAAGGGGCGGCTCCTATAAGATACCTTAGCTTAGGGGTGACATAAGCTCTATGCAGAATTTTTTGATACATTTCAGAATATGAGACTGAACCCAGTATCTTATTTAAGTATGCATTAGCCTCTAAAAGCAATTTCAAAGTGAGATCTGGGAATTCCAGTTTCCATTTCAGGAGACCCACTGAGCCAGATTCTATGTTTAGTAAGGTGCGAGAATGAGAGTGTATAAATGCCGTAGGGAAATTACTATTCGGAGTGAGACATAATGTTTTGTCCAGGGTATGGGAGTTGTCTTGTTGAGATAATAAAGATAGGACCCTCTGCACATAACTGCATGCTTGAAGAAAGGGAAAGAATGGGATATGGAGAGATGGGAAACGTGCCATAATTTGTGAGTGTGTGAGTAAGTCCAAAGTCTCAGTGTTTAGAAAATGATGTATATATTTTAGTCCTCCGTCATACCAAGTCTGAAACATAGGAGAAGTAGTATGAGGCTTAAAGTCTGGGTTACCCCAGAGAGGTAGGAACAATGATGTGTGCTGTGATAACTTCAGTCGTGATCGAATCTGCCGCCAGGCAGCACAGGTAGAAGACATGAGTATGTTGTCTCTTACACAGTGTGGCATGGAGGCAGGAGTGGTGTGTAATAGGGACGCCAAAGTTTGAGAGGGTATGAAGGATTGTTCCAGGCGTATATTTGCATATGTGCTTTGTCCACTGATCCAGTCCATAGCAATCCTATAATTGGCAGCTAAGGCATAGGTGTGAAGGCATGGTAGATTTAAGCCACCAAGGGAACGTGGTTGGTGTAATTTGAATAGTGAGAATCTAGGGCATTTACTTGCCCAGATAAATTTAGACAGCTTCTGCCAGTATATGTGAGAGGGAGGTGGGCCCATCTAGCAAAGTCCGCATACGTTCTAGTGAACAGTGGGGGGAAATTAAAAGAGTACAGTTTGGAGGGGTGGTCAGGGAATATGATCCCTAGATAAGTAATACAGTTGTTTGTGGCCCAGTGAAATGGAAATGTGTCACCCCATCCCATTTTAGCTGAGGGAAAGAATGCCAAGGCCTCTGTTTTGGAGTAATTAATTTTAAAACCAGAAACTAGTTCGAATGAGTTTAAAATATCAAGTAAGTGTGGTATGGCCGTTTGGGGGTTGCTGAAGTAAAGGAAGATGTCATCGGCAAATGCTGAGAATTTAAGTTCTTGGTCAGTTAACTTTATGCCGTGCCACCTATTTTCTTTCAAGAAGTGACGGAGGAGGGGATCTAGGGCCAGATTAAATAAGAGAGGGGATAATGGGCAGCCTTGTTTGGTACCCCGATATAGGGAGAATGGTCTAGAATTATGACCATTAATCGTCAAAAAGGCTTGGGGAGTTTGATAATAGTGTGAAATACTTTGATAAAATTAAGGCCAAAATTTTGAAGCCTAAGTATTCTTGTTAGATGAGCCCAAGAAACTTGATCAAAGGCCTTGTCTGCGTCACAACTCAAGACCATATTTCCCGTCTCCAGTGATCTATGTGTTTTGAACATGGCCACTAACAAGGAGCGGACATTATGTACAGAATGCCTATTGCGCATGAATCCTGTCTGTGCAGGGTGCAACAGTTTAGGTAGGACCACTTGGAGACGGGAAGAAAGAATATTCTTGAATATTTTAAAGTCTTGATTCAGTAACTTTATTGGCCGATAGGACGAAAACAGGGTGTGATCTTTGTTGGGTTTAGGGAGTATTATGACTCGAGCCATGTTAAACCCCTGTGGTGCTGGGTGGCCCGTCAAAAGTGCATTGTATAGTTTTCTGAGGTGATCACTTATATGCGGAAGAAGTAGTTTATAATAAGCTGCCTACAGGCCATCAGGGCCTGGGGATTTCCCATTGGCTAAGGCTTTGATAGTTGATTCCAATTCCGCTTCAGTAATGGGGGTAGTGAGAAATTCCCTATCGTCTTCAGAGAGAGCAGGGAGATCAGCATGTGTCAAAAAGTCCATGCCAGCTGCAGGTTGGTCAGGAGGTGCAGTGTAAAGGGCCTCAAAGAAAGTCAAGAAGGTGTCACTAATCTTTTCCTGCGTCAATGAGGGGGGATTGTGAGTGTCTCTAATCATGGAAATATATTTAGGTGTTGCGTGAGCTTTCACCATGTTCGCCAATAGTTTTCCGGGGCGGTTGCCCCATCGGAAATATTTATTAGAACGATAGGAAAGGAACAGCTTGGCTTGTTCGGCACAAAGAGTATTGTGAATTGATTTGGTGTCTTTGTATAGGGTTCTGTTAGGCTCGGATGGGTCGGCCAACAATCGAGAATAAGCAGAGGCAACCTGTAGGGATGCCTCGGCCAGCCTCTCCTGGATTTTCCTTTTCTTGGCAGCAACATATGAAATTATCTGTCCTCTAAGAACAGGTTTAGATGCCTGCCAGAAAAGATTTATGTCATCAATATGTGTGGCATTATCATGTGTATAATTAAGGTATGATTGTGTCAAATAAAGCTTGAAGTCCTCAGAGAGAGCTAGGTATTCCGGGAACCGCCATATATGAGAGTAAGCGCGGGGTGTAGTCAGAGCAATTGTCAGGGTGATGGGGGCATGGTCAGACAGGAGGATAATAGCTATGGTGGAGTCCACTATCATATGGATCAGTGAGGCAGATATTAACCAATAATCCAATCTAGAAAATGGTTTATGTGGGTGTGAGAAGAAGGAGTATTCTCTAGAGTCAGGATGGAGAAATCTCCAAGGGTCCAAAAGCTGTAGGGAATCCAGCATTAGGGACAGTGGGGGTGGCGTGGATCTGTTGAACCTCAATTGTCTGGGGCCACCTGACACATCCAAAAATGGGTCTAGAACAACATTAAGGTCTCCCCCTAAAATCAGAAACCCCTCCATCCAGCCCTGTAACTTAACAAAGATATCAGAAAAAAAGGAAGCATTTGGTCCTGTGGGGGCGTAAATACTAGCTAGCGTAAAACGTTCCCCTTCGACCTCTACCTTTAGGGAAAAAAACCTGCCCTCTGGGTCCACCCATTCATCCCTGATCTCATAGCGTAAGGATTTGCGAAATAGTAGGAGTACTCCCCTCGTTTTAGTGGAGTAAGAGGCACTTCTAAAGTCCCCCACCCAGGTGTCTCTAAGTCTGTTAGGGTCAGTAAGGCGCCAGTGTGTCTCCTGTAGAAACACTATATCAGGATGAAATTTTTTGAGGTGAGTTAAGATTTTTTTCCTCTTAACTGGTGTGTTCAAACCCTTCACATTCCACGAGACTAGTTTCAGAGCTGTCTTTGAGCCATCAATGGATGTCTCAGTGTCTCTAATGCCCGGCATTATCCAATACCCAGTCTAATGGAACGTAAAGAGAGAAGCCACAATCGAGAGTCCAATCCCCCATCCCAGCACGCAAGGGGAGGACAAAAGGAGTGTATCGGGCAAACAAGTAGAATTGAAGCAAACATATAGTAATAACAAAACTGTGTAATGCATGCAGAAGACATTGACCAGTACAATATAGGCCACCAGTCAAAACTTTTTGTAAATTTTTGAACCCAAGAAGACAGTAGTAATAACCATCTATATACAATAGAAACTTTTGTTTGATTAGAGAGAGGGGAAAAGAGCAAGGCTGACAGAAAGGATGAAAGAAAGGTCCTCCACCACCCCTGCATCCGCAGTAGGTGGGGAAAGTTCCCATGTAACCGTAATCGCAAGAACCAACTATAAGTAATCAACAGTGCACTGTCCATTAGAAAAGAAGAAGAGAGAAGACGAAATAAAGAGATACTTAGTTCCAAGAAAATCAATCAGCATCGTCCATTCGAGAGTCAGACTGTGATGAAGGCAAGGATTTGAGAAAGTTCCGAGCAGATTCTGGAGTGTCGAAGTAGTGTGGTTTGTCGGCATGGTAGACTCTCAGTTTTGCAGGATATAGGAGGGCGAATCTGACATTTTTAGTAAAGAGTTCCTTACATATAGGAGAGAATTCCCTCCGTTGTGCCGAAACTTGGAAGGAAAAGTCCTGAAAAAGAAGAAGTTTAGAGTAGAGATGAGCGGGTTCGGTTTCTCTGAATCCGAACCCGCACGAACTTCATGTTTTTTTTCACGGGTCCGAGCGACTCGGATCTTCCCGCCTTGCTCGGTTAACCCGAGCGCGCCCGAACGTCATCATGACGCTGTCGGATTCTCGCGAGACTCGGATTCTATATAAGGAGCCGCGCGTCGCCGCCATTTTCACACGTGCATTGAGATTGATAGGGAGAGGACGTGGCTGGCGTCCTCTCCATTTAGATTAGGAGAGAGAGAGAGAGATTGACCTGAGGCTGATACTGTAGAAGAGAGTGCAGAGTTTAGTGACTGACCACAGTGACCACCAGCAGTGCAGTTGTTTTATTTAATATATCCGTTCTCTGCCTGAAAAAAACGGTACACACAGTGACTCAGTCACATACCATATCTGTGTGCACTGCTCAGCCCAGTGTGCTGCATGCCTGCATCATCTATGTATATATTATATATCTGACTGTGCTCAGCTCACACAGCTTATAATTGTGGGGGAGACTGGGTAGCACTGCAGTGCCAGTTATAGGTTATAGCAGGAGCCAGGAGTACAAGACAGTCACATACCATATCTGTGTGCACTGCTCAGCCCAGTGTGCTGCATCATCTATGTATATATTATATATCTGACTGTGCTCAGCTCACACAGCTTATAATTGTGGGGGAGACTGGGGAGCACTGCAGTGCCAGTTATAGGTTATAGCAGGAGCCAGGAGTACATATTATATTAAAATTAAACAGTGCACACTTTTGCTGCAGGAGTGCCACTGCCAGTGTGACTGACCAGTGACCTGACCACACTGACCACCAGTATAGTTAGTAGTATACTATATTGTGATTGCCTAAAAAAGTTAAACACTCGTCGTGTGACTTCACTTGTGTGGTGTTTTTTTTTTATTCTATAAAAAACTCATTCTGCTGACAGACAGTGTCCAGCAGGTCCGTCATTATATAATATATATACCTGTCCGGCTGCAGTAGTGATATATATATATTTTTTATATCATTATTTATCATCCAGTCGCAGCAGACACAGTACGGTAGTTCACGGCTGTAGCTACCTCTGTGTCGGCACTCGGCAGTCCATCCATAATTGTATACCACCTACCCGTGGTTTTTTTTTCTTTCTTCTTTATACATACATACTACTACATCTCTTTATCAACCAGTCTATATTAGCAGCAGACACAGTACAGTACGGTAGTTCACGGCTGTGGCTACCTCTGTGTCGGCACTCGGCAGTCCGTCCATAATTGTATACCACCTAACCGTGGTTTTTTTTTCTTTCTTCTTTATACATACATACTACGACATCTCTTTATCAACCAGTCTATATTAGCAGCAGACACAGTACAGTACGGTAGTTCACGGCTGTGGCTACCTCTGTGTCGGCACTCGGCAGTCCGTCCATAATTGTATACCACCTAACCGTGTTTTTTTTTTCTTTCTTCTTCATACATACATACTACGACATCTCTTTATCAACCAGTCTATATTAGCAGCAGACACAGTACAGTACGGTAGTTCACGGCTGTGGCTACCTCTGTGTCGGTACTCGGCAGTCCGTCCATAATTGTATACCACCTAACCGTGGTTTTTTTTTCTTTCTTCTTTATACATACATACTACGACATCTCTTTATCAACCAGTCTATATTAGCAGCAGACACAGTACAGTACGGTAGTTCACGGCTGTGGCTACCTCTGTGTCGGCACTCGGCAGTCCGTCCATAATTGTATACCACCTAACCGTGGTTTTTTTTTCTTTCTTCTTCATACATACATACTACGACATCTCTTTATCAACCAGTCTATATTAGCAGCAGACACAGTACAGTACGGTAGTTCACGGCTGTGGCTACCTCTGTGTCGGCACTCGGCAGTCCATCCATAATTGTATACCACCTACCCGTGGTTTTTTTTTCTTTCTTCTTTATACATACATACTACTACATCTCTTTATCAACCAGTCTATATTAGCAGCAGACACAGTACAGTACGGTAGTTCACGGCTGTGGCTACCTCTGTGTCGGCACTCGGCAGTCCGTCCATAATTGTATACCACCTACCCGTGGTTTTTTTTTCTTTCTTCTTCATACATACATACTACGACATCTCTTTATCAACCAGTCTATATTAGCAGCAGACACAGTACAGTACGGTAGTTCACGGCTGTGGCTACCTCTGTGTCGGCACTCGGCAGTCCGTCCATAATTGTATACCACCTAACCGTGGTTTTTTTTTCTTTCTTCTTCATACATACATACTACGACATCTCTTTATCAACCAGTCTATATTAGCAGCAGACACAGTACGGTAGTTCACGGCTGTAGCTACCTCTGTGTCGGCACTCGGCAGTCCGTCCATAATTGTATACTAGTATCCATCCATCTCCATTGTTTACCTGAGGTGCCTTTTAGTTGTGCCTATTAAAATATGGAGAACAAAAATGTTGAGGTTCCAAAATTAGGGAAAGATCAAGATCCACTTCCACCTCGTGCTGAAGCTGCTGCCACTAGTCATGGCCGAGACGATGAAATGCCAGCAACGTCGTCTGCCAAGGCCGATGCCCAATGTCATAGTACAGAGCATGTCAAATCCAAAACACCAAATATCAGTAAAAAAAGGACTCCAAAACCTAAAATAAAATTGTCGGAGGAGAAGCGTAAACTTGCCAATATGCCATTTACCACACGGAGTGGCAAGGAACGGCTGAGGCCCTGGCCTATGTTCATGGCTAGTGGTTCAGCTTCACATGAGGATGGAGGCACTCAGCCTCTCGCTAGAAAAATGAAAAGACTCAAGCTGGCAAAAGCAGTAGCACCGCAAAGAACTGTGCGTTCTTCGAAATCCCAAATCCACAAGGAGAGTCCAATTGTGTCGGTTGCGATGCCTGACCTTCCCAACACTGGACGTGAAGAGCATGCGCCTTCCACCATTTGCACGCCCCCTGCAAGTGCTGGAAGGAGCACCCGCAGTCCAGTTCCTGATAGTCAGATTGAAGATGTCAGTGTTGAAGTACACCAGGATGAGGAGGATATGGGTGTTGCTGGCGCTGGGGAGGAAATTGACCAGGAGGATTCTGATGGTGAGGTGGTTTGTTTAAGTCAGGCACCCGGGGAGACACCTGTTGTCCGTGGGAGGAATATGGCCGTTGACATGCCTGGTGAAAATACCAAAAAAATCAGCTCTTCGGTGTGGAACTATTTCAACAGAAATGCGGACAACAGGTGTCAAGCCGTGTGTTCCCTTTGTCAAGCTGTAATAAGTAGGGGTAAGGACGTTAACCACCTCGGAACATCCTCCCTTATACGTCACCTGCAGCGCATTCATAATAAGTCAGTGACAAGTTCAAAAACTTTGGGTGACAGCGGAAGCAGTCCACTGACCAGTAAATCCCTTCCTCTTGTAACCAAGCTCACGCAAACCACCCCACCAACTCCCTCAGTGTCAATTTCCTCCTTCCCCAGGAATGCCAATAGTCCTGCAGGCAATGTCACTGGCAATTCTGACGAGTCCTCTCCTGCCTGGGATTCCTCCGATGCATCCTTGCGTGTAACGCCTACTGCTGCTGGCGCTGCTGTTGTTGCTGCTGGGAGTCGATGGTCATCCCAGAGGGGAAGTCGTAAGCCCACTTGTACTACTTCCAGTAAGCAATTGACTGTTCAACAGTCCTTTGCGAGGAAGATGAAATATCACAGCAGTCATCCTGCTGCAAAGCGGATAACTGAGGCCTTGACAACTATGTTGGTGTTAGACGTGCGTCCGGTATCCGCCGTTAGTTCACAGGGAACTAGACAATTTATTGAGGCAGTGTGCCCCCGTTACCAAATACCATCTAGGTTCCACTTCTCTAGGCAGGCGATACCGAGAATGTACACGGACGTCAGAAAAAGACTCACCAGTGTCCTAAAAAATGCAGTTGTACCCAATGTCCACTTAACCACGGACATGTGGACAAGTGGAGCAGGGCAGGGTCAGGACTATATGACTGTGACAGCCCACTGGGTAGATGTATGGACTCCCGCCGCAAGAACAGCAGCGGCGGCACCAGTAGCAGCATCTCGCAAACGCCAACTCTTTCCTAGGCAGGCTACGCTTTGTATCACCGGTTTCCAGAACACGCACACAGCTGAAAACCTCTTACGGCAACTGAGGAAGATCATCGCGGAATGGCTTACCCCAATTGGACTCTCCTGTGGATTTGTGGCATCGGACAACGCCAGCAATATTGTGTGTGCATTAAATATGGGCAAATTCCAGCACGTCCCATGTTTTGCACATACCTTGAATTTGGTGGTGCAGAATTATTTAAAAAATGACAGGGGCGTGCAAGAGATGCTGTCGGTGGCCAGAAAAATTGCGGGACACTTTCGGCGTACAGGCACCACGTACAGAAGACTGGAGCACCACCAAAAACTACTGAACCTGCCCTGCCATCATCTGAAGCAAGAAGTGGTAACGAGGTGGAATTCAACCCTCTATATGCTTCAGAGGTTGGAGGAGCAGCAAAAGGCCATTCAAGCCTATACAATTGAGCACGATATAGGAGGTGGAATGCACCTGTCTCAAGCGCAGTGGAGAATGATTTCAACGTTGTGCAAGGTTCTGATGCCCTTTGAACTTGCCACACGTGAAGTCAGTTCAGACACTGCCAGCCTGAGTCAGGTCATTCCCCTCATCAGGCTTTTGCAGAAGAAGCTGGAGACATTGAAGGAGGAGCTAACACGGAGCGATTCCGCTAGGTATGTGGGACTTGTGGATGGAGCCCTTAATTCGCTTAACAAGGATTCACGGGTGGTCAATCTGTTGAAATCAGAGCACTACATTTTGGCCACCGTGCTCGATCCTAGATTTAAAGCCTACCTTGGATCTCTCTTTCCGGCAGACACAAGTCTGCTGGGGTTGAAAGACCTGCTGGTGAGAAAATTGTCAAGTCAAGCGGAACGCGACCTGTCAACATCTCCTCCTTCACATTCTCCCGCAACTGGGGGTGCGAGGAAAAGGCTCAGAATTCCGAGCCCACCCGCTGGCGGTGATGCAGGGCAGTCTGGAGCGACTGCTGATGCTGACATCTGGTCCGGACTGAAGGACCTGACAACGATTACGGACATGTCGTCTACTGTCACTGCATATGATTCTCTCACCATTGAAAGAATCGTGGAGGATTATATGAGTGACCGCATCCAAGTAGGCACGTCACACAGTCCATACTTGTACTGGCAGGAAAAAGAGGCAATTTGGAGGCCATTGCACAAACTGGCTTTATTCTACCTAAGTTGCCCTCCCACAAGTGTGTACTCCGAAAGAGTGTTTAGTGCCGCCGCTCACCTTGTCAGCAATCGGCGTACGAGGTTACATCCAGAAAATGTGGAGAAGATGATGTTCATTAAAATGAATTATAATCAATTCCTCCGCGGAGACATTGACCAGCAGCAATTGCCTCCACAAAGTACACAGGGAGCTGAGATGGTGGATTCCAGTGGGGACGAATTGATAATCTGTGAGGAGGGGGATGTACACGGTGATATATCGGAGGGTGATGATGAGGTGGACATCTTGCCTCTGTAGAGCCAGTTTGTGCAAGGAGAGATTAATTGCTTCTTTTTTGGGGGGGGTCCAAACCAACCCGTCATATCAGTCACAGTCGTGTGGCAGACCCTGTCACTGAAATGATGGGTTGGTTAAAGTGTGCATGTCCTGTTTTGTTTATACAACATAAGGGTGGGTGGGAGGGCCCAAGGACAATTCCATCTTGCACCTCTTTTTTCTTTTATTTTTCTTTGCGTCATGTGCTGTTTGGGGAGGGTTTTTTGGAAGGGACATCCTGCGTGACACTGCAGTGCCACTCCTAAATGGGCCCGGTGTTTGTGTCGGCCACTAGGGTCGCTAATCTTACTCACACAGTCAGCTACCTCATTGCGCCTCTTTTTTTCTTTGCGTCATGTGCTGATTGGGGAGGGTTTTTTGGAAGGGACATCCTGCGTGACACTGCAGTGCCACTCCTAAATGGGCCCGGTGTTTGTGTCGGCCACTAGGGTCGCTAATCTTACTCACACAGTCAGCTACCTCATTGCGCCTCTTTTTTTCTTTGCGTCATGTGCTGATTGGGGAGGGTTTTTTGGAAGGGACATCCTGCGTGACACTGCAGTGCCACTCCTAAATGGGCCCGGTGTTTGTGTCGGCCACTAGGGTCGCTAATCTTACTCACAGTCAGCTACCTCATTGCGCCTCTTTTTTTCTTTGCGTCATGTGCTGATTGGGGAGGTTTTTTTGGAAGGGACATCCTGCGTGACACTGCGGTGCCACTCCTAAATGGGCCCGGTGTTTGTGTCGGCCACTAGGGTCGCTAATCTTACTCACACAGTCAGCTACCTCATTGCGCCTCTTTTTTTCTTTGCGTCATGTGCTGATTGGGGAGGGTTTTTTGGAAGGGACATCCTGCGTGACACTGCAGTGCCACTCCTAAATGGGCCCGGTGTTTGTGTCGGCCACTAGGGTCGCTAATCTTACTCACACAGTCAGCTACCTCATTGCGCCTCTTTTTTTCTTTGCGTCATGTGCTGATTGGGGAGGGTTTTTTGGAAGGGACATCCTGCGTGACACTGCAGTGCCACTCCTAAATGGGCCCGGTGTTTGTGTCGGCCACTAGGGTCGCTAATCTTACTCACACAGTCAGCTACCTCATTGCGCCTCTTTTTTTCTTTGCGTCATGTGCTGATTGGGGAGGGTTTTTTGGAAGGGACATCCTGCGTGACACTGCAGTGCCACTCCTAAATGGGCCCGGTGTTTGTGTCGGCCACTAGGGTCGCTTATCTTACTCACACAGTCAGCTACCTCATTGCGCCTCTTTTTTTCTTTGCTTCATGTGCTGATTGGGGAGGGTTTTTTGGAAGGGACATCCTGCGTGACACTGCAGTGCCACTCCTAGATGGGCCAGGTGTTTGTGTCGGCCACTAGTGTCGCTTAGCTTAGTCATCCAGCGACCTTGGTGCAAATTTTAGGACTAAAAATAATATTGTGAGGTGTGAGGTATTCAGAATAGACTGAAAATGAGTGGAAATTATGGTTTTTGAGGTTAATAATAATATGGGATCAAAATGACCCCCAAATTCTATGATTTAAGCTGTTTTTTAGTGTTTTTTAAAAAAAACACCCGAATCCAAAACACACCCGAATCCGACAAAAAAAATTCGGTGAGGTTTTGCCAAAACGCGGTCGAACCCAAAACACGGCCGCGGAACCGAACCCAAAACCAAAACACAAAACCCGAAAAATTTCAGGCGCTCATCTCTAGTTTAGAGTCCTCGTAACGTAGCTCAGACCTCCTGCGGTAGGCTTCCATGATCCTTACTTTGTCAAGATAGTTCAGCAACTTAAAAATGACTGGTCTAGGGTGTGATTGGGAGGATTGTGAAGATTGTTTATAAAGGCCGATGCGATGGGCCCTTTCTACTAGATAGGAGGTGGGTGAGGATGGGAGATCAAGGGTTGTAGGGAGCCAGCGAGTAACCAAGTCCAGCAGATCTTTTTGTTTGACGGATTCTGGAAGACCAATCAAACGCAGGTTATTCCGGCGATTCCGATTTTTCAGATCTTTGATCTTATCGGTCATGGCTACTAGAGTGCTATCATGCTTTTGCTGCACTGAGTGAATCGCTTCTTGGTCATCCTCCAATGTAGATATTCGATCCGCTGCCGACGTGATGGCCTCCATCAGAGGTGCCAGTTTTGCGTCTAGTAAAGGTGATATGATATCCGATATTTCTCTGGCTCTCTGTATAGAGGATGGGCTGGCCTGGATGTCGGTAAGAACCATGTCATCAGTGCCCCTGCTATGCTCTTTTTCTTTGGCTGACAATTTATTTTTGTTTTGGGAATTCTTATTCGTGCGAGGCGTTTTGGCCACGTATTTTTCCATAACGGGAATTGTAATTCAGTCGCTGTTCAGCAAGGAAAATGGAAAGTTCTTTACACGAGGAGTATAAGGAAGCAGCACTGTTATGAATATATGTAGGAGTGTCAGTGCGAGGTACGCTGCAATGAGGCACACGAGCAGTAATGAGTGAGGGGTGGTGGGGGATGAGAATCCACCTGTGAGCGTTATCAGGTCTGGGGTCAGGCAGTGGCCAGCGCGGTACCTGTGAGACCTTTTGCGCGGTGTGTGGTCGTCGCCCACAGGGGCAGAGGTGAGGAGTGACAGGATATTTGCTTCGCCACCTGTGCCAGTCTGTCAGCGGCCCTGCTCGGTGGAATAGAGTGGGTGTTGTTGGAGCCCAGCGTATCCTCATCAGGGGCAGGAGGCTCTAGGTGCTCTGGGGCTCGGACCAGGGGGGCCAGGAATCGCGGCCGCTGCAGAGGTGAGGTGTGGCACACGCACCTATTCAGGAGAGGGGGGGGGGGTCGCTAGTCAGCGGTGCGGGGTCCGGAGGCTGGTGTGGAGACACAGCAGGATGCTGTGAGCGGCTGGGGATCCCTCAGGCGGCCCGGTCTCCGGTTCTCATGAGACCTAAAATGGCCACCGTCATCTGCAGCACACAGCGTGTGCGGACTTCGGTGGGTGCAGCGAGGGGGAGCGAGCCGGGACGCACGCCACTTTGCTCCCTGCTATCTCCGGGGCCCACTGGTCAATTTTGTCCAGGGGGAGCCGCTGATTCGGGCTAACAGGGACACCTGGATGGAGAGCTCGTGGTGGAAGCAGCCGGGTCGTTCGGGCCACCCACCGGAAGTCGAATCATCACAACTTAAAACAGGTTGAACACGATGGGCAATTTGCCTCTATTCAACCTAAAATACTATGTTACTATGTTACTATATTACTATGCCTACAACCCATATATCAAATGGGACAGGACATGGTGGTGCCAAAGTGACCCACTCCTGGACTATGAGGTTATCCAAACGTTTTTATATTATTTTTTATTATTATTATTATTATTATTCTTCTTCTTCTTCATTGATGTATAAAGTGCCAACATGTCTCACAATGCTAGTAATAAAACACAATAATAACAATTACAATAATTGTAAAATTTAGATAAACAGTCAAACCTGGTTCAGTGGGATCACAAGGGGTGGCACGTTTAGTCTCACAGAGGTACAGTATCTCACTTATCCGGTTTCTCTCTTATCAGTGTTAAAGAAGTGTTTGTTTTACTTATAGAGGTTCTCCCTTCTGCAGGTTCAAACAGTACCTGTTTCACTTATAGAGGTGCCTGAATGCTAAATAAAAATATGTACATTATGTATTCTTAAAAATCTGTACTCTGCAGCACAGCAGTCTTTCTCTCTCTCAGTCTCTCTCTGTTTCACTCTCTCAGCTGTCTGCATGGCGGACAGCTGACGGTTGTCGTAGCCCTGCGATCGCCTCTGCGCGGTCGCTGGGCAGGAGGGGGCGGGCTGGCGGTGTTTAGCCGCTGTTTAGGGGGCACGGTCCAGGCAATGCAGGTGTGCCCGGACTGTTGGGGAGGTGGGCCACAGCGGCTGCGTGACGTCACACGCAGCCTCTGCGACCCGGGCATCAACGAGTAGCTCCCTGCCAGCGCACAGGAGCTGCACTGGCTGGGAGCTGCACTGGCTGGGAGCTGCACTGGCTGGGAGCTACTCCTGAAGTACAAAAGCATCACCGCCGGGCGATGCTTTTGTACTTGTGCGACGGGGCAGGGACTGACATGCGGGGCGGGCTAGCCCTGTGCTGGGCGTCCACCCCACATGTCAATGTGACTGGTCGTAGATGTGCTAAATTTAGCACATCTACGATCAGGTCTGAATTAGCCCCTGAATGCAGTTGTCTCATTTAGAGAAGTTAATAAATTGCACTAATCTCACTCGAAGAGGTCCTTGTACAAATCGTCTCAGTTATAGAGGGTCATTCCGAGTTGATCGCTAGCTGAATTTGTTCACAGCGATTAGGCTAAAAATCGGCAGTTTTGCGCATGCGTATGCGGCGCAATGCGCACGCGCGACGTACGGACACAACGAACGATGTAGTTTTGCACAGGGTCTAGCGATGCATTTCAGTCGCACTGCTTGCCGCAGAGTGATTGACATGAAGTGGGCGTTTCTGGGTGGCAACTGACCGTTTTCAGGGAGTGTGCGGAAAAACGCAGGCGTGCCAGGGAAAATGCAGGCGTGGCTGGGCGAACGCTGGGCGGGTTTGTGACGTCAAATCCGGAACTGAATAGTCTGAAGTGATCGCAAGCGCTGAGTAGGTTTTGAGCTACTCTGAAACTACACAAAAAAAATTTGCAGTCGCTCTGCGATACAACTGTGCGCACTTCTACTAAGCTAAAATACACTTCCAGTGGGTGGCGGCATAGCGTTTGCACGGCTGCTAAAACTAGGTAGCGAGCGATCAACTCAGAATGACCCCCGTAGAGGTGGTTGTTCCAAATAATCAAGAAAAATCAGTCTCAGTTACAGAGGTTTGACAGTCTCACTAACAGAGGTTTTTTCATGCAAAAATGCCTGGACATCACAGCGTACCTTCCAACTGCCCCGATTTTCGCGGGACAGACTCGTGTGTTTGGGACTGTCCCAGCCTGCTGTGATTGGGGGGGGGGGGGGGCAGTTGGGAGGCTCCTGTCAATCACTGCTCTGCCTAGTGGAGCAGCATTGAATAGACGCTGTGCGCATGTGCACAGCGTCTATTCAATGGAAACAGAGGGACAGGGGGCATGCCAGCAGCTCACAGAGCGCTGGACATGCCCCCTTAGTGACCAAATTAAGGGGGCATGGCCTGCGATCAGGACACTCCCATTAAGTCACACCCCTTTTATATAGGCCACACCCTTTTCTGGAACGCGCTCAGGAGTCCCTTTTTCGTTTTCTCACATGTTGGAAGGTATGCTCACAGTCCCAGTAAAAAAGGTTTCCCACTTATCCAGGTCCCACATACCCAGGTTTGACTGTAATAGGAATGAATAAATTGCACCAAATAAATTGCAATCTGGAGGACGGACTCATCATTATGCAATAACAGTCTAGCATTTATATCGCTTGCATAAATGATTATTAGTTTTATTCCTTCATTTCCAGTACTATGCGTTATACGCTAATGTACAATACCAGACTATACAATTACAGACTGAAAACAGGTGAAATGCTTTTGTCTTGAAGCAAAATCTAACAATCTGGGACATTCTGGCTGCTGTTAGCTTTCATCATGCTGTGCCATAAAATAGACATGTGATAGTCGTCGTTTCTTCTTCTTAAAGGAGCTTCCAGTTAGCCTGTGACCTGTGTCCGCAATGCCGGTACTTTGCATAGGAAACACACACTGCCCCATCCTCCTTCCCTCTCATCTGTTATAGGCTCATACAGCAGCGGAGAGAAACAAAAATATGACCACAGGACAAGAACTGCCATCTACAATCCTGAGGCCTTTCTTTCACTTTCAGCTGACTGGAAATTACACCAGCTGCCTTCACACAATAACAGTCACCAGTGCGTAATACTGTACAATGTATGTGAAGTCTGCTATGTTATACTGTGCACACACTTACATTACACTGCTGAGGCTGAACAGGAACAAAGGGGTTAGATACTAATGACATACAGTAGTTCAAACAAATGATCACGTTCAAAGCCGACCAACACTATAATGAGTACAAACAACACAACTACCACTGAGTAAAACACTGCTATTATAAATATCACAAACAACTAAACATTTAAGTTGCTGCTCCTTTAAGATAGCCGAATACCTCACTGAGGGAAGGAAACTAACTGACAAATGTAGGAGCCAGATAATGCAGCAGTTGCGAGTCAAAAATAAATATAAAATAATAACCTAAGATTAAAAAATATTTAGACCATAATAGTTAATACTTAAACATAAGACAAGGCTCATAGAAATACAATGAGCTTGTATCAGAGTCGCAATTACTGCCGCTCTTAGCAACCCTGAATCAGGCCAATGTGAATATGCCTTCCTATTTATGTGAATACCCTGCATCAAGTCAGAGGAGAGAGTTGCTTGTAAATGGAAATAAGATACATATATATATATATATATATATATATATATATACTGCTCAAAAAAATAAAGGGAACACTTAAACAACACAATGTAACTCCAAGTCAATCACACTTATGTGAAATCAAACTGTCCACTTAGGAAGCAACACTGATTGACAATCAATTTCACATGCTGTTGTGCAAATGGAATAGACAACAGGTGGAAATTATAGGCAATTAGCAAGACACCCCCCAATAAAGGAGTTGTTCTGCAGGTGGTGACCACAGTCCACTTCTCAGCTCCTATGCTTTCTAACTGATGTTTTGGTCACTTTTGAAAGCTGGCGGTGCTTTCACCCTAGTGGTAGCATGAGACGGAGTCTACAACCCACACAAGTGGCTCAGGTAGTGCAGCTCATCCAGGATGGCACATCAATGCGAGCTGTGGCAAGAAGGTTTGCTGTGTCTGTCAGCGTAATGTCCAGAGCATGGAGGCGCTGCCAGGAGACAGGCCAGTACATCAGGAAACGTGGAGTAGGCCGAAGGAGGGCAACAACCCAGAAGCAGGACCGCTACCTCCGCCTTTGTGCAAGGAGGAACAGGAGGAGCACTGCCAGAGCCCTGCAAATGACCTCCAGCAAGCCACAAATGTGCATGTGTCTACTCAAATGATCAGAAACAGACTCCATGAGGGTGGTATGAGGGCCCGACGTCCACAGGTGGGGGTTGTGCTTACAGCCCAACACCGTGCAGGACGTTTGGCATTTGCCAGAGAACACCAAGATTGGCAAATTCGCCACTGGCGCCCTGTGCTCTTCACAGATGAAAGCAGGTTCTCACTGAGCACATGTGACAGACGTGAAAGAGTCTGTAGACACCAAGGAGAACGTTCTGCTACCTGCAACATCCTCCAGCATGACCAGTTTGGCAGTGGGTCAGTAATGGTGTGGGGTGGCATTTCTTTGGGGGGCCGCAAAGCCCTCCATGTGCTCGCCAGAGGTAGCCTGACTGCCATTAGGTACCGAGATGAGATCCTCAGACCCCTTGTGAGACCATATGCTGGTGCGGTTGGCCCTGGGTTCCTCCTAATGCAAGACAATGCAAGACCTCATGTGGCTGGAGTGTGTCAGCAGTTCCTGCAAGATGAAGGCATTGATGCTATGGACTGGCCCGCCCGTTCCCCAGACCTGAATCCAATTGAGCACATCTGGGACATCAAGTCTCCCTCCATTCACCAACGCCACTTTGCACCACAGACTGTCCAGGAGTTGGCGGATGCTTTAGTCCAGGTCTCGGAGGAGATCCCTCAGGAGACCATCCACCACCTCATCAGGAGCATGCCCAGGCATTGTAGGGAGGTCATACAGGCACGTGGAGGCCACACACACTACTGAGCCTCATGTTGACTTGTTTTAAGGACATTACATCAAAATTGGATCAGCCTGTAGTGTGTTTTTCCACTTTAATTTTGAGTGTGACTCCAAATCCAGACCTCTATGGGTCAATAAATTTGATTTCCATTGATAATTTTTGTGTGATTTTGTTGTCAGCACATTCAACTATGTAAAGAACAAAGTATTTAATAAGAATATTTCATTCATTCAGATCTAGGATGTGTTATTTTAGTGTTGCCTTTATTTTTTTGAGCAGTGTATATGTATATATATATATATATATATATATATATAAATACGCAATAGTGTACAAAGCGCTGCAATCTACAAGATAAAAAGTGAACAACAGTCCTTTTGTCAATTTATGAACTAGTAGCACCCCCGTTATATCAATAGGGTGGCTGCTTGAAAGTCCTCAAATGTGGCTCTATTTCCAAAAAGCCAATGTTCAGTATATAGTATAGTATATAGAGGTGGTAGGACCCAGCGCCTCTCGTGCAAGCAGTGTCAATAGCTCTATATATATCCCCTAGAAGAAGTCCTACAGGAGTAACAAAAGGACGAAACGCGTTGGACACTGTTTAAACTCCTCCACAGACTTTCAGATAAGCTTCTGTTTCTCATTTTTATTGTACGAGTCTAATTTATATGTGTTTTGTATGTCTAATTAAAATATTATAAAAAGACTATATCACACTATTAGCTCTTTCCCATTTTGGGAGTATCTATTTTCTGGTTTTAAGGTATGGAGTCATCCTGCAGAACTTAAGATGCTGTTTTAAAGACCCCTGCTATATACGAAGTACCCAGATTCAGAGGGTATTATTATGTATACAGGTTGAGTATCCCTTATCCAAAATGCTTGGGACCAGAGGTATTTTGGATATCGGATTTTTCCGTATTTTAGAATAATT
The DNA here is from genome assembly GCF_028390025.1 of Pseudophryne corroboree. Taxonomy (NCBI): domain Eukaryota; kingdom Metazoa; phylum Chordata; class Amphibia; order Anura; family Myobatrachidae; genus Pseudophryne; species Pseudophryne corroboree. The sequence continues at coordinate 811,559,151 of NC_086447.1, forward strand.
AGATACCATAATGAGATATCATGGTGATTGGATCTAAACCTAAGCACAGAATGCATTTATGTTACATATACACCTTATACACACAGCCTGAAAGTAATTTTAGCCAATATTTTTTATAACTTTGTGCATTAAACAAAGTGTGTCTACATTCACACAATTAATTTATGTTTCATATACACCTTATATACACAGCCTGAAGGTCATTTAATACAATATTATTAATAACTTTGTGTATTAAACAAAGTTTGTGTACATTGAGCCATCAGAAAACAAAGGTTTCACTATCTCAGTCTCACTCAAAAAAGTCCGTATTTCGGAATATTCCGTATTTCGGAATATTTGGATATGGGATACTCAACCTGTATATTATTTTTCCTCTCACAAGGATGTGGGCACACGAGTTTTATTCATACTCACTATTACACGTGGTGTTATAAATATTGCAATATTGCACTATCAGGGATCTTGTTCTTCTTTTATACTCCACACATCGGATGAGTCTGGAGCACGGAGAAAGGAGAGACAGGAGTAACAAGACCCTGCTACACGTTTGAATTTTTCATCTATGTGGTACGCATATAAATACTTATAGAGCCATTGACACTGTTTGCACGAGAGGCGCTGGGTCCTACCACCTATATATATATATATATATATATATATATACTGTATTTCTCTCTCTTTCTCTAAATTAGTATTATCCTTTATTTATATAGCACCACAAGTGATCTGGAGGTGGGTGGGCCCCAGAGCACCCACTATAGCTATGCCCTTGTGTATGGGATGACAGTGGCAGTAAATGTTTGATGTATTAACCAACATTTCAAGGTAAAACACCTCTTCATCAAGGTCGAGACAAGGGCCCCACTGGCAGAGCTGGATTAAGGCTTTTGTGGGGGGGGGGGGATGCGGTGCACTTAAGACAGGGGGACCCTAAAGTATATTATGTAAATTATTTATATATATATATATATATATATATATATGGGTAAGGGCAGGGATGATGAGGGGGAGTTAAAGGGAGGGGGAGGGTACTGAGTGAGAGATACAGGGAGGGTGAGGGAAAAGGTGCTGAAGGGGAGATACAGCAAGGATGAGGGTAGGGGTTCTGAAGGGGAGATACAGGGAGGGTGAGGGTGCTGAGATGAGTTACAGGTAGGGTGAGGGTAAGGGCACTGAGGGGGAGATACAGGGAGGGTGAGGGTGCTGAGGGGAGTTACAGTGAGGGTGAGGGCAAAGGTGCTGAAGGGGAGATACAGCAAGGATGAGGGTAGGGGCGCTGAAGGGGAGATACAGGGAGGGTGAGGGTAAGGGCACTGAGGGGGAAATACAGGGAGGGTGAGGGCAAAGGTGCTGAAGGGGAGATACAGCAAGGATGAGGGTAGGGGTTCTGAAGGGGAGATACAGGGAGGGTGAGGGTAAGGGCACTGAGGGGGAAATACAGGGATGGTGAGGGTGCTGAGGGGAGTTACAGTGAGGGTGAGGGCAAAGGCGCTGAAGGGGAGATACAGCAAGGGTGAGGGTAGGGGCGCTGAAGGGGAGATACAGAGAGGGTGAGGGTAGGGGGGCTGAGGGGGAGATACAGAGAGGGTGAGGGTAGGGGGGCTGAGGGGGAGATACAGGGAAGGTGAGGGCGCTGTGGGGGAGTTACAGGATGAGGACAGGGACACTGAGGGGTAGATACAGGGAGGGTGAGGGGGCTGAGGGGGAGATACAGGGACAAAATATTTGTTTCAGGAAAGAAAAAAAAATATTATATACACATGATGTTACATACTGTACTATACTCAAAAAATCATACTTTCTTATTCAAAATAATGTAAATAATGAAGTATTACCAGACAATATCGCACGTCCATCCTCCCCTCCTGACATCACATTTATGTAGCAAATACCTTACAGCAAGGTACAGGTCCAGAGGGTAAAGGAGGAGGCTGTGCATGGCGCGGTACAGGGGTGACAGCGGCAGCACATGGCATGATGTCTTCACAGCACGGGCGGGCGCCGGGTTCCCATTGGTTACTAGGCAGGGGGTGGATCAGCGCCGGCGGCTCTCACAGTGTGTGTAGTATGACGGTTATCTTTGGGGAGCACAGCACCACGCCTTGGATCGGTAAAAGAGATCCGATCTGAGGCGGGTGATAGGGGGCCCTCTCAGATGGGGGGGGGGGCAGGGTACTTACCCCCAGAGCCCCCCTTAACCCGGCTGTGCCCACAGGGGTAAAGGGGAAACTCCCGGTGGTCCACCCCCTCATATGGGGAACTGGTTTCATACTATGCAATTGAATTATACATATGTTCCGTACTATGTTTCTGGAAAGGGGTAGAGCTAATAAAAAAAATGATCAATAGATTTTTATTTTTATATTTATTTATTTTTTATTTATTTTTTAGAAAAGAAGGCACTCAAAATGGACTTTAAAACAAAACTCATCTCATGGAAAATAAATTTTGGCCCAGGAGAAGTTCAGGAACCCAGTTCCTGATTATGTCATATTTAAAGGAGAGATTCAGGAAAAAGAGCACTGCATAGGTTATATTATACTGCACAGGACCATGATGTATTGTTTATGGGTTGGGTATGGCTTACCAGCGGCCGGGACCTCTGCGGGCAGCATCCCGTCGCCGGGATCCCGTCCGCAGAATGCCAGTGGGGGTGGGGCAAGCACAACGAAGCCTCTTGCGGGCTCAGTTGCAAGGGTTCTATTCCCACTCTATGAGTGTCATGGAATAGTCCCTGCTAGTCGTAACTGGTCACATAACTACATCCCTTTTCTATAGTGCATTGCTGTTATTTATCTGGTACAATATCATGCGTGGACTAGAATGCTTAGGGCAGTGGTGACTGGCCTCACCCCTAAGCATAGGCCCCTATCACTGCATTCCCCGGTGGGCCCTTCATGTCCCAGTCCGATACTTATCAAAACTATACTTCTGTTTGTGACCCTGACGAAACGTGTTTACTGCTCCTGTTGTACCTGAGTGCCCGTTTATCTTGGAAAGTATACGCACACAGACATTAATGTATTTTATTTTTTTAAGTAATGTTTGTTTAAAGCACAATTACATAAGATACAATTACCAGCTGAATAAAATGGTCATTAAGTTTCTCTTGATAAAAAAATAAAGATGAGGTATAACATTATTGTCTTCCAACTTTACCCTCCAGCTCTGTTCAGTTAGTTAAGTTAGTACAGTTACTTGACAGAAGAGCTGACATTCTCAAATCGTGAGAATGTAGATTCTTCAGCCTTGAAAGGAATCCCTTTTCCCCTGCTACATCACATTGCCTATACATTTGTCTCCAGTTCTCTTAAAACTTTATATCAGTCAGGGTCATCATCATCCAAACCCCCGTCTCTCAGTATATCCTAAACCCATGGCATGGAGCAAGTCTCCGGAATGTAGTCACTTAATAACCTTCAAGGGTTTACTGTCACCAGTCCTAAGACGCATTCTAAAATTCACCTCTTCTAGGAAGCATTTCACTATCTGTACTCCTAATTATGCTGACAATGATATCCGAAGAACGCTAACATTCTATGCTGTCACTCTAATGGAAGACTGCTACTTCCAGCTAAGGAGCATTGTATGCTATGATGGTATGGAACCACTGCCAATAACTGTTTCAGTATCGTAGTGTTTGTTACTACTCGCTTACTGTACAGTGAATGGAACTATGGGTGGTATCCTATTAGCCAAAATTCTCTTTTGGCCGGTAAAAACGGCCAGAAATTGCAATGTTTGACCAATGATCATTATCACGGTATCCAATTAGAGGCTTAAACTGGACCCGCAGTTTAAGACCTGGAGGGGGGCAACAACAGGGCGTTGACGTGATGCGCTCGCATGTTAGTGGGGGGGGGGGGGGCAGGACCCATCATACGGGGTGGCCTTGCCCTGTGCTGGGCGCCCCCTGCATGTTAGAGAAGTGAGTTGTAGTTTTACGACTTTTGGCAAAACTACAACTGAAGCTGAATTAGGCCCTTTATCCAGCGGTTTGAAGGCTTATGGCCTGATTCTGTGGTGGGCGTGAAGCAAAAAATAGCAAATAACTTTGTACCATGGTACAACTACGTTGCACTGCAGGTGGGGCAGAGATTTACAGATGAGAGTTGTCCAAACTTAAATCTTAATTGCAGTGTAAAAATAAAGCTGTATTTATGGGCTACATACAAAAGCAGACAGTATTTACCCTACATACACAAAAAATAAATGTGTTTGCACCTCTTGCATTACAATATGGTTTGCCAAGGAGCATTTTTTTTTGCTTTACTCCCAATTTAGAATCAGGCCCTTGATCTGCACAGATTTGCAGCAGTTTTGAAAGGCCAAACTCACTGGTAATTTCAGTCAAATCACCCCGAAAACTGCCAGAAAATGGCTCTGTCTGGTGATTCAAAAGATTGGTCAAACTGCACGTCCACTCAGCCATAACTTAAAAAGGAAAGGCATTAGCCTAAAGGTTGCAATTATTATTATTTCATTTAGGGGGTCAAAACAAATACATTATTTTGCATATGGGTCACAGTCATTTAATAAATGTATTATTGAGGGCAAATGACCAAGTTAATCTATTAGCGCAAAATAATATTTACCAAATATCACCACTTGGCTGGCTTGAATGCATGAGATGCGACCACACCAAGCAGGATTTTGCCTGAAACGATTGCATATGGGGGGTAATTCAAAGTTGATCGCAGCAGGAAATTTTTTAGCAGTTGGCCAAAACCATTTGTACTGCAGGGGAGGCAGATATAACATGTGCAGAGAGAGTTAGATTTGGGTGGGTTATTTTGTTTCTGTGCAGGGTAAATACTGTCTGCTTTATTTTTACACTGCAATTTAGATTGCAGATTGAACACACCACACCCAAATCTAACTCTCTCTCTGCACATGTTATATCTGCCTCCCCTGCAGTGCACATGGTTTTGCCCAACTGCTAAAAAATTTCCTGCTGCGATCAACTTGGAATTACCCCCATAATGTGTGTCAGAGTAGCCTGCTGGCAGCTGCTGGAAGCTAATCTTCCTGTAGCTGCAAGACTCAGCCCACTTGATCAGCCCCTCAGTTGCCACAGCAAACTCTTCTCATCCCCCTCCTGTCAACTGGGCTACAGATGGGGAGGCAATCCTAAAAGCCTACCCACGGCTGCAGGAAAACATTCTTCCTACAGCCTGAGCTCAGGGTAGCTGCCTTCTCTCTCCTGGCTACTGCTGAAGGGGGAACAGGCCCTACATCAATTTAAATGATAGATGTTTAAATAAAAATCGGAAAGGCTGGGTCCACACATTGCCTTTTAGCGGGTCCCGTTCAGTGGGACCCGCTTGGCAGGAAGGAGCCTGCACATGAGCTCCTATGCAGCCGCCCATACATATGCGGCGGCACCACATCCACCGGACCCAACCGTAGCATGCCAAAACAGTATGACCGGATTTCAAGGAGAACACATACATTTGAATGTATGTGTTTACACAGTACGGCTGTTCTGCACTGTGTTCTACCTGAAATCGGGTCATGGCACTGGCCGGATACCGTTCTGCGGCATTCAGCAAAAAGGCTATGTGTGACCCTAGCCAAAAAAGTGGATCTGTGCTGTACTGTGAAGTTTTACAAAATAAAAACCAAGATCAATATTGAATGCATACTCTATAACTGGGGCCACCTAAATAGAAAGAAACTGTACATGGGGACTGTAGACATGGACTGTAGCCAACACTGAATTATGACTGACTACGCTTGCCACAGGTTCTATTCTCCTTTTATGGGTGTCGTGGACACCCATAGAGGGGGAATCACCTACCTCACCGGTATAACGGCGGCGGTATGGTGGCCCTGTCGTGATCCCGGCGTCAGTATTGCAACCAACCGTATCCCAACTATCGGTATACTGACTGCATACCATTTTAATTATCCTTGTTATTTTCATTCTATCCATAAAAAACCCCATAAGTATGATTTATGGGTAGAATGAAAATAGCAAGGATAATTTAAATGTTATGATATACATAATCATCAGTTTGAAGGAAATAAACTTTTATTTAAAATGTAAACTTTATGCTAAACATTCAACAAGAACAGGTTAAGGACATTTTTTAAGCACAGAAAACAGTCAGATATATCTGTCAGAAGCGAATGTGTGGTCATGTGATTGTTATTAATAATATCACATGACTCTAGAGTCACGTCTCTGCAGCTGTTTGTGTCCCAACACATCAGCTAGCTGCTTATTAACAAAAACACAATTTTTTAAAATGTACTAAAACAGACTTTTTTTCTACTTGACAGTATTCAATATTGTTCTGTAATAATTTTGAATAATGAGTATTTAGCGCTGTTTTAGCCATCAGTAAAATGTATGCACCCACTTTACCTTATTTGAAATTGACTGTAATATAAATATATATTTACTTTTAATTTCAGCATTTTTCACTTGTTTTAATTGACATACCTGACAAAACCGTTGATTCTCCTGATACAGCCCTAATTTTTGCCTCCAAAATGATGTCCATTGAAAATCATGCTTGTTGTCGTGTGCGTAGGACATGATAAAGCGGTGTGCTCAGAGGAATGGACTGTTTTGTGCAAAATTTCTTATAGGGAATTATTGTCAGGTAAAAATTCATAAATGGTAAATAATAACTTTAATATTTTAAAAAGATAAGATCATTTGTAAAAATAGGATTTTAATACCTACCGGTAAATCCTTTTCTCTTAGGGGGTAATTCCAAGTTGATCGCAGCAGGAAATTTTTTAGCAGTTGGGCAAAACCATGTGCACTGCAGGGGGGGCAGATATAACATTTGCAGAGAGAGTTAGATTTGGGTGTGGTGTGTTCAATCTGCAATCTAAACTGCAGTGTAAAAATAAAGCAGCCAGTATTTACCCTGCACAGAAACAAAATAACCAACCCAAATCTAACTCTCTCTGCACATGTTATATCTGCCTTCCCTGCAGTGCACATGGTTTTGCCCAACTGCTAAAAAATGTCCTGCTGCGATCAACTTGTTAGTCCGTAGAGGATGCTGGGGTCACCATAAAACCATGGGGGTACAGACGGGATCCGCAGGAGACATGGGCACTTTAAGACTTTGAAAGGGTGTGAACTGGCTCCTCCCTCTATGCCCCTCCTCCAGACTCCAGTTATAGCAACTGTGCCCAGGGAGACGGACATTTCCAGGAAAGGATTTATTGTTAAACTAAGGTGAGATTCATACCAGCTCACACCTCAAACATGCCGCACAACGTGGCATTCAACAGAACACAAGTCAACGGCATGACCAATTTCAGCAACAGGCTGACTATAAACATAACACAACATGTGGGTAACCACAACTAATAACTGCAGATACAGTACGCACTGGGACGGGTGCCCAGCATCCTCTACGGACTAAGAGAAAAGGATTTACCGGTAGGTATTAAAATCCTATTTTCTCATACGTCCTAGAGGATGCTAGGGTCACCATAGGACCATGGGGTTATACCAAAGCTCTAAACATGGGCGGGAGAGTGCGGATGACTCTGCAGCACTGATTGACCGAACTTGAGGTCTTCATCGGCTCTGGTGTCAAACTTGTAGAACTTTGCAAAGGTGTTTGACCCCGACCAAGTAGCTGCTCAGCAAAGTTGTAATGCCGAGACCACCGGGCAGCCGCCCAGGATGAGCCCACCTTTCTAGTAATATGGGCCTTCACCGATTCCGGTAACGGCAATCCAGCCGTGGAATGAGCATGCAGAATCGTGTTACAAATCCAGCGTGCAATGGTCTGCTTGGAAGCAGGACACCCAACCTTGTTGGGAGCATACAGGACAAACAGAGCCTCTGTTTTCCTAATCTGAGCCGTTCTGGCGACATAAATCTTCAAAGCTCTGACCACATCCAGGGATTTCGACTCAGCGAAGGCGTCAGTAGCCACAGGTACCACAATAGGTTAATTTATGTGGAAAGAGGAAACCACCTTCGGTAAAAATTGCTGACGTGTCCTCAATTCAGCTCTATCTTCATGGAAGATCAAATAAGAGCTCTTGTGAGACAAGGCCGCTAACTCAGACACCCGCCATGCAGATGCCAAGGCCAACAGGATGACCACTTTCCAAGTGAGGAACTTCAACTCCACCTTCCGTAAAGGTTCAAACCAATGTGATTGAAGGAACTGCAACACCACATTAAGATCCCATGGCGCCACTGGAGGCACAAATGGAGGTTGGATGTGCAACACGCCTTTCAAGAAAGTCTGAACTTCTGGAAGGGAGGCCAATTGTTTCTGAAAGAAAATCGATAAGGCTGAAATCTGTACCTTAATTGAGCCTAATTTTAGGCCCGCATCCACACCTGCTTGTAGAAAATGGAGAAAACGTCCTAGGCGAAACTCTTCCGTAGGAACCCCCTTGGATTCACACCAAGAGACATATTTTCTCCAAATACGGTGGTAATGTGTAGATGTTACCCCTTTTCTGGCCTGAATAAGTGTGGGAATGACTTCACTGGGAATACCCTTACAGGCTAGGATTTTGCGCTCAACCGCCATGCCGTCAAACGCAGCCGCGGTAAGTCCTGATGAATGCACGGCCGCTGTTGTAACAGGTCCTCACGCAGAGGAAGAGGCCAGGGATCTCCTATGAGTGATTCCTGAAGATCTGGATACCAGGCCCTCCTTGGCCAGTCTGGGACAATGAGGATCGCCTGAATCTTTGTTCTTCTTATGATCTTTAGAACTTTTGGAATGAGAGGAAGTGGAGGGAATACATACACCGACTGAAACACTCACGGTGTCACCAGTGCATCCACTGCAATTGCTTGAGGGTCCCTTGACCAAGAACAATATCTTTGAAGCTTCTTGTTGAGACGTGATGCCATCATGTCTACTTGAGGAACTCCCCAATGACTTGTCACCTCTGCGAAGACTTCTTGGTGGAGGCCCCACTCTCCTGGAAAGTCTGCATCCCAGTTGTCCACTCCTGGAATGAAGATCGCTGACAGGGCGCTTGTATGCTTTTCCGCCTAGCAAAAAATCCTTGTGGCTTCTGCCATCGCCGCTCTGCTTTTCGTTCCGCCCTGACGGTTTATGTACGCTACTGCTGTTACATTGTCCAACTGGATCAGTACAGGTAGATCTCGAAGATGTTCCGCTTGCAGAAGGCCGTTGTAAATGGCCCGTAACTCCAGAACATTTATGTGTAGACAAGTTTCCTGACTTGACCATCTTCCTTGGAAGTTTTCTCCCATTGTGACTGCCCCCCAGCCTCTGAGGCTTGCATCCGTGGTCACTAGGATCCAGTCCTGTATCCCGAACCTGCGCCCCTCTAGGAGATGAGAGCTGTGCAGCCACCACAGGAGTGAGACCCTGGTCTTGGACGGCAGGATTATCCTCCGGTGCATGTGTAGATGGGACCCGGACAACTTGTCCAACAGGTCCCACTGGAATACTCTGGCATGGAACCTGCCAAACTGAATGGCCTCGTAGGCCGCAACCATCTTCCCCAGCAACCGAATGCATTGATGGATTGACACTCTTGCTGGTTTCAAAATTTGTTTGACCAGACTCTGAAGTTCCAGAGCCTTTCCCACTGGAAGAAAAACTCTGTAGTTCTGTAGTTCTGTGTCAAAAACGACAACCGCATCGTCGGAATCAACTGTGATTTTGGCAAGTTTAGGAGCCAACCATGTTGTTGAAGAACTGTCAGGGAGAGAGCAACGCTTTGCACCAACTGTTCCCTTGATCTCGCCTTTATCAGGAGATCGTCCAAGTATGGGATAATCGTGACTCCTTGCTTGCGAAGGAGAACCATCATCTCTGCCATCACTTTGGTGAAAATCCTTGGAGCCGTGGATAGACCAAACAGCAACGTTTGAAATTGGTAATGACAATCCTGAATTGCAAACCTCAGGTAAGCCTGATGTGGAGCATAAATGGGGACATGTAGGTAGGCATCCTTTATGTCCACCGATATCATAAAATCCCCTTCCTCCAGACTGGAGATCACTGCTCGGAGAGACTCCATCTTGAATTTGAATTTCTTTAGGTAGAAATTTAGGGATTTCAGGTTTAGGATTGGTCTGACCGAGCCGTCCGGCTTCGGGACCACAAACAGGCTCGAATAAAAACCCGCTCCCTGTTGTGACAGGGGAACCTTGTCGATAACTTGATTTAGACACAATTTTTCTATTGCGTCGCAAACTACCTCCCTGTCTGGAAGAGAAGCTGGTAAGGCCGATTTGAAAAAACGGCGAGGGGGGACGCCTTGAAACTCCAGTGTGTATCCTTGGGATACTATTTGTAACACCCATGGGTCTAGGTCCGAATGAACCCAAAACTGACTGAAGAATTTGAGACGTGCCCCCACCGGTGCAGACTCCCGCATAGGAGCCCCAACGTCATGCGGTGGAATTGGCAGAAGCCTGGGAGGACTTCTGCTCCTGGGAGCCTGACAAGGCTGGTGAACGTTTACCTCTTCCCCTTCCCCTAGTGGCAAGGAAGGAAGAACCTCGGCCCTTTCTGTATTTATTGGGCCGAAAGGACTGCATCTGGTAGTGGTGCATCTTCTTTTGTTGTGGAGGAACATAAGGCATGACTTACCCGCGGTAGCTGTAGATACCAAATCATCAAGGCCGTCACCAAACAAGGTCTTACCTTTATATGGTAGAGATTCCATACTTTTCTTGGAATCCGCGTCGGCATTCCATTGGTGAATCCACAACGCTCGCCTAGCTGAGACTGCCATGGCATTGGCCTTTGATCCCAAAAGACCAATATCTCTCGCAGCTTCCTTAAGGTATGCTGCAGCGTCCTTGATATATCCCAGCGTTAAGAGGATGCTATCCCTATCTAGGGTATCTATTTCAGAAGACAAGTTGTCTGCACACTTTTCGATAGCACTACTTACCCACGCAGACGCAATGACAGGTCTGAGTAGCGTACCTGTGGTCGCATAAATGGACTTTAACGTAGTTTCTTGTTTACGATCCGCAGGATCCTTAAGGGCCGCTGTGTCAGGTGACGGAAGAGACACCTTTTTAGACAAACGTGACAGGGCCTTGTCCACAGTGGGGGGGTGACTCCCACTTTTCCCTATCTGCCGAGGGAAATGGATAAGCTACCATAATTCTTTTGGGAATCTGAAACTTTTTGTCAGGACCTTCCCAGACTTTTTTAAAAAGCGTATTCAGTTCATGAGAGGGAGGAAACGTTATCTCAGGTTTCCTTTCCTTATACAAACAGACCCTTTTATCAGGGACAGCCGGGTCCTCAGTGATATGTAATACCTCTTTAACCGCCACAATCATGTACTGAATGCTCTTTGCCAATTTTAGATCTAATCTGGAATCGCTATAGTCGACACTGGAATCAGTGTCCGTGTCGGTATCAGCCAACTGGGTAAACGTACGTTTCTGCGACCCTGAGGGGACCTGACTTTGCAGTAACATATCTTCTATAGATTTCTTCCATGCCTGGGTCTGAGACTCAGACTTATCCAGCCTCTTACTAATAAGAGCCACATTAGCATTCAGGGAGTTCAACACATTTACCCAATCAGGTGTCGGCGGCGCCGACAGGGTCACCCCCACAGCCGTTTGTGTCCCTAACACAGCCTCCTCCTGGGAATAGCCTTCATCCTCAGACATGTCGACACACGTGCACCAAACACCCACAGACACACCGGGCATATAGGGGACAGACCCAGTAGCGGATCTTGCCACGGGCAAGCAGTACTTTTGCCCGGGGCGCCGCCTTCCGGAGGGCGCAGGGCGCCCTCCGGAGGGCGCCGCACCAGGGCAAGATCCGCTACTGGTGTGTGCCCCCTGCTGCCCGCTGCCCGCTGCCCCCGGCCGCTACTGCTGGGAAGGGAAACTAGACGCGTACGCGTCTAGTTTCCCTTCGTGGAGAGGACCTTTGCTGTGCGGTGCGCGATGACGTCATCGCGCACCGCACATCAATTCAGCTGTACAGGGGGCGTAAATGACCACGCCCCCTGTACAAAGCCACGCCCCCTAAAGCCGCCCGGGGCGCCACAAGCCCCGGAGCCGGCCCTGGACAGACCCACAGTAAAGTCTGTCAGAGAGACACAGAGGAGATTTGCCAGCTCACAACCCAGCGCTAACCCTGAATTTACTTCAAACCCAAAGCGCTTTCACAATCATATAATTATATATATATATATATATATATATAGCACCAATGATCTGCCTCCCCCCTGTACTTGTCAGTGTGATGGAGGACCAGCATCTCTGCGGAGAGGAAATGGCACCGTGAGCTGTGAGGAAGAAGCTCTGCCCCCTCAATGGCGCACTTCTGTCCCACTTTTTTTTTATGAATATACGGGAGTTAGGACGTCCCCTCTTGCCAGTAAATATGAGGATGTTTTCAGCTGCCCAGGGCGCCCCCTCGCGCCCTGCACCCTGTAGTGCTGTTTGTGTGGGAGCTCGGCGCACAGCGTCTGCCCGCTGCGCGGTACCTCAGAAAATGCCGTCAGTGAGGCTGAAATCTTCTTTACTTCGGTTACTCACCTGTCTTCTGACTTCTGGCTCTGTAAGGGGGTGACGGCAGGCTGTGGGAGCGAGCATCTGAGCGTACCCCGCGATCAAACCCTCAGGAGCTAATGATGTCCTGTAGCCAGAAGCAGAGCCCTTGAACTCACTGGAAGTAGGTCATACTTCTCTCCCCTAAGTCCCACGAAGCAGGGAGACTGTTGCCAGCAGCCTCCCTGAAAATAAAAAACCTAACAAAAAAGTATTTACAGAGAAACTCAGTAGAGCTCCCCTTAGTGCGTCCAGTCTCACTGGGCACAATTCTAAAACTGGAGTCTGGAGGAGGGGCATAGAGGGAGGAGCCAGTTCCCACCCTTTCAAAGTCTTAAAGTACCCATGTCTCCTGCGGATCCCGTCTATACCCCCATGGTTCTATGGTGACCCCAGCATCCTCTAGGACGTATGAGAAATATTGGTATTAATCAGGGGTGGATTGAGATCTTAAATGGCCCTGGAAAAACTGTAGAAGTGGGCTGGACCAGATCAACTGCCGCCGGGGGCCCACTAAAAAAGTAGGCGGGATTAGCGTATTATTATCCATAACTCCCAACTTTCTAAAACTGAAAGGAGGGACACTGGTTAGGGGGTGTGGCCTCACAGGTACTGGTGTGGCCTTGCTGTATGTGGTAATGAGGGTGTGGATAGTGTAGTACAATGCAGCCTTATTACACCTCTCACTGATACACCTGCAATGTTGAGGCTATATGTGGAACTGAGGGTACAGGTACTGTAGCACAATGCAGCCTTATTACATGTCTTACATGGTACAGCTGTAAGCCTGCAAAGGTGAGGCTGTAAGTGGTACTGAGGGTGCGGTTAGTGTAGTACAATGCAGCCTTATTACATGTCTCACTGATACTATAGCTGACATGGTGAGGCTGTATGTGGTACTGAGGGTGCGGGAAGTGTAGTACAATGCAGCCTTATTACACCTCTCACTAATATACCTGCAATGGTGAGGCTGTAAGTGGTAATGAGGATGTGGGTAGTGTAGTACAATGCAGCCTTAGTACACCTCTCAATGATACACCTGCAATGGTGAGGCCAGGGGCGTCGGAATGGGGGGGGCAAGGGGGCAGTTTGCTCCCCACCAAACATGAGAGAGGCGCCATCCGCCCAGATCACCTGCCTGTGCATGCCACCGCCGGTGCCTCCAGCAGCACTGGAGCCCACTGTATAAAGTAACTCCTGCTAGTATAGTGCAGGCAGCACCAGAGCCGGCCCTAGGCATAACAGGCAAATGCGGCAGTAGGACCATCTCAAGCCTTTAAGGTCCGCCTGTCATCCCCGACAGAATGTATTTAGCGTTCTGCCACACAGGAACCATGCGGGCGCCGCGGCGCTGCGCGCACGTGGAGGGAAGGAAGTATCACTGATTACCAGCAAAAGTACATGTGGGGGCGGGACGGGGAGCCGCGAGTGCTGACAGAGAGTGAGGGCGGGCTCTAGCAGTTTGTGCCTGTCCCCTCTCTATCTCCTTAACGCTGCATGTGAACAGAAAAAAATGATGGTGGAGCCGATGGAAGCACCTGCAACTCAAGTCTGATCTGCTGCGTCTTCTCCTGTGTGCTGACTGAGTTCCTCCTCCGCTGGGTGCAGCTCAATCACAATCTTAGGTGATATTATCACTAGAGATGAGCGGGTTCGGTTCCTCGGAATCCGAACCCGCCCGAACTTCAGCTTTTTTTACACGGATCCGAGCGACTTGGATCTTCCCGCCTTGCTCGGTTAACCCGAGCGCGCCCGAACGTCATCATGACGCTGTCGGATTCTCGCGAGGCTCGGATTCTATCGCGAGACTCGGATTCTATATAAGGAGCCGCGCGTCGCCGCCATTTTACACGTGCATTGAGATTGATAGTGAGAGGACGTGGCTGGCGTCCTCTCCGTTTAGAGAAGAAATAGATAGGAGAGTGAGAGTGAGACAGTGACACTTCATTTACTGGAGCTTAGGAGGAGTACTCAGACAGAGAGTGCAGAATTTTGCTGATAGTATTAGTTAGTTATACTAGTGACTGACCAGTGACCACCAGTGCAGCTTTATATTATTTAATATAATCCGTTCTCTGCCTGAAAAAACGATACACAGTGACTCAGTCACATACCATATCTGTGCTCAGCCCAGTGTGCTGCTGCATCATCTATGTATAATATCTGACTGTGCTCACACAGCTTAATTGTGGGGGAGACTGGGGAGCAGTTAGGTTATAGCAGGAGCCAGGAGTACATATTAAAATTAAACAGTGCACACTTTTTTTCTGCAGGAGTGCCACTGCCAGTGTGACTGACCAGTGACCTGACCACCAGTATATAGTATACTATATTGTATTGTGAATGTCTGCCTGTAAAAGTTAAACACACGTCGTGTGACTTGTGTGGTGTTTTTTTATTCTATAAAATAAAAAACTCATTCTGCTGACAGACAGTGTCCAGCAGGTCCGTCATTATATAATATATACCTGTCCGGCTGCAGTAGTGATATATATATATTTTTTATATCATTATTTATCATCCAGTCGCAGCAGACACAGTACGGTAGTTCACGGCTGTAGCTACCTCTGTGTCGGCACTCGGCAGTCCATCCATAATTGTATACCACCTACCCGTGGTTTTTTTTTTCTTTCTTCTTTATACATACTACATCTCATTATCATCCAGTCTATATTAGCAGCAGACACAGTACAGTACGGTAGTCCACGGCTGTAGCTACCTCTGTGTCGGCACTCGGCAGTCCGTCCATAATTGTATACCACCTACCCGTGGTTTTTTTTTTCTTTCTTCTTTATACATACTACATCTCATTATCAACCAGTCTATATTAGCAGCAGACACAGTACGGTAGTCCACGGCTGTAGCTACCTCTGTGTCGGCACTCGGCAGTCCATCCATAATTGTATACCACCTACCCGTGGTTTTTTTTTCTTTCTTCTTTATACATACTACATCTCATTATCATCCAGTTTATATTAGCAGCAGACACAGTACAGTACGGTAGTTCACGGCTGTAGCTACCTCTGTGTCGGCACTCGGCAGTCCATCCATAATTGTATACCACCTACCCGTGGTTTTTTTTTCTTTCTTCTTTATACATACATACTACATCTCTTTATCAACCAGTCTATATTAGCAGCAGACACAGTACGGTAGTCCACGGCTGTAGCTACCTCTGTGTCGGCACTCGGCAGTCCATCCATAAT
Source organism: Pseudophryne corroboree (assembly GCF_028390025.1). NCBI lineage: Eukaryota > Metazoa > Chordata > Amphibia > Anura > Myobatrachidae > Pseudophryne > Pseudophryne corroboree. The sequence goes on from NC_086447.1 coordinate 811,574,874, forward strand.
TGTATACCACCTACCCGTGGTTTTTTTTTCTTTCTTCTTTATACATACATACTACATCTCTTTATCAACCAGTCTATATTAGCAGCAGACACAGTACGGTAGTCCACGGCTGTAGCTACCTCTGTGTCGGCACTCGGCAGTCCGTCCATAATTGTATACCACCTACCCGTGGTTTTTTTTTCTTTCTTCTTTATACATACATACTACATCTCTTTATCAACCAGTCTATATTAGCAGCAGACACAGTACGGTAGTCCACGGCTGTAGCTACCTCTGTGTCGGCACTCGGCAGTCCATCCATAATTGTATACCACCTACCCGTGGTTTTTTTTTTCTTTCTTCTTTATACATACTACATCTCATTATCATCCAGTCTATATTAGCAGCAGACACAGTACAGTACGGTAGTCCACGGCTGTAGCTACCTCTGTGTCGGCACTCGGCAGTCCATCCATAATTGTATACCACCTACCCGTGGTTTTTTTTTCTTTCTTCTTTATACATACATACTACATCTCTTTATCAACCAGTCTATATTAGCAGCAGACACAGTACGGTAGTCCACGGCTGTAGCTACCTCTGTGTCGGCACTCGGCAGTCCGTCCATAATTGTATACCACCTACCCGTGGTTTTTTTTTCTTTCTTCTTTATACATACATACTACATCTCTTTATCAACCAGTCTATATTAGCAGCAGACACAGTACGGTAGTCCACGGCTGTAGCTACCTCTGTGTCGGCACTCGGCAGTCCGTCCATAATTGTATACCACCTACCCGTGGTTTTTTTTTCTTTCTTCTTTATACATACATACTACATCTCTTATCAACCAGTCTATATTAGCAGCAGACACAGTACGGTAGTCCACGGCTGTAGCTACCTCTGTGTCGGCACTCGGCAGTCCGTCCATAATTGTATACCACCTACCCGTGGTTTTTTTTTCTTTCTTCTTTATACATACATACTACATCTCATTATCATCCAGTCTATATTAGCAGCAGACACAGTACAGTACAATAGTCCACGGCTGTAGCTACCTCTGTGTCGGCACTCGGCAGTCCATCCATAATTGTATACTAGTATCCATCCATCTCCATTGTTTACCTGAGGTGCCTTTTAGTTGTGCCTATTAAAATATGGAGAACAAAAATGTTGAGGTTCCAAAATTAGGGAAAGATCAAGATCCACTTCCACCTCGTGCTGAAGCTGCTGCCACTAGTCATGGCCGAGACGATGAAATGCCAGCAACGTCGTCTGCCAAGGCCGATGCCCAATGGCATAGTACAGAGCATGTCAAATCCAAAACACCAAATATCAGTAAAAAAAGGACTCCAAAACCTAAAATAAAATTGTCGGAGGAGAAGCGTAAACTTGCCAATATGCCATTTACCACACGGAGTGGCAAGGAACGGCTGAGGCCCTGGCCTATGTTCATGGCTAGTGGTTCAGCTTCACATGAGGATGGAAGCACTCAGCCTCTCGCTAGAAAACTGAAAAGACTCAAGCTGGCAAAAGCACCGCAAAGAACTGTGCGTTCTTCGAAATCCCAAATCCACAAGGAGAGTCCAATTGTGTCGGTTGCGATGCCTGACCTTCCCAACACTGGACGTGAAGAGCATGCGCCTTCCACCATTTGCACGCCCCCTGCAAGTGCTGGAAGGAGCACCCGCAGTCCAGTTCCTGATAGTCAGATTGAAGATGTCAGTGTTGAAGTACACCAGGATGAGGAGGATATGGGTGTTGCTGGCGCTGGGGAGGAAATTGACCAGGAGGATTCTGATGGTGAGGTGGTTTGTTTAAGTCAGGCACCCGGGGAGACACCTGTTGTCCGTGGGAGGAATATGGCCGTTGACATGCCTGGTGAAAATACCAAAAAAATCAGCTCTTCGGTGTGGAAGTATTTCACCAGAAATGCGGACAACATTTGTCAAGCCGTGTGTTCCCTTTGTCAAGCTGTAATAAGTAGGGGTAAGGACGTTAACCACCTCGGAACATCCTCCCTTATACGTCACCTGCAGCGCATTCATAATAAGTCAGTGACAAGTTCAAAAACTTTGGCCGACAGCGGAAGCAGTCCACTGACCAGTAAATCCCTTCCTCTTGTAACCAAGCTCACGCAAACCACCCCACCAACTCCCTCAGAGTCAATTTCCTCCTTCCCCAGGAATGCCAATAGTCCTGCAGGCCATGTCACTGGCAATTCTGACGAGTCCTCTCCTGCCTGGGATTCCTCCGATGCATCCTTGCGTGTAACGCCTACTGCTGCTGGCGCTGCTGTTGTTGCTGCTGGGAGTCGATGGTCATCCCAGAGGGGAAGTCGTAAGCCCACTTGTACTACTTCCAGTAAGCAATTGACTGTCCAACAGTCCTTTGCGAGGAAGATGAAATATCACAGCAGTCATCCTGCTGCAAAGCGGATAACTGAGGCCTTGACAACTATGTTGGTGTTAGACGTGCGTCCGGTATCCGCCGTTAGTTCACAGGGAACTAGACAATTTATTGAGGCAGTGTGCCCCCGTTACCAAATACCATCTAGGTTCCACTTCTCTAGGCAGGCGATACCGAGAATGTACACGGACGTCAGAAAAAGACTCACCAGTGTCCTAAAAAATGCAGTTGTACCCAATGTCCACTTAACCACGGACATGTGGACAAGTGGAGCAGGGCAGGGTCAGGACTATATGACTGTGACAGCCCACTGGGTAGATGTATGGACTCCCGCCGCAAGAACAGCAGCGGCGGCACCAGTAGCAGCATCTCGCAAACGCCAACTCTTTCCTAGGCAGGCTACGCTTTGTATCACCGGTTTCCAGAATACGCACACAGCTGAAAACCTCTTACGGCAACTGAGGAAGATCATCGCGGAATGGCTTACCCCAATTGGACTCTCCTGTGGATTTGCGGCATCGGACAACGCCAGCAATATTGTGTGTGCATTAAATATGGGCAAATTCCAGCACGTCCCATGTTTTGCACATACCTTGAATTTGGTGGTGCAGAATTTTTTTAAAAACGACAGGGGCGTGCAAGAGATGCTGTCGGTGGCCAGAAGAATTGCGGGACACTTTCGGCGTACAGGCACCACGTACAGAAGACTGGAGCACCACCAAAAATGGAATTCAACCCTCTATATGCTTCAGAGGTTGGAGGAGCAGCAAAAGGCCATTCAAGCCTATACAATTGAGCACGATATAGGAGGTGGAATGCACCTGTCTCAAGTGCAGTGGAGAATGATTTCAACGTTGTGCAAGGTTCTGATGCCCTTTGAACTTGCCACACGTGAAGTCAGTTCAGACACTGCCAGCCTGAGTCAGGTCATTCCCCTCATCAGGCTTTTGCAGAAGAAGCTGGAGACATTGAAGGAGGAGCTAACACGGAGCGATTCCGCTAGGCATGTGGGACTTGTGGAAGGAGCCCTTAATTCGCTTAACAAGGATTCACGGGTGGTCAATCTGTTGAAATCAGAGCACTACATTTTGGCCACCGTGCTCGATCCTAGATTTAAAACCTACCTTGGATCTCTCTTTCCGGCAGACACAAGTCTGCTGGGGTTGAAAGACCTGCTGGTGAGAAAATTGTCAAGTCAAGCGGAACGCGACCTGTCAACATCTCCTCCTTCACATTCTCCCGCAACTGGGGGTGCGAGGAAAAGGCTCAGAATTCCGAGCCCACCCGCTGGCGGTGATGCAGGGCAGTCTGGAGCGACTGCTGATGCTGACATCTGGTCCGGACTGAAGGACCTGACAACGATTACGGACATGTCGTCTACTGTCACTGCATATGATTCTCTCAACATTGAAAGAATGGTGGAGGATTATATGAGTGACCGCATCCAAGTAGGCACGTCACACAGTCCGTACTTATACTGGCAGGAAAAAGAGGCAATTTGGAGGCCCTTGCACAAACTGGCTTTATTCTACCTAAGTTGCCCTCCCACAAGTGTGTACTCCGAAAGAGTGTTTAGTGCCGCCGCTCACCTTGTCAGCAATCGGCGTACGAGGTTACACCCAGAAAATGTGGAGAAGATGATGTTCATTAAAATGAATTATAATCAATTCCTCCGCGGAGACATTGACCAGCAGCAATTGCCTCCACAAAGTACACAGGGAGCTGAGATGGTGGATTCCAGTGGGGACGAATTGATAATCTGTGAGGAGGGGGATGTACACGGTGATATATCGGAGGATGATGATGAGGTGGACATCTTGCCTCTGTAGAGCCAGTTTGTGCAAGGAGAGATTAATTGCTTCTTTTTGGGGGGGGGTCCAAACCAACCCGTCATATCAGTCACAGTCATGTGGCAGACCCTGTCACTGAAATGATGGGTTGGTTAAAGTGTGCATGTCCTGTTTATACAACATAAGGGTGGGTGGGAGGGCCCAAGGACAATTCCATCTTGCACCTCTTTTTTCTTTTATTTTTCTTTGCATCATGTGCTGTTTGGGGAGGGTTTTTTGGAAGGGCCATCCTGCGTGACACTGCAGTGCCACTCCTAGATGGGCCCGGTGTTTGTGTCGGCCACTAGGGTCGCTTATCTTACTCACACAGTCAGCTACCTCATTGTGCCTCTTTTTTTCTTTGCGTCATGTGCTGTTTGGGGAGGGTTTTTTGGAAGGGACATCCTGCGTGACACTGCAGTGCCACTCCTAGATGGGCCCGGTGTTTGTGTCGGCCACTAGGGTCGCTTATCTTACTTACACAGTCAGCTACCTCATTGCGCCTCTTTTTTTCTTTGCGTCATGTGCTGTTTGGGGAGGGTTTTTTGGAAGGGACATCCTGCGTGACACTGCAGTGCCACTCCTAGATGGGCCCGGTGTTTGTGTCGGCCACTAGGGTCGCTTATCTTACTCACACAGTCAGCTACCTCATTGCGCCTCTTTTTTTCTTTGCGTCATGTGCTGTTTGGGGAGGGTTTTTTGGAAGGGACATCCTGCGTGACACTGCAGTGCCACTCCTAGATGGGCCCGGTGTTTGTGTCGGCCACTAGGGTCGCTTATCTTACTCACACAGTCAGCTACCTCATTGCGCCTCTTTTTTTCTTTGCGTCATGTGCTGTTTGGGGAGGGTTTTTTGGAAGGGACATCCTGCGTGACACTGCAGTGCCACTCCTAGATGGGCCCGGTGTTTGTGTCGGCCACTAGGGTCGCTTATCTTACTCACACAGTCAGCTACCTCATTGCGCCTCTTTTTTTCTTTGCGTCATGTGCTGTTTGGGGAGGGTTTTTTGGAAGGGACATCCTGCGTGACACTGCAGTGCCACTCCTAGATGGGCCCGGTGTTTGTGTCGGCCACTAGGGTCGCTTATCTTACTCACACAGTCAGCTACCTCATTGCGCCTCTTTTTTTCTTTGCGTCATGTGCTGTTTGGGGAGGGTTTTTTGGAAGGGACATCCTGCGTGACACTGCAGTGCCACTCCTAGATGGGCCCGGTGTTTGTGTCGGCCACTAGGGTCGCTTATCTTACTCACACAGCGACCTCGGTGCAAATTTTAGGACTAAAAATAATATTGTGAGGTGTGAGGTATTCAGAATAGACTGAAAATGAGTGTAAATTATGGTTTTTGAGGTTAATAATACTTTGGGATCAAAATGACCCCCAAATTCTATGATTTAAGCTGTTTTTTAGGGTTTTTTGAAAAAAACACCCGAATCCAAAACACACCCGAATCCGACAAAAAAAATTCGGTGAGGTTTTGCCAAAACGCGGTCGAACCCAAAACACGGCCGCGGAACCGAACCCAAAACCAAAACACAAAACCCGAAAAATTTCCGGCGCTCATCTCTAAAATTTATCACTGTAGCTAAAGCCTGTGTATGTGTGTGTAAGCTGATCCTACAGTATATACCCTACCAGGCTCTAATGTGCATGAAACTAGGTCCCCTCCCACCCAGGCACCAGTGTGTCACTATTCACCCACCTCAGTATTTGTGTCCCCATATCCCTCTATCCCTAGCCTGGCCCCATTATGTGTGTGACCATATCCCTAACCGACCCCCCAGTATGTGTGTCCCCATGTCCTTCACCGGCTCCCCAGTAAGTGTGTCCCCATATCCCTCACCTGGCCCCACTATGTGTGTCACCATATGCCTAACCCACCCCCCAGTATGTGTGTCCCCATGTCCTTCACCGGCTCCCCAGTAAGTGTATCCCCATATCCCACTATGTGTGTGACCATATCCCTAACCCACCTACCAGTATGTGTGTCCTTATGTCCGTCACTGGCCCCCCAGTAAGTATGTCCCCATATCCCTCATCCGGCCCCACTATGTGTGTCATAATATCCCTAACCCACCCCCAAGTATGTGTGTCCACATATCCATCACCTGGCCCCACTATGTGTGTCACTCTCTATATCCCTCACCCACCCCCCCACTATGTGTGTCCCCATGTTCCTCACCGGCCCCCCAGTATATGTGTCACTTTGCCCCCCAGACTCCAGCACCAGACAAAATCTTGCCTAGGGCATCAAATTGGTTAGGGCCGGCTCTGGGCAGCACTGAAGCAGCCTGCGCCTGCCCCATGTGTTCCGCCCCCCACCTCATCTCCTGCAGTTTCTGCGCTCTGCAGGGACGTGCTGCCGCCGGTGACAACAGAGGTAAGCAGCAGTATAGCTGTTTGGCCGGTGAAAAGGGGTAGAGGAAAGAAGCAGAGGAGGAGGAGGCGCTCTACCAGACTAAGGACCACATGCACAGAGCTGCGGTCCCACTTCCTCCACCTGCCGGGGAATTTCCCAAAGTGTCTACAAAATGATCTCTCCCAAGTGCAGCAGCAGGTAGGAAGGAGGAGGAGGGGGGGAGGGGGGGGGGGGGGGGGCAGGTGACAGTGAGGGAGGGGCAGGTAGTTAGTAAACATAACACTTAGCTTTTGAACCACCTGTTTATTGTGTATTTGCTTAGAGAACACAAAATAAGAATTTACTCACCGGTAATTCTATTTCTCGTAGTCCGTAGTGGATGCTGGGAACTCCGTAAGGACCATGAGGAATAGACGGGCTCCGCAGGAGACTGGGCACTCTAAAAGAAAGATTAGGTACTATCTGGTGTGCACTGGCTCCTCCCTCTATGCCCCTCCTCCAGACCTCAGTTAGGGAAACTGTGCCCGGAAGAGCTGACACAACAAGGAAAGGATTTGGAATCCAGGGTAAGACTCATACCAGCCACACCAATCAACTTGTGATAACCTAACCCAGTTAACAGTATGAACAACAACTGAGCCTCATTAAACGGATGGCTCATAACAATAACCCTTTAGTTAAGCAATAACTATATACATGTATTGCAGAGAGTCCGCACTTGGGACGGGCGCCCAGCATCCACTACGGACTACGAGAAATAGAATTACCGGTGAGTAAATTCTTATTTTCTCTGACGTCCTAGTGGATGCTGGGAACTCCGTAAAGGACCATGGGGATTATACCAAAGCTCCCAAACGGGCGGGAGAGTGCGGATGACTCTGCAGCACCGAATGTGCAAAGGCAAGGTCCTCCTCAGCCAGGGTATCAAACTTGTAGAACTTAGCAAATGTGTTTGAACCCGACCAAGTAGCAGCTCGGCAAAGCTGTAAAGCCGAGACCCCTCGGGCAGCCGCCCAAGAAGAGCCCACCTTCCTTGTGGAATGGGCTTTTACTAGAGATGAGCGCCTGAAATTTTTCGGGTTTTGTGTTTTGGTTTTGGGTTCGGTTCCGCGGCCGTGTTTTGGGTTCGACCGCGTTTTGGCAAAACCTCACCGAATTTTTTTTGTCGGATTCGGGTGTGTTTTGGATTCGGGTGTTTTTTTAAAAAAACACTAAAAAACAGCTTAAATCATAGAATTTGGGGGTCATTTTGATCCCATATTATTATTAACCTCAAAAACCATAATTTCCACTCATTTTCAGTCTATTCTGAATACCTCACACCTCACAATATTATTTTTAGTCCTAAAATTTGCACCAAGGTCGCTGGATGACTAAGCTAAGCGACACTAGTGGCCGACACAAACACCTGGCCCATCTAGGAGTGGCACTGCAGTGTCACGCAGGATGTCCCTTCCAAAAAACCCTCCCCAATCAGCACATGACGCAAAGAAAAAAAGAGGCGCAATGAGGTAGCTGACTGTGTGAGTAAGATAAGCGAACCTAGTGGCCGACACAAACACCGGGCCCATTTAGGAGTGGCACTGCAGTGTCATGCAGGATGTCCCTTCCAAAAAACCCTCCCCAATCAGCACATGACGCAAAGAAAAAAAGAGGCGCAATGAGGTAGCTGACTGTGTGAGTAAGATTAGCGACCCTAGTGGCCGACACAAACACCGGGCCCATTTAGGAGTGGCACTGCAGTGTCACGCAGGATGTCCCTTCCAAAAAACCCTCCCCAATCAGCACATGACGCAAAGAAAAAAAGAGGCGCAATGAGGTAGCTGACTGTGTGAGTAAGATTAGCGACCCTAGTGGCCGACACAAACACCGGGCCCATTTAGGAGTGGCACTGCAGTGTCACGCAGGATGTCCCTTCCAAAAAACCCTCCCCAAACAGCACATGACGCAAAGAAAAATAAAAGAAAAAAGAGGTGCAAGATGGAATTGTCCTTGGGCCCTCCCACCCACCCTTATGTTGTATAAACAAAACAGGACATGCACACTTTAACCAACCCATCATTTCAGTGACAGGGTCTGCCACACGACTGTGACTGATATGACGGGTTGGTTTGGACCCCCCCCAAAAAAGAAGCAATTAATCTCTCCTTGCACAAACTGGCTCTACAGAGGCAAGATGTCCACCTCATCATCACCCTCCGATATATCACCGTGTACATCCCCCTCCTCACAGATTATCAATTCGTCCCCACTGGAATCCACCATCTCAGCTCCCTGTGTACTTTGTGGAGGCAATTGCTGCTGGTCAATGTCTCCGCGGAGGAATTGATTATAATTCATTTTAATGAACATCATCTTCTCCACATTTTCTGGATGTAACCTCGTACGCCGATTGCTGACAAGGTGAGCGGCGGCACTAAACACTCTTTCGGAGTACACACTTGTGGGAGGGCAACTTAGGTAGAATAAAGCCAGTTTGTGCAATGGCCTCCAAATTGCCTCTTTTTCCTGCCAGTATAAGTATGGACTGTGTGACGTGCCTACTTGGATGCGGTCACTCATATAATCCTCCACCATTCTTTCAATGGTGAGAGAATCATATGCAGTGACAGTAGACGACATGTCCGTAATCGTTGTCAGGTCCTTCAGTCCGGACCAGATGTCAGCATCAGCAGTCGCTCCAGACTGCCCTGCATCACCGCCAGCGGGTGGGCTCGGAATTCTGAGCCTTTTCCTCGCACCCCCAGTTGCGGGAGAATGTGAAGGAGGAGATGTTGACAGGTCGCGTTCCGCTTGACTTGACAATTTTCTCACCAGCAGGTCTTTCAACCCCAGCAGACTTGTGTCTGCCGGAAAGAGAGATCCAAGGTAGGCTTTAAATCTAGGATCGAGCACGGTGGCCAAAATGTAGTGCTCTGATTTCAACAGATTGACCACCCGTGAATCCTTGTTAAGCGAATTAAGGGCTCCTTCCACAAGTCCCACATGCCTAGCGGAATCGCTCCGTGTTAGCTCCTCCTTCAATGTCTCCAGCTTCTTCTGCAAAAGCCTGATGAGGGGAATGACCTGACTCAGGCTGGCAGTGTCTGAACTGACTTCACGTGTGGCAAGTTCAAAGGGCATCAGAACCTTGCACAACGTTGAAATCATTCTCCACTGCGCTTGAGACAGGTGCATTCCACCTCCTATATCGTGCTCAATTGTATAGGCTTGAATGGCCTTTTGCTGCTCCTCCAACCTCTGAAGCATATAGAGGGTTGAATTCCACCTCGTTACCACTTCTTGCTTCAGATGATGGCAGGGCAGGTTCAGTAGTTTTTGGTGGTGCTCCAGTCTTCTGTACGTGGTGCCTGTACGCCGAAAGTGTCCCGCAATTTTTCTGGCCACCGACAGCATCTCTTGCACGCCCCTGTCGTTTTTTAAATAATTCTGCACCACCAAATTCAAGGTATGTGCAAAACATGGGACGTGCTGGAATTTGCCCATATTTAATGCACACACAATATTGCTGGCGTTGTCCGATGCCACAAATCCACAGGAGAGTCCAATTGGGGTAAGCCATTCCGCGATGATCTTCCTCAGTTGCCGTAAGAGGTTTTCAGCTGTGTGCGTATTCTGGAAAGCGGTGATACAAAGCGTAGCCTGCCTAGGAAAGAGTTGGCGTTTGCGAGATGCTGCTACTGGTGCCGCCGCTGCTGTTCTTGCGGCGGGAGTCCATACATCTACCCAGTGGGCTGTCACAGTCATATAGTCCTGACCCTGCCCTGCTCCACTTGTCCACATGTCCGTGGTTAAGTGGACATTGGGTACAACTGCATTTTTTAGGACACTGGTGAGTCTTTTTCTGACGTCCGTGTACATTCTCGGTATCGCCTGCCTAGAGAAGTGGAACCTAGATGGTATTTGGTAACGGGGGCACACTGCCTCAATAAATTGTCTAGTTCCCTGTGAACTAACGGCGGATACCGGACGCACGTCTAACACCAACATAGTTGTCAAGGCCTCAGTTATCCGCTTCGCAGCAGGATGACTGCTGTGATATTTCATCTTCCTCGCAAAGGACTGTTGAACAGTCAATTGCTTACTGGAAGTAGTACAAGTGGGCTTACGACTTCCCCTCTGGGATGACCATCGACTCCCAGCAGCAACAACAGCAGCGCCAGCAGCAGTAGGCATTACACGCAAGGATGCATCGGAGGAATGCCAGGCAGGAGAGGACTCGTCAGAATTGCCAGTGACATTGCCTGCAGGACTATTGGCATTCCTGGGGAAGGAGGAAATTGACACTGAGGGAGTTGGTGGGGTGGTTTGCGTGAGCTTGGTTACAAGAGGAAGGGATTTACTGGTCAGTGGACTGCTTCCGCTGTCACCCAAAGTTTTTGAACTTGTCACTGACTTATTATGAATGCGCTGCAGGTGACGTATAAGGGAGGATGTTCCGAGGTGGTTAACGTCCTTACCCCTACTTATTACAGCTTGACAAAGGGAACACACGGCTTGACACCTGTTGTCCGCATTTCTGTTGAAATAGTTCCACACCGAAGAGCTGATTTTTTTGGTATTTTCACCAGGCATGTCAACGGCCATATTCCTCCCACGGACAACAGGTGTCTCCCCGGGTGCCTGACTTAAACAAACCACCTCACCATCAGAATCCTCCTGGTCAATTTCCTCCCCAGCGCCAGCAACACCCATATCCTCCTCATCCTGGTGTACTTCAACACTGACATCTTCAATCTGACTATCAGGAACTGGACTGCGGGTGCTCCTTCCAGCACTTGCAGGGGGCGTGCAAATGGTGGAAGGCGCATGCTCTTCACGTCCAGTGTTGGGAAGGTCAGGCATCGCAACCGACACAATTGGACTCTCCTTGTGGATTTGGGATTTCGAAGAACGCACAGTTCTTTGCGGTGCTACTGCTTTTGCCAGCTTGAGTCTTTTCATTTTTCTAGCGAGAGGCTGAGTGCCTCCATCCTCATGTGAAGCTGAACCACTAGCCATGAACATAGGCCAGGGCCTCAGCCGTTCCTTGCCACTCCGTGTGGTAAATGGCATATTGGCAAGTTTACGCTTCTCCTCCGACAATTTTATTTTAGGTTTTGGAGTCCTTTTTTTACTGATATTTGGTGTTTTGGATTTGACATGCTCTGTACTATGACATTGGGCATCGGCCTTGGCAGACGACGTTGCTGGCATTTCATCGTCTCGGCCATGACTAGTGGCAGCAGCTTCAGCACGAGGTGGAAGTGGATCTTGATCTTTCCCTAATTTTGGAACCTCAACATTTTTGTTCTCCATATTTTAATAGGCACAACTAAAAGGCACCTCAGGTAAACAATGGAGATGGATGGATACTAGTATACAATTATGGACGGACTGCCGAGTGCCGACACAGAGGTAGCTACAGCCGTGAACTACCGTACTGTGTCTGCTGCTAATATAGACTGGTTGATAAAGAGATGTCGTAGTATGTATGTATGAAGAAGAAAGAAAAAAAAACCACGGTTAGGTGGTATACAATTATGGACGGACTGCCGAGTGCCGACACAGAGGTAGCCACAGCCGTGAACTACCGTACTGTACTGTGTCTGCTGCTAATATAGACTGGTTGATAAAGAGATGTCGTAGTATGTATGTATGAAGAAGAAAGAAAAAAAAACCACGGGTAGGTGGTATACAATTATGGACGGACTGCCGAGTGCCGACACAGAGGTAGCCACAGCCGTGAACTACCGTACTGTACTGTGTCTGCTGCTAATATAGACTGGTTGATAAAGAGATGTAGTAGTATGTATGTATAAAGAAGAAAGAAAAAAAAACCACGGGTAGGTGGTATACAATTATGGACGGACTGCCGAGTGCCGACACAGAGGTAGCCACAGCCGTGAACTACCGTACTGTACTGTGTCTGCTGCTAATAAGACTGGTTGATAAAGAGATGTCGTAGTATGTATGTATGAAGAAGAAAGAAAAAAAAACCACGGTTAGGTGGTATACAATTATGGACGGACTGCCGAGTGCCGACACAGAGGTAGCCACAGCCGTGAACTACCGTACTGTACTGTGTCTGCTGCTAATATAGACTGGTTGATAAAGAGATGTCGTAGTATGTATGTATAAAGAAGAAAGAAAAAAAAACCACGGTTAGGTGGTATACAATTATGGACGGACTGCCGAGTGCCGACACAGAGGTAGCCACAGCCGTGAACTACCGTACTGTACTGTGTCTGCTGCTAATATAGACTGGTTGATAAAGAGATGTCGTAGTATGTATGTATGAAGAAGAAAGAAAAAAAAACCACGGGTAGGTGGTATACAATTATGGACGGACTGCCGAGTGCCGACACAGAGGTAGCCACAGCCGTGAACTACCGTACTGTACTGTGTCTGCTGCTAATATAGACTGGTTGATAAAGAGATGTAGTAGTATGTATGTATAAAGAAGAAAGAAAAAAAAACCATGGGTAGGTGGTATACAATTATGGACGGACTGCCGAGTGCCGACACAGAGGTAGCCACAGCCGTGAACTACCGCACTGTACTGTGTCTGCTGCTAATATAGACTGGTTGATAAAGAGATGTCGTAGTATGTATGTATAAAGAAGAAAGAAAAAAAAACCACGGTTAGGTGGTATACAATTATGGACGGACTGCCGAGTGCCGACACAGAGGTAGCCACAGCCGTGAACTACCGTACTGTACTGTGTCTGCTGCTAATATAGACTGTGTCAGACTTGGTTTTGTCTGTGTCCCCGGAGGGGGCGCTAGTGGGTCAGTGGAGGTGGATGGGAGAAAACGAGGAGGCTGGATTATGTTTCTGCGCATGAGCGCAATGATATTTATTAGACAGATGGTTCACAAAACGGCAGCAGAAAATAACAGTAGGAAATGCAAATGTCAATTGTACAGCGTGGCAGCTGAAAGTCTATGGTAACAGAATGAATGGTGACTGATGAAATGATAACCGGTAGTGATGATAACAGATGAGTGATAACTTGGCAGAGAATATTCTGGTATGGGAACCAGAGCAGATTAAAACATGGAACCAGCAGAGATGGTGTTGTATGGCAAACCTGGTAGCAGAGGCAGGAGTCTGACTATGTCCACAGTGCAGGTGATGAGGCACTGGCAGCATGCAAGCTGCATCACAGGTGGAGAGATGGAACACACCTGGAGTCAGTCTCTACTGCTAGGCTGAAGCACACAGAGATGATGGTGAGTGTGAAGCCTGTAGATGGAAGCAGGTATTGCTGGGGCTTGTAGTTCCACGGAGCTGTGAGAAGTAACCAGGAGTACAGAGTCTTAAGTAGATAGCCAGGAACACGGAACAGCAGGTAGGTATCCAGGTACACGGAGGAAACAGGAACCAGACACATGAGTCGCAGGAGTGACACAAAGTTCAGGATGCCTGCAGACTGATCCTGCAGCTTCATATATACCCCTTGTTACACAGTCATTGGTGGAGTGAGGAAAAGTGGGTGCGGCCAAGCACCGGATTGGCTGCCGTATGCTGACTGCTGGAGGCTGTCATGGCGGCGCCCATGCCGCGGCCTAGCGGGAACGCGGCGTGCTACACGCCCGCTATCACAGGAGCGCTCCCAGGCCCAGGATGGCGTCTGATGGCAGAGACGCGGATGACAGATGAACGCAGGGACCCAGGACGGAGTCCGCAGCGGCGGACAGATGTCACCGTGGTGAGTCGATTCCTGACAGTACCCCCTCCTTTAAGGGTGGGCACCGAACACCCACGTGGCTTGGAAGGATGAGTGTTATGGAAGACACGGACCAACCTTGGAGCATGGACATCCAACGAATTTACCCAACTTCTCTCCTCTGGGCCATAACCGGACCAATCGACAAGGTATTGAAGACGTCCATACCGGCAACGGGAATCCAGAATCTTGCCAATCTCGAACTCCACGCCCCGCTGAGTTCGAACTTTGGGACCAACTGGAAGAGCTCTTTGGAAACGATTCAGGACTAAAGGTCTGAGGAGAGAAACATGAAAAGCATTAGGTATTCGCAGAGAAGGTGGTAACTTCAGCTTGTAGGCCACAGGGTTGATGACTCTTTCGACAGGAAAGGGACCAATGAAACGTGGTGCAAATTTCATAGACGGGACCCTAAGACGGAGGTTCCGGGTAGACAGCCAAACCTTGTCCCCAGGTTTCAGGCTAGGAACTGCACGTCTTTTGCGATCAGCAAAGTATTTATACCGGCTGGAGGCCTTTTTGAGAGAAGTGTGAATCTTCCTCCAGATTGAAGAAAACTGACTCAGGGCAGTAGTGGCAGCAGGAACATCCATGTGAGGGAGTTCTTGGAAATCTGGAACACGAGGATGTTGCCCATACACTGCGAAGAATGGAGTTGTCTCAGTAGCAGTGTGGTAGCGGAAGTTGTGGGCAAACTCGGCCCATGGGAGCAGATCAAACCAGTCATCCTGAGAAGATGAAACATACAACCTTAAAAATGTCTCTAGTTCTTGATTTACCCTCTCTGTCTGCCCATTCGTCTGAGGGTGGTAAGATGACGAGAACTTCAGTTTAACCTGCATGGCAGAACAGAGAGCCCTCCAAAACCTCGCTACAAACTGTACACCTCGGTCGGATATTATTTCTGAGGGTAGACCATGTAAGCGGAAAATCTCCCGTAGGAAGATTTGGGCGAGTTTTGGGGCAGAAGGGAGACCCTGGAGAGGAACAAAATGGGCCATCTTGGTAAATCTGTCCACTACAACCCAGATGGTATTGTATCCTTGAGAAGGAGGAAGGTCGGAGATAAAGTCCATGGACAGGTGTGACCAAGGGCGACTAGGAACAGACAATGGTTGTAACTGACCTGCTGGAGACTGACGAGGAGTCTTGTGCTGCACACACTTAGGACAGGATGCCACGAAATCCTTGATGTCAGCTTTCATCTTTGGCCACCAGTATGTCTCAGAGAGGAACTTGAAGGTTTTCAGAACACCGGGATGACCAGTGAACTTGGATTGATGGGCCCAAGACAGCAACTTGGGACGGAGTTCTGGGGAAACAAAAGTCTTACCAGGAGGAGGAGCTGGGGAGACTTGAGATGCAGCAAATACCACTGGACTCAGGATGGAATGTGGAACTGAGTCAGACGTTTCCTCTACGGATTCCATAGATCGGGATAAGGCGTCAGCTTTAACATTCTGCGAACCTGGGCGGAAATGAAGCTTAAAGTTAAAACGTGAGAAAAACATAGCCCACCTGGACTGGCGAGGATTAAGGCACTGGGCTGCCTTTAAATATAGCAGATTTTTATGATCCGTGTAGATGTTGAACGGATGTTTGGCCCCTTCCAGGAGATACCTCCATTCCTCGAGGGCCAGCTTAATCGCCAGTAGTTCTTGATCTCCAACGGAATAGTTAGCTTCTGCAGGGAGGAATTTACGAGAATAAAATCCACAGGGGTGGATTTTCCCATCAGTTCCCTTCTGGGAGAGAACAGCTCCAACTCCAACTGTAGAGGCATCCACCTCCAACTCGAACGGTCTGTTTACATCTGGCTGGGACAGAACTGGAGCAGACATAAAGGCCAGCTTGATTTTCTGGAAGGCCGCTAAAGCCTCTTCTGACCAGTTGGAATGGTCTGCCCCTTTCCGAGTTAAGTTGGTAATAGGAGCGATGAGAGTGGAGAATCCCCGAATAAATTTCCTATAGTAGTTGGCAAATCCCAGGAACCGCTGAATAGACTTGAGAGAATTTGGAATGGACCAATTGGCAATGGCTTCCAACTTTGTCGGGTCCATCTGGAGATCCGATCCGGAAATTATATATCCCAGGAAGGGTATAGAGGAAACCTCAAAGGTACACTTGGATAGTTTACCGTAGAGCCGGTTCTCACGAAGACGTCGGAGGACTTCACGGACTTGTAGACGATGAGAGGGAAGATCTTGGGAGAAGATGAGGATATCATCCAGATAAACAACGAGGTATTTATACAGAACGTCACGGAAGATTTCGTTCACAAAGTGTTGGAACACTGCTGGGGCATTACTCAACCCGAATGGCATTACCAGGTACTCGTAATGACCATCTCGAGTGTTAAAAGCTGTCTTCCATTCGTCACCACTCCGGATTCTGATGAGGTTGTAGGCACCGCGGAGATCTAGCTTGGTGAAGATGCGGGCTCCTTTAACTCTGTCAAATAATTCGGTAATGAGTGGTAATGGATAACTATTTTTAATGGTAATGTCATTGAGACCCCGGTAGTCAATGCATGGACGCAGTCCTCCATCCTTCTTTTTAACAAAGAAGAAGCCTGCACCAGCGGGTGATGATGAAGGACGAATGAATCCCTTCTGTAAATTCTCCCTGATGTAGTCGCTCATCGCTTCAGTTTCGGGAACAGATAACGGGTAGGTACGCCCCCTAGGTGGCTTCTTGCCAGGAAGGAGATCGATGGGACAATCCCATTCTCTATGGGGCGGCAGGAGATCCGCGGCTTTTTCACTGAAGACATCAGAGAAATCTTGATAAGCCGCAGGAAGACTTGACTGGGTTTTTACTTCAGTAGACTTGATTGGACAAACTTGGGCTAAACAGGACTGATGGCAATGTGAACCCCATGAAGTAAGTTGTAACGTTGACCAGTCAAACTGTGGATTGTGTAGCTGGAGCCAGGGCATGCCCAAAACGATCTCCTGGGTGGCTTGAGGAATGACTAAGAACTTTATTAATTCTGAGTGTAGGAACCCAACTCCCAAAACCACTGGTGCAGTTTGGTGAGAAATATTCCCCTTGGAGATTCGGCTACCATCCACGGCGGTAATGTAGACTGGGTAAGAAAGTTCACATACAGGCAAGCAAAATTTATTTACCGCAGCTTGGGTGATGAAATTTCCTGCGGCTCCACAGTCCACTAATGCTGATGCAGACTGAAGCCCAACTGAAGTCTCTAAAGTCACAGGAAGGATAAGGTCTTGATTAGAAGGAGCTTGTCTAGAAGATCCCAACTTGACTCCTCCTTTACAAGTCAGGATCTGGCGTTTCCCGAACGCACTGTGCAGGAATTAATCTGGTGACCTGCAGCCGCACAATAAAGACATAGTCTCTCACGAAGTCTTCTTGACCGCTCCTCAGGAGTTAGGCGAGACCTATTTATTTGCATAGGCTCATCAGAAGGTGGAGACTGGAACTGTACGGAAGGTATCATCCTTGATCTGCGTGGCTCACTCCGAGCACGTTCATTGTTGCGTTCGCGGATGCGAGAGTCCAACTTGATGCACAAGGAAATTAAATCGGACAATTGTACAGGAAGATCGCGGGTTGCCAGTTCGTCCTTGATCCGATCAGAGAGTCCATGCCAAAAAGCTGCTACCAGGGCTTGATTGTTCCACTGAATCTCTGCGGCCAACGTCTGGAACTGGATGACATATTGTCCCATACTACGGGTACCTTGACGAAGTTGGATTAGGTCGGCAGAAGCTGATGTTGCACGACCAGGCTCGTCAAAGATCCGTCTGAAGGTTGACACGAATTCTGCATAGTTGTTAATCAGAGGGTCGGCACGTTCCCACAGAGGAGACACCCAACTCAAAGCAGATCCAGAAAGTAGAGAGATGATGTAGGCAACCTTGGATCTTGACGTGGGGAAATTATGTGACAACAATTCAAACTGGATTTCACATTGGTTGAGAAACCCGCGACATAACTTTGGGCTGCCATCATACTTGCTTGGCACGGGCAGGTGCAGACGTGACACTGGAGCTGATGCAGCCGGCATAGAAGGACTCACAGTACTGGCAGGTGCTGGAGTAACAGGAACTGTAGGAGTGTGTACACTAGGCAGGGATTGCTGTAGTGTATCTATCCGGGAGGACATCCCTTGCAGGAACTGGAACATCTGCTGCTGCGCAGCCTCTTGACCATCCAAACGGGAGACCAGATTTTGCAAGGCCTCTGACCCCACACTCCGTCCACCGTCCGAGTCCATCGATCCTGAACTTACTGTCAGACTTGGTTTTGTCTGTGTCCCCGGAGGGGGCGCTAGTGGGTCAGTGGAGGTGGATGGGAGAAAACGAGGAGGCTGGATTATGTTTCTGCGCATGAGCGCAATGATATTTATTAGACAGATGGTTCACAAAACGGCAGCAGAAAATAACAGTAGGAAATGCAAATGTCAATTGTACAGCGTGGCAGCTGAAAGTCTATGGTAACAGAATGAATGGTGACTGATGAAATGATAACCGGTAGTGATGATAACAGATGAGTGATAACTTGGCAGAGAATATTCTGGTATGGGAACCAGAGCAGATTAAAACATGGAACCAGCAGAGATGGTGTTGTATGGCAAACCTGGTAGCAGAGGCAGGAGTCTGACTATGTCCACAGTGCAGGTGATGAGGCACTGGCAGCATGCAAGCTGCATCACAGGTGGAGAGATGGAACACACCTGGAGTCAGTCTCTACTGCTAGGCTGAAGCACACAGAGATGATGGTGAGTGTGAAGCCTGTAGATGGAAGCAGGTATTGCTGGGGCTTGTAGTTCCACGGAGCTGTGAGAAGTAACCAGGAGTACAGAGTCTTAAGTAGATAGCCAGGAACACGGAACAGCAGGTAGGTATCCAGGTACACGGAGGAAACAGGAACCAGATCCTTACACATGAGTCGCAGGAGTGACACAAAGTTCAGGATGCCTGCAGACTGATCCTGCAGCTTCATATATACCCCTTGTTACACAGTCATTGGTGGAGTGAGGAAAAGTGGGTGCGGCCAAGCACCGGATTGGCCGCCGTATGCTGACTGCTGGAGGCTGTCATGGCGGCGCCCATGCCGCGGCCTAGCGGGAACGCGGCGTGCTACACGCCCGCTATCACAGGAGCGCTCCCAGGCCCAGGATGGCGTCTGATGGCAGAGACGCGGATGACAGATGAACGCAGGGACCCAGGACGGAGTCCGCAGCGGCGGACAGATGTCACCGTGGTGAGTCGATTCCTGACAGACTGGTTGATAAAGAGATGTCGTAGTATGTATGTATGAAGAAGAAAGAAAAAAAAACCACGGTTAGGTGGTATACAATTATGGACGGACTGCCGAGTGCCGACACAGAGGTAGCCACAGCCGTGAACTACCGTACTGTACTGTGTCTGCTGCTAATATAGACTGGTTGATAAAGAGATGTCGTAGTATGTATGTATAAAGAAGAAAGAAAAAAAAACCACGGTTAGGTGGTATACAATTATGGACGGACTGCCGAGTGCCGACACAGAGGTAGCCACAGCCGTGAACTACCGTACTGTACTGTGTCTGCTGCTAATATAGACTGGTTGATAAAGAGATGTAGTAGTATGTATGTATAAAGAAGAAAGAAAAAAAAACCACGGGTAGGTGGTATACAATTATGGATGGACTGCCGAGTGCCGACACAGAGGTAGCTACAGCCATGAACTACCGTACTGTGTCTGCTGCGACTGGATGATAAATAATGATATAAAAAATATATATATATCACTACTGCAGCCGGACAGGTATATATATTATATAATGACGGACCTGCTGGACACTGTCTGTCAGCAGAATGAGTTTTTTATAGAATAAAAAAAAAAACACCACACAAGTGAAGTCACACGACGAGTGTTTAACTTTTTCAGGCAATCACAATATAGTATACTACTAACTATACTGGTGGTCAGTGTGGTTAGGTCACTGGTCAGTCACACTGGCAGTGGCACTCCTGCAGCAAAAGTGTGCACTGTTTAATTTTAATATAATATGTACTCCTGGCTCCTGCTATAACCTATAACTGGCACTGCAGTGCTCCCCAGTCTCCCCCACAATTATAAGCTGTGTGAGCTGAGCACAGTCAGATATATAATATATACATAGATGATGCAGCACACTGGGCTGAGCAGTGCACACAGATATGGTATGTGACTGTCTTGTACTCCTGGCTCCTGCTATAACCTATAACTGGCACTGCAGTGCTCCCCAGTCTCCCCCACAATTATAAGCTGTGTGAGCTGAGCACAGTCAGATATATAATATATACATAGATGATGCAGGCATGCAGCACACTGGGCTGAGCAGTGCACACAGATATGGTATGTGACTGAGTCACTGTGTGTACCGTTTTTTTCAGGCAGAGAACGGATATATTAAATAAAACAACTGCACTGCTGGTGGTCACTGTGGTCAGTCACTAAACTCTGCACTCTCTTCTACAGTATCAGCCTCAGGTCAATCTCTCTCTCTCTCTCCTAATCTAAATGGAGAGGACGCCAGCCACGTCCTCTCCCTATCAATCTCAATGCACGTGTGAAAATGGCGGCGACGCGCGGCTCCTTATATAGAATCCGAGTCTCGCGAGAATCCGACAGCGTCATGATGACGTTCGGGCGCGCTCGGGTTAACCGAGCAAGGCGGGAAGATCCGAGTCGCTCGGACCCGTGAAAAAAAACATGAAGTTCGTGCGGGTTCGGATTCAGAGAAACCGAACCCGCTCATCTCTAGCTTTTACTGATTTAGGATGCGGTAACCCTGCCGCAGAATGAGCTTGCTGAATTGTGTTACAGATCCAGCGCGCAATAGTTTGCTTTGAAGCCGGAGCACCCAGTTTGTTGGGTGCATGCAGGGTAAACTGCGAGTCAGTTTTCCTGACTCCAGCCGTCCTGGCTACATAGATTTTCAAAGCCCTGGCTACATCAAGTAACCTGGAGTCCTCCAAGTCCAGAGTAGCCGCAGGCACCACAATAGGCTGGTTCAAATGAAACGCTGATACCACCTTAGGGAGAAATTGGGGACGAGTCCTCAACTCTGCTCTGTCCATATGAAAGATCAGATATGGGCTTTTACATGACAAAGCCGCCAATTCTGACACACGCCTAGCTGAAGCTAAGGCCAACAGCATGACCACCTTCCATGTGAGATACTTTAGCTCCACGGTCTTAAGTGGCTCAAACCAGTGTGATTTCAGGAAATCCAACACAACGTTAAGATCCCAAGGTGCCACTGGAGGCACAAAAGGGGGCTGAATATGCAGCACTCCCTTAACAAACGTCTGAACTTCAGGCAGTGAAGCCAGTTCTTTTTGAAAGAAAATAGATAGGGCCGAAATCTGGACCTTTATGGACCCCAATTTTAGGCCCATAGTCACCCCTGACTGTAGGAAGTGCAGAAATCGACCCAGCTGGAATTCCTCTGTTGGGGCCTTCCTGGCCTCACACCAAGCAACATATTTCCGCCATATGCGGTGATAATGCTTTGCTGTCACATCCTTCCTAGCTTTTATCAGCGTAGGAATCACTTCATCCAGAATGCCCTTCTCCGTTAGGATCCGGCGTTCAACCGCCATGCCGTCAAATGCAGCCGCGGTAAGTCTTGGAACAGACAGGGCCCCTGTTGCAACATGTCCTGTCTGAGAGGCAGAAGCCCTGGGTCCTCTGAGAGCATTTCTTGCAGCTCCGGGTACCGAGTCCTTCTTGGCCAATTCGGAGCAAAGAATATTGTTCTCACTCCTCCTTTTATTACAATTCTCAGCCCTTGGGTATGAGAGGAAGAGGAGGGAATACATAGACCGACTGGAACACCCACGGTGTTACTAGTGCGACCGCAGCTATCACCTGAGGGTCCCTTGACCCGGCGTAAAACCTTTTTTAGCTTTTTATTGAGGTGGGACGCCATCTAGTCCACCTGAGGCAGTTCCCATCAATTTGCAAACTGCGTGAAGACTTCCTGATGAAGTCCCCACCTTCCCGGGTGGAGGTTGTGCCTGCTGAAGAAGTCTGCTTCCCAGTTGTCCACTCCCGGAATGAACACTGCTGACAGTGCGCTTACTTGATTCTCCGCCCAGCGAAGAATTCTGGTGGCTTCTACCCTCGCCACCTTGCTCCTTGTGCCGCCTTGGCGGTTTACATGGACCCCTGCGGTCTGACTGGATCAGAACCGGTTGGTCGCGAAGCAGGATCTCCGCTTGACTTAGGGCGTTGTATATGGCCCTTAGTTCCAGGATATTGATGTGAAGGCAAGTCTGTTGACTTGACCACAGACCTTGGAAATTTCTTCCCTGTGTAACTGCCCCCACCCTCGGAGGCTTGCATCCGTGGTCACCAGGATCCAGTCCTGAATGCCGAATCTGCGGCCCTCGAGAAGGTGAGCACTCTGCAGCCACCACAGGAGAGACACCCTAGCCCTGGGGGATAGGATGATTAAACGATGCATCTGAAGAGGTGATCCGGACCACTTGTCCAGTAAGTCCCATTGGAAGGTCCTCGCATGGAACCTGCCTAAGGGGATGGCCTCGTATGATGCCACCATCCTTCCCAGGACTCAAGTGCAGTGATGCACTGACACCTGTTTTGGTTTTAATAGATTCCTGACCAGTGTCATGAGCTCCTGAGCTCTCTCTATCGGGAGATAAACCCTTTTCTGGTCTGTGTCTAGGATCGTGCCTAGGAGAAGCAGATGAGCTGTAGGAACCAACTGCGACTTTGGAATATATAGAATCCAGCCGTGTTGCCGTTACACTTCCAGAGAAAGTGATACGCTGTTCAGCAACTGCTCTCTTGATCTCGCTTTCATGAGGAGATCGTCCAAGTACGTGATAATAGTGACACCTTGCTTCCGCAGGAGCACAATCATATCCGCCATTACCTTGGTGAATATTCTCGGGGCCATGGAGAGACCAAACGGCAACATCTGAAATTGGTAATGACAATCCCGTACCGCAATTCTGAGGTACGCCTAATGAGGTGGATAAATGGGGACATGAAGGTATGCATCCCTTATGACCCGATTCACGATAAAGTCTCCCCCTTTTTAGGCTTGCACTGACCGCTCTTAGCGATTCCATCTTGAACTTGAACCTTCTCAGGTATATGTTCAGGGATTTTTAATTCAATATGGGTCTGACCGAACCGTCTGGTTTCGGGATTACAACATGGTCAAATAATAACACCCTCTTGTTGAAGGAGGGGACCCTTGACCACCACCTGTTAAAGATACAATTTGTGAATTGCAGTTAACACTGGCTCCCTCTCTTGGGGGGAAGCCCGCAGGGCCGTCGGTGAGGGGGCATCTTCTCACAGTCCAGCTTATATCCCTGAGACACAATATCTATTGCCCAGGGACCTAACAGGGAGTGAACCCACTTGTGGCTGAACTTACGAAGGCGTGTCCCCACCGGGCCTAGCTCCGCCTGTGGAGCCCCAGCGGCATAGGTGGATTTTTGTAGGGGCCGGGGAAGACTTCTGTTCCTGGGAACTAGCTGTGTTGATCCCGGCTCTGACAAGAAAGGACGCACCTCAGACTTTCTTGTTTCTTTATTCGAAAGGCTGCATTTAATAATGTCGTGCTTTCTTAGGTTGTGCTGGAAAATAAGGCAAACTAGCAGAATTACCAGCTATAGCTGTGGAGACTAGGCCCGAGAACCCTTCTCCACACAATCCTCAGCCTTCCATATGCCTCTTAAGTCGGCATCATCTGTCCAATGCATATTCAACAGGACACGTCAAGCAGAGATCGACATAGCTTTGACTCTAGAACCCAGTATACTCATGTCTCTTTGGGCATGCTTTATAACTATATATCTATCACTTAAGACAGCATCTTTAATATATTTACTAGGGTCTCAATCTCTGCTGATAAGGTACCTGTCCACGCTGCCACAGCGCTATAAACCCATGCCGACACAATCGCCGGTCTGGGTAGTGTACTAGAATGTGCACGCTATCTGCAGGATCCCTGAGAATAGCAAGTGCTACCGTCTGTGGAAACAGGACACCCTAGGGGAAGATTCTCAACATATCCTGGCCCTAGTGGGGAAAGGATACAGCCTGAGAATTCTCTTGTGGGAAGCTGCCGTCTCTTGTCTGGAGATTCCCGCTCTTTTTTCTCATGAGAGGAGGGAAATTTACCTCAGCATTCTTCCCCTTAAACATGTGTACTCTCGTGTCAGGGACAGATGAGTCATCAGTGATATGCAAATCATCTTTTATTTCAATAATCATATATTGAATACCTTCTAGCCATCTTGGCTGTAACTTTGCATTATCGTAGTCGACAGTGGAGTTAAACTCCGTGTCGATACCAGTGTTTGTTATTTTGGATAGTGAGCATTGTGAGACTCTGAAGGTCTCTGTGACATAGGGACAGACATGGGTAGATTTCCTGTCTGTTCCCTAACCATTTGTGCAATAAATTCACCTTAGCACTTACACGTTGTCGACGGAGACACCCTCTCACACACATATCCGCTCTATCACCTCCTTAGAGGAGCCTTTTACCTCAGACATGTCGACACACGCGTACCGACACACCACACACACAGGGGATGCTCTTACTTGAGGACAGTTCCCCCACAAGGCCCTTTGGAGAGACAGAGAGAGAGTATGCCAGCACACACCCCAGCGCTATATAACCCAGGGATTACACTACAACTCAGTGTTTACCACGTAGCTGCTGTATATACAAATTTTGCGCCTAAATTTATGTGCCCCCCCCCCCCCTCTTTTCACCCTTTGTGTACCAGGATACTGCAGGGTAGAGCCTGGGGAGCTTCCTTCCAGCGGAGCTGTGAAGAGAAAATGGCGCTGGTGTGCTGAGGAAGAAGGCCCCGCCCCCTCAGCGGCGGGCTTCTGTCCTGTTTCTGACTAAAAAATGGTGGGGGTTTTACACATATACAGTCACAGACTGTATTATGTGTATTTTTATGCCAAAGGTATTTTTATTGCTGCCCAGGGCGCCCCCCCCCCCCCAGCGCCCTGCACCCTACAGTGACCGGAATGTGTGGTGTGCTGTGGGAGCAATGGCGCACAGCTGCGGTGCTGTGCGCTACCTTAATGAAGACAGGAGTCTTCTGCCGCCGATTTCATCGCTTGTCTTCTGGCTCTACAAGGGGGACGGCGGCGCGGCTCCGGGAACGGACGATCGAGGTCAGGCCCTGTGTTCGAACCCTCTGGAGCTAATGGTGTCCAGTAGCCGAAGAAGCACAAGCTAGCTGCAAGCAGGTAGGTTTGCTTCTCTCCCCTCAGTCCCACGTAGCAGTGAGTCTGTTGCCAGCAGATCTCACTGAAAATAAAAAACCTAACAAATACTTTCTTTCTAGCAAGCTCAGGAGAGCCCACTAGGAGCACCCAGCTCTGGCCGGGCACAGATTCTAACTGAGGTCTGGAGGAGGGGCATAGAGGGAGGAGCCAGTGCACACCAGATAGTACCTAATCTTTCTTTTGGAGTGCCCAGTCTCCTGCGGAGCCCGTCTATTCCCCATGGTCCTTACGGAGTTCCCAGCATCCACTAGGACGTCAGAGAAAGAGGAGCTGCACTTTATGGCCCCTTGCAGAACTGGCTTCAAGGGCTGTAAATTCTCATTGTTTCTGAATGAGCCCTCACTCACTGAGCCTGCAGAGTTCTCATTTTGACTAGGGCACAGATTTATCAAGCCTTGGAGAGTGATAAATAGCATGGTCATAAAGTGCCAACCAACGAGCTGCTAACTGTCACCTTACAAACTGTGTTTGAAAAATGACAGGCACTGATTGGTTGTTACGTTATCACTGTGCAATTCATCACTCTCTAAGGCTTGATAAATCTGGGCCTAAGTGGCTCTGCCAGGAAAAATGTGTGCAAGGGGCTCTACCTGGCATAATATGTATAAGGGGCTACCTGTTATAATAGGCTCTACCTGGCGTAATGTGTATAAGTGACTCTAGCTGATATAATCTGCATAAGGGGTTACCTGACATAATGTGTATAATGAGCTCTACCTGGCCTAATGTGTATAAGAGGTTACATAGCATAATGTGTATAATGGGCTCTACCTGGCATAATGCATAAAAGGGGCCACTCACTCCCAGCTACTCCATAGAGTTCCGTACAGGTACAAGTGGCCTGGTAAGGTGGTCAGGAATTAGGGGCGCCAATCTGAGATTTTATCTTGCCCCCCGTCCCAACCAAAAAAGTTCTGACACCCCTGGGTGAGGCTATATGTGGAACACCAGGTGCAGGTACTGTAGTTCAATGCAGCCTTATTACATTTCTTACATGATACAACTGCAAGCCTGCAAAGGTGAGGCTGTAAGTGGTACTGAGGGTGTGATTAGTGTAGTACAATGCAGCCTTATTACATGTCTCACTGATACTATAGCTGCAATGGTGAGGCTGTATGTGGTACTGAGAGTGCAGTTAGTGTAGTACAATGCAGCCTTATTACATGTCTCACTGATACTATAGCTGCAATGGTGAGGCTGTATGTGGTACTGAGGGTGCAGTTAGTGTAGTACAATGCAGCCTTATTACATGTCTCACTGATACTATAGCTGCAATAGTGAGGCTGTATGTGGTACTGAGGGTGCAGTTAGTGTAGTACAATGCAGCCTTATTACATGTCTCACTGATACTATAGCTGCAATGGTGAGGCTGTAAGTGGTACTGAGGGTGCAGTTAGTGTAGTACAATGCAGCCTTATTACATGTCTCACTGATACTATAGCTGCAATAGTGAGGCTGTATGTGGTACTGAGGGTGCAGTTAGTGTAGTACAATGCAGCCTTATTACAATTACATGTCTCACTGATACTATAGCTGCAATCAGAGCCGGCGCTACCTGCTCAGCAGCTCCTGCAAAGCAGGGAGGCGCTGGTCGGAAGAGGCGCTCTCCCCGTTCTGCTGTTGCTGCTGGCTCCCGGCTGCCGCTGTGTCTGTCACACTGTTTGACAGACGCAGGCAACATGAAGCGCGGCTCCGGCTCCCACCCTCCTGTTTCTACACCCTCCTCCCCAATGAACTCTCTCACACAGAGCCGGCTTTCAACCC